>NW_004524682.1:2482652-2507561 GCF_000260255.1 Octodon degus
GGGCCCTTGCACTTGCCAGGGAAGCGCTTATTCCACTGAGCTATCTCTTCGGCCCCTTCTTTTTTTGTATCTTGAATGTTGTGAATTACATTCAGACACAAGATTGGATCAAATTTACTTTGCAAAGTGGCTACTGAAAAGAGACAGAGAGGAAAGTGGGAGAGCAAGCTGGGCTGTGTCCATGTGGTAACGCCATGAATGATACCCTGCAAACCTGGGCTAGGTAAATAATTTAAATAAAGAAAAGGCTAATTGATATGTAAGAAAGTTTCTTTAAGAAATGGAAATCATGTATTTTGCTAAGAGAATCATCAAAAATAAACAGGGAAAATGTTTGGGAGGGTTAGGTGATCAAGACAGCCTTAAACCCTGTGCTACCGTAATTCCTGGCAAGTTCTTCATTTTGCATATGCTTTTGCTTGAGTTTGTCACACAGCCCAAGCACAGCTAGCTGCTCAGAGACACAGGGTCTCAGGGCAGGTGCCATCCCATTACAAGGTAATGCATGTATTGCGTTTTGAACTAAATTTGAGCCATTAAGAGTGGATAAGAGTGGAAGCAATGTGGCTACATTTTTATTATTATTATTATTTTTTATTTTTTTGATGGAACCAGGGATTGAATTTAGGCCCTTGAGCTTGCCAGGCAAGCGCTTATTCTACTGAGCCATCTCCCCAGCCCAATGTAGCTACGTTTTAATTATGTTTTTCTTATTCTCTTTTCATTTTGTAGGGAAGGGTCCACAGGGTGTGCAGGGTCTCACTACTAAGTCGGACTCGTAGTGATCCACCTGTTTACAGCCTCCCAAGAGCTGGGATTACAGACATGTGCCACCACACCCAGTCTCAGCTGCAGTTTTAGTGTGCCCCGGGGGGAGGGCCCACATGGCAGGTGGGAGGGTATCTAACCCTCAGCCACTATGCCTGCTTGTAGGTACTTTAACCCGCTGAGCTATTTGACTGGCCCAGCATAGGTTCTCATGCATAGAATTTAGAACTTAGTAACTGTTCGATAAGACAATCAAATAAGAAAGCTAATATTCAGAAGTCATACTGTGTCCCTTAACCTATGCGGTTAATAGATGAACAGATTAATTGTCAGTTGACCTTGGCATGCTTAAATATGTGGTCTGTCATATATGTAAACAATGCTATTGATTGTAAAGTACAATATATTCAGTACTTTCCCTTTTCTGTAGCAGTTCTTTACATTTATCAATACACTTAATAATGTAAATATTATCATTATTATTTCTGTGGCTTTTTATTAGTATGACTATATAGATGGGCTTGAATTCTATGTTGTTTATATTTTGAAGGCATTTTAAAATATGTCTTTTCCTCTTTTGGGGTGAGGTCAAAGTTAAAGTTTTCATAATAACCTGAAACAAGCAACAGGTAAAGCAATAATTTTCAGTGGATTCCTAAAGCATATTGATTATTGGGTTGCTAAGAATTGATCTAGCAGTGGTTTTCCAAAAGGGCTGGGAAATACTGAACTACAAAGGAAAATACAGGGTCAGGGAGATAGCTTAGCAGCATAAGTGCCTGTCTGGCAAGCCTGAGGTCCAGAGTTTGATCCCTGGGACTGCAAAAAATAAATAAATAGATAGATAGATAGATAGATAGATAGATAGATAGATAGATAGATAGATAGATAAGGAAAGCTGGCAGGAACTTGAGCAGATGCAAATTTTACTTGTTAATGTATCTCAATTTATCATCTTCTCTGAAAAGACAAACTATCTGCATAGGCTACTCAGGTTGTTTTGGATATTTGTTCTCAAACATGTGAATTACGAATACAGTTTCTGCATTAAACAGTATAAAATGACCTTTTACAAATCCTAAAGTATAAGAAAAGGTTCAAATACAAAACTGACCCATTAGCAGTTGGTAATGTTATTTAGATAAGTCATTCATCTCTTTTTGTTTGTATTTCTTTTCTTTTCCTGTGCCAGAGATTGAACTCAGGACCTTGCACTTGCTAGGCAGGTGCTTATGCCTCTGACCTATCTCACTAGCCCTTCATTTTTAAATAAAGAAACATCACTTATATTCATGTATATAAATATACTGTGTGTTTACATAAAATATTGATTACTGTAATAGACAGGATGCCATTAATCCTTCTTAAAATCATGCTTCAGATACACTTATTCCATCATTCTTGCTACTTTCTGAAACAGTTCTGAAGTCCTTTGTCATGAGTTTCTGTAGTTATGCTTTCCTTGCTGCCTCATTGATTCAAATCATTTACCAGTTCTGGTCTTTTTTTTTTATGAGCAGAATATATTTATTGAAAGAAAGAAAGCTCCTGTCCATGAGAGGGACAAGAGAGGGGCCCGAGCGGGTAGTTCCCCTCTGGTCATTTTCATACTGTGGAAAACCCAGAAGTTTCAAAATTCCAAATTCAGTGGATAAGGTAGAAGACAATACACTGTACTCTGGCCTTTCCAGCAAAGTCCATTGGCGTGCAGCCATCACAGTTTTTTTTTTCTTCACTGTCTTTTTGATAGTACCTTGTAATGACACTCACTAAAGAGGATTTCCTGGACTGCTTTAGATTGTGTCAAAAACAATAGAAGTGTGTTCAAACTAAGGGGAAGTATTTTGAGGAATGCTGATGGCAATTTGTATATTGTAATGAATCTCAAATATAAACATCATGTGTTTAGAACACATCTTGCATATGCAAATATGCTCTGAATTTTATGACCGATAATCAAGACTGGATTAAAAATATCAAGGAGATTAGTGAAGCACATTTCTGGTTGTGCCTTGGTGTCCCAAGGAGGCAGGGTCACAGGGACTGTATCTAGTTCATGGCTCCTTCCTCTCTGACCCCTTCCCTGTGCTTTCTTACTAGGTGGCCGTAGTGTGGGCTGCTGTGCTTCACCATCTTCCTGCTTTGGAGACAACTGACCTTTGGCTGGAACTTCAGTAGCTGTGAACCCAAAATAAACTTTTCTTCCTTTAAATTACTGTTATCAGGAGTGTTGTCCTTTCATTAGCAAAACTGACCAATCCAAATGTACACAAAAGCCTGTGCCATGCTGCTTACTAAAATAAAATATAATTAACACTCTTGGCTGTATAAATATCCTGTAAGGAAGTCAATAATAACCAGTAAACCAAAGTTCTTTCTATATTGTTGTTTCAATTATCCATCCATTTGCAAAAAAGAAATCAATCCAGCGCAGACCAAATAGCTCAGTGGATTAAAGTGCCTGCTTAGGCAGACTCAGGGGCTGGGTCCATCTCTGGGCCTGCTGTGCCAGCCCCACCCTCTGGGTGTGCTGAGACAGTGATTGAGACTGGGCATGGTGGTGCATGCCTATTATCCCAGCTCTTGGGAGGCTGTCAACAGGAGGATGACTAGGAGTCTGATATATATATATAATGAGACCCTGTAGACCCTGTAGTAAATTAAAAAAAAAAAAAAAAGAAAGAAAGAAATCCATGCCAAATTCTTCTTGATCGGTAAATAGGGAAATGCGTTTCACTCTGAAACACAAAAGGCTTGCAACTTGAAGATCCTACTGAGTATTTCCTCAAAGACTCCAGAAAGTTATCAATGTTTTGTTATGTAGGTTGGTGGGGCAGAGGAAATCCTTATAATTGTTTTCTTTAAAGGATTTAAGGGGGGGCCTGGCCTTAGCTCAGTTGTTTAAGTGGCTGCTTCCACAAAGCTGTCAGCCTCAGGTTGCTGTAGTTCGATCCCCACAACACTAGAGCCAGTCAAACCACCCCTGAGGGCATTTGGAGCAAAAAAAGAAAAAAATAATAAAAAAAAAATAAAGGATTTAAGGTGCTAGCTACGATTTTCATGGGACTCGTGATGAGGAGTGAAGGAAGACAAGTCATCACTAGGGCTGTTATTTGGGAAACAAGAATCCAATAAGAAGTGAATGTGTGGAGCTTGCATTCAGATGGCTGAATGGTTCAACAGGATACAATGGGCGCAAGTCAGTTGTTCTAATAATTTCCTAGTGACTTCTCAACTAAATTAATGATATTAGTACATTAAAAACATGATGGGCACCATGTGATATAATATTTCTACATTATATAAAGTATAAATGAGGCTAAACATATTTTCTCTACTATTCTTTTGTGTTGAAATTATTCAAAATCTATTCTTTTAAATCTTTAAAATGTACATTGCTTCTGCACAGCAAAAAAAAATTGTCATGAGAGTAATAGACAATCTGTATTATGGGAGAAACTATTCACAAACTACACATCTAAAAGAGATCAATATTCAGAATATATAAGGAACTCTAAAAACCTCACTAGGCAAAGCACAACTAATAACAACAATACTATTAAATAGAAGGCAATAGCTTTAATATTTTTAAGCAGGAGAAAATAGCTTTAACCAAATTGTGACAAACACTGAAATTTTTGCATGAAGTTCATGTGTTGCCTACAAAATTTCAAGCACAAGAATTTGATGAGAACATGTTTCCTTATGTTCCATTGTAATCAGTCTTTCAGAAACAAGAGCACCAAGCATTAAAAGAGTAAATAGACTTCTGTCGGAAGAAACAGTTGTGTGAAAAGCTTAACCACCTTTGAGTAGAAATGGCCAGTGCTGTGATTCAGCTGGCAGGCTCTGTCGTAGCTGTCTCTTCACTACCTGCCGCACTGCTTACCTTGTGGCATATTCCTGATTTTGCAAAGTGGGGCAGAATGTTAGCACTTGTTGAGTTGAATGAAATAAATATATTTTAACAGAAACCAGTATTTCTAAGTTTGCACAGTAATTTTCCCCTAATAATTTTCCACATTCATTTCAAGTATAAAACACATGCAAAAATGTAGATCTTATAGTTTTTGATGTGAGCTTTCTGAAATATAATCTATCAGGCTAAAGCAAACACCACAAACTTAATGAAACACTATTTTGTAAAAAATAAATAGACAAAATGGTATTCACGATGTGCCGTCTTTTCTTCTTGTTTACTTCATAGGAAAAGTAGAAGTATTTATTCCTCCTAATGTATGTTTTTCTTCTTTTTTCTTTCTTCTTTCTTTCTTTTTCTTTCTTTCTTTCTTTCTTTCTTTCTTTCTTTCTTTCTTTCTTTCTTTTTTTCTTTCGAGAAAGCACTATTAATTGAACCCAGGGCCTTTGCACTGTGTTACATCCTCAGCCTTCTTTATTTTCATTTTGAGATAATATCTCACTAATAATTTCAGTGAACCTCAGCTCACAGTCTTCCTGCCTCAGCCTCCCAGAGTGCTGAGATCACTGGCTTAGGTCCACACCAGGTGATCTTTATTGTTTTAATGAGTCTAAAAGAAACAAAATCTAATCAATGCTAATTCAAGTGTACCCAAGTTGATAATAACGCTGGGCATGTATGTTTAGTTGATAATGTTGTCAAGCAGGTGAAACCTTTACAGTAAATTTAGATAAGAATGTTGAGGAATAATCAGAATGTCTTTTATCGAAAGGTCTTTTCATCTTACCATCACATTGTCCACATTAGTACCCTAGTAACACAGCCATGCCAGGGTAGTTTAAGAGACAGGGAGATAGAGGAGGAAGTGGTAGGCAAGTAAACGCAGGAGATTACATTGAAACAAAAATGCTTTGGGCATTTTTGTAGAAAACCTTATTATTTTAATATCCAAAAATCTGTCAAGATGCATTAAATTATGTATAGCCATTTTTTAATGTATAGCTATTAAAAGCAGAATTTTGTAATGTAATGGGAAAATCATGGTTCAGGACAGAGATGAACTTGAATTCTGAGTCAGAAACTTAGTAAGTATATAGTATCAAAGTCCCTTAATTTTTTCCTGACTATATTCCAAGTGCTAAAACTGAAAATAATATATATCTTATAAATTTATGAAGGACTATGTTATGGTTTGTGTCTAGGTGTCCCCCCAAAGCCTCAGGCAGTCATGGGGGGGCTTCTGGAGTTTGTGATTGATTACTGTGGGTGTGGTTGCTGCCTGCCCTGGGGCAGGTAATTTGCATTACAACGTAAGGTGGGAAGAGAAGCCAGCTGCTTGAGCTGCTGCTACCCCTCCCTGGTGCTCTTGCTCTTTGCCACCACCATGAAAGTTTGCCCTCTGCTATGTGCTGCTCTGCATTGGACCCAGCTGAGTATGGACTGAAACCTCCAGTAACTGTGAGCTAAATAAACCTTTCCTTCCTTCATTTTGAGTGTCGGGTATTTGTCCCAGCAACGAGAGAAGAGTAACTAAGACAGACTACTGTGATACATATGAAATTATGTTAGTGGGATTGATAAATTTAATCTACAGAGATTAGCATACAAGGTATTAATATGCACTACATTCTTTCCTGGAAACTATTTGCCCCTAGATGTACACTTGGCATTCCTGTGCTTGTGTGCAACGCTCTTGGTTTACTAAACAGTGTAACTGACGTCCCCTGCCTGAGCCAGGCAGCAGTGCCCCTGTGTACGAACCATACGTGGTTCCTGGAAAGACACTGTCAGTTTCTGGTCATCCTTTTCCAGCCTGTGGATGTAACCTGGTGAGAAGGGAAGCCCACCAAATATTTGTCACCCAGCCAGTCCACAAGGCTTGCTTCTGTGAAAACTAGCCTTTCATCACTTTTGGAAGCGTTCCTCTGGGCCTGATTTGACCAATGAAGTGAAGTCACCTCTCAACTATGTATTCAATAACTGAATCCTTGCTAAAATTATCTTCTGGTAATTATCTTCTGTTAAATGATATATTACATTTCTTTTTCAAGAATAAGCTGTGGTCACACAGTGGCATTTTCTTCAAATCCTCTTTCCAGAAAGTAAAGGAAATGGCAGAGTTCGGCCCTTGAGAAAATGATTAATTCCCTGGCCACAGAGAAGCAAAATGACAACGTAGAGAACGCTTGGTCTTTTAATGTAAGTTTCAAGTGACTGTGGCCAGTCACAGCAGAAATTGTAATGAGGATGTCTGAGCAGAATGGTTCTTCAGAGACCGACAGAGCGCTGGTGACAATGTAAGAAAATGATAGTGATCCCAGAGGAATTTCCTTTCTTCCAGCTTCATACTTTGATGTTTTGAATTCTGAACTTTTGAACCATGTTGGTTTTATCTTGTCCCTTTGGAGAGATTTGCAAGGTACTCTTATGCCACTTGCTATAATTATATTCTTAAAATTTAATGATAGAGTGCTTTTCAAAGAAAAATATGTGCTTCAAAATATTCTATAACTAGCAAATACATACACATACACAACGATTTCACAAAGCTCATCTGGCATAACTGGTTCTATGATAGCTTAAGAAAAAAAAAGAAAAACCATTCTCTTTGTTATGTCTCCAAAGCACCAACAATTTATAATAAAGCTTATAAGTCATTATCAGAGGCTCAAATGCTCTCTTTACAAGTAAGAAAAAAAAGCATAAAGGGAAAGCAAAAAGGGGAGAAATCAAGAGAGAAAGCCAGCATGTGGTCAGCTGAGGATATACAATTGAGACTGAATGTGTTCTTCAAAAGAATTATTTTTAACAAATTTCTTCTCAGTTTGATATATGATTCAGCAAATATACCATGCCTTGAGTTTTGTGTCTCTTTCTCAGTTAGACAGTATGAGTTCAGATTCTCTACAAATAATAAAATTAGATTATTGGAACAAATAATATCTGTCACACAGCTCAATCCCTCAAAGGCTTGCTGTGCTCTGCAGTCCAGGTCAATGTCTGGTTTAGTACAATGAGGAGGCACAGTCCTACAGAGGGGCCTGGTAATTCAATTAGTCATTACATTTTAAAGTTTCATTATTTTCTGTAAGGAATTCTATAACATTTTGTGCTATTTTAACAAAATACTTAACATATCGGTTCTAAAATCTTCACAGTTAAGGCCAAATTTCCTACTCAGTTTATTTGCTATCTTCATTTATTTTCAAAGCTCATTGAGCTGGTTGGTTGCTCTAATCCACCAACAGCAAACATCCTTATGCCAAACCTTTATTTAATAAATATATAAGATCCCAAAGACTTGTAGTATCAAAATGTATTATCTGAACTAAAACACAAATTGAGTAAATGCTCTCCATGTTTGCTGGAATAAAACTGAAACCGATTACAGTTATGCAGGTGTCAGTAAATTAACTTTGTAAAATGATTAAATGTGAACTATCAGCTTTTAAATTATGTAAGACACTACCCTAAAATTTAAACCTTGATGTAAAAAGGATAGCCTTCAAAACAACAGAGAATGTCACACATATCGCTGGAAGTGTGTATCAATCATTGATGGAATTATAATATTTATGATGGTTTTCTAGCAAACATTTCAAACCAAAAGAAAACTTGCATACACTAGCCTACCATCCTCAAATTTAAAAATTGACATATTCAAGATTTAACCTTCACAGAAGCTGCTAGAATAAGAAAGAATAAATTGTAAAGGGCACTCATAGGAAACACGTTCAATTTAAATCTTTGCCTTAATTGACATTTAGCTAGACTGCTTATTATTTTGTATTTGAACTTTAAATATACAAATGTAGGACTACCCAAAGAGAAGAGAGGTAATAATTACTGGGTTTATATGTGATACGTGTATCTAAATTCCTTGAAAGCTGTTTATTAGAACATTTTATCTATGTGAATAACATTAATATATGCTAGGTTTAAATTTAAAAGTTCTAGATGGTTTCCAGCACGCATATATGTTGGTGTCAGAAAATTTATAATTATACCTGCAAGACAAATCTCTAAAATAATATTTTCACACATATTCTAAGGAGACCTACCTTAAATCAATTTTTGAGAACATATACATCAAAATTATTCAATTATTATTGGATCTGGAACTGTTTTAAAATTTTACATATGATATTTGAATGCAAAGAGAAGCTTAAATAGTCAGATTATCTTAAACACCTTCAAAGTTCTCCCAAATATAATTAAAAACATAAAAAAGTCAAGCAAACATAATACCAAATAATATGTAAGTCCCCCAAAGTCAAGATATGGAATAATCTTGTTCATATTCCTAATCCCACTGGTCAGTAATGTGAAGTTCTTGAGATTCACATCATCTGCTGAAGGTAAGTGTATAGAATGGACTTAAGCAATCCTAAGAAGAAAAATAATATAAAATTATCTATTTTTGTATTAGGCAGTTCTTAATGTCTTCTGGATTTTGTCAGCATACTGGATGTGTACGTTCAGTGCTAGATGTTACTTTATATTAACATTATCATTATTTATATTTATATCAGTAAAATTGACATGACAGTAGTTACCAAGCTGATATCAGGAGGAGACAGGTTGTATGATAAGCTCCACATTGCCAAGGCTATGATAAATGCTTAATAAAGAACACTGAAAGTGTACCATTTTCACTCCAGTAAGAAGAATATAGCTGAAGTTGGAAGGATCTTAAATGTATTGGAAAGTCCTGTTTCCAAAGTATCTCAAAAAATTATGATGTGCAGATGAAATTTTTTAGTGGTACCTGAAAATTAATCTTTTTAGACAGATAGCAAACATACCCAATAGTAGAGTAATCCAATATGGCAAGGCTTGGATTACTAGGGATTTGATTTTCTATACTGCTCATAAGAATTCCAGTACACGGAGATCCCATATTTACCTGTGCTTTATAAATGAGGATACCACAAACTGAGATGAGATAGAAGTGCCATGAAGTTATGTTGAGGCAAGAAAAAAAATAGGATTTGAAGCTTCCTAATGACTAAGCAATGGCTGTTAAATAATAATCTCTTTCATTTTTTTTGCCTTTTTAAGTAAACATTTATTCTTATTTCTCTACAACCTTATGCTGATTAGTAAGACTGCAATATTAGATGTACAGAAAAAGGTTATTGTGACAAGATTTAAAATGGATTTAGCTTCAACCTCTGGCTCTGTCATGTCATCTTGGCAGATGTTATAACAGCTGTATTTTAACTCAGTTTCTTGTAGCAAAATTAGAAAAAAATATAAAAAAGTAAAACAGAGCACAATGCCTGGCATATGCTGCAGCTCAATAAACACACATGTGTCACTTATCATATTGAATAAATAAAACATGAAAATCTGCATTTTTTCATCCTTTTGACTCAAATAAAAGTTCTACCATGCTAAAAAATAGATAACAGGGTAAATGTTAAAATTTTATGGATATGATTTGTTCTTCAACCATGCCCACAAAATAAATAATTGCTATAAAAGTGCTCCATAAACTTTAAATAATGACATATCAATCATTTTTTGAATAATGACATTGTGGAAATATCTTTAGAGACATCTCTAATATTTAAAAATAATTTTAGTAAATTTTAACATTTATAAGTATGAAAGACAGAGGAAGCAATTTACTTGCCTGAGGTTCCTAAGAGATTAAGGCGCTAAAATTGAAGGTAAGTATATCCTTTCTGTTGACGCAACTCTTTTCCTGGCACAAGTGTAGGCCACACAATTTGCCACCAACATGGGCTGACTTTGCTGTATAGACAGTGGTGACTACGAAACAACTGAGGAACAGAAGCTGAGAACGTGCACCATCTAGGGAGCCAAGTGAAACGCTAAGGTGGAAAGGCTCAGCTACCAAGTGGCCAATTAGAGCTTTCTGAAGCCCTATTCTTACTTTAATTCCAGACAGAAGCTTGCCAAAGTGCTGATCGTTTCTGTCTGTGACAGGTATGGCTTGGTGCTTTCTGCACTGGCCAAGCTGACAGTCAGAGGGGGATGTCCAGTTATACCCCAGAAGATAGTGGTCTTAACTAATTGTCAGGTCATAGTTCTTCTTCTTGTTCAGCATCTTCCTCCAAAGACTGTCAGTTCAAGAATCTGCCAACCCATTCCTGGGGTCAAGTTATCCTTGCTTCCACTTACCCTGACGCACTTGAGCTGTCTATCGCAGTGGATGTTCTTTTAGACACACCAAAAGAAAGAAGTTCAGAGTGCAGTTATAGAAACAAAGTTAATTTAGATGTGACAGTTCTGTAATGATTAATGGCCACAAGTGGCCAATGGAAATGTTTCCTAATCATTAAATATACAAGCTAGTAACTAGTCAATACCCCGGTTTTTATAAAGATTAAAGATTAAGAAAAAAAAGTATCATTTATTCTCTGCTCATGAATTTAGATGTTTTTAAGTGTGCTTGAAAATAGAGAAAGGGAGAGAAAGAGAGATACAGTATTATAATACAATGTAGCCTAAGCACTAGGATTGCAAAAATTGAGCAAATAGAATATGAGAATAGAATGACCCATAGTAGTTATCTAATCAAGCTTTATTGTTTTACTAAGATAACAAGCAGTGTAGCACATGTATTTGGTGATGACTGGCAAATGAATAAAATTCTGAGAGTCATCAAATTATTGTCAATCATTTAAACCTTACTATCAATTTTTCAAATGTGACACTAACCCTAGGATACAATTTTTACTCTACATGAGACAACCACATGACAAAGTAATTCTGGGTCTTCAAAAATTTCAAAGAATATGGAGATGTTCCTCAATATCCAGACCTTACTTCCCTGCTAACTTACTTCCTTTAGGGGAGAAATACTCTAATCTCTTCAACCTTCAGGTTGAAATTTGAATTATATTTGGTTTTGTTCTTTAAGAGTAGACTGACTAGCCTTTTACTTCTATATTATAATTATTTTTGAATTCAGGTAGTTTGCAAGCAAGAGGAAAACTTATATAATGCTAAAAGAAAGAAAAATACGTTTTTTTCTTTTTTGCTTTCTTTTATTTAAGAGAAAACATGCAGTTTTGCTTTGGATGTCCCTCATTGAGATTCTGCTCAAAACTTTTAACTTTTGAATTTTAAATTTATAATTTTGGGGAGTTCACTTTGGTAGGTTAGGAATTTTTGATGTATGGGTTTTCTCTCCAGAGACTACTTGGACAAACAAGGGGAAGCAAAATGGGCAGAAGAAAAGTTACATGGACAATTTTATTATTGCCTACAATTTTATTATTGCCAATTTTATTATTATTATAAGATCTACACTTTTTAAATGTATTTAGTACAGGGCCTAGAGGGTCTCACTACCCAGATCAGACTCATACTTATCCTCTTTTTCTCAGCCTCCCAAGCACAGGGATTACAGGCACACGCCACCACACTCAGTCTCAATTGCAGTCTCAGCACACCCTGGGGATGGGCCAGCACAGCAGACTGGGGATCAAACCAAGGGCCCTGCGGCTGCCTAAGTGGGTGCTTTAGTCTGCTGAGGTATCTGGCCAGCCCTAAATCTGCTGTTTTATTATTCACAAAGTTTAAGTAGTGTTAGTGGGTGGATAAAAAGAAAATAATAGAACTTGTCAACTTCTCTGAATATCTGAATACAGAAAAATCTAGAGAAGTTTACATTCACTGTATAAACAGAGCACTTCGTAAGTTCTATACACTTGGTAAATAGACTGCTAATGTGCACATTTGTGACTCTAGATGCTTTTTGAAATTTTAGGTTAAAATTATTTCTGTATTTTATGTACCAACTAAAAATTACTGACTTTAAATGTAAGATTGATTAATCTGAAAAATTTTGAAGGTATAAAAAATAAATGAAGGTAATTGATCCTAATAATCTTGATATGTCCTGATAACCATACCTTTCATATTTTTTATATTACTTTAGTTAGAATAAAGTAATGCAAGGTAAAGTAATAAAGTATTGATGGGTTAGAGCATTATGTTTGACTTCAATATTCAGGGCCTTAAAATGCAGAACAATCTTCCTCTTTCACATCATTATTCTTTTTCTCTGCTTTCTACTTCCCTCTCTGCCTTCCTTCCTTCTCTTGCCAAACAGTTCTTTAAAGTATCGGTTCATCAAATAATAAAGTATGAGCTGAGTCTATAATGATAATTCCTACTAGATTCAAAAGAAATCATTTACTAGAATGCTTTTCATCAATAAGCCACTTGTTGAGGCAACAGAAGCACAAGGCAAAAATGTATTGAACGGAGGAGAAATCCTGTCAGAATAGTCATCAGGAATACAACTAGGGTCCACAATTTGTGTTTTAAATTGAATTACATTGATAAAAGTTAACTGCTGTATTGAATTGACATACCTGGACATGAGGTATGAGGCTAATTTCAATAATGTCAAAAAATAATGAATCTACAGGCTACATCACATTAACTGCATATTTATGGTGATTGGCTGAGAAGAACCAGGAAGTCTGTAGTTAAATCTTCCAGGAGAAAATAGTGTTTCTGTTTATCCTATGAGAAATTTGAGATTTTGGAAGAAACATTGACTACATTATATAACTAAGAAAGGAAAATCTGGGTTTAAACTCAGGTGAATGAATCTGTAACTCATATTCCTTCCCATAAATTTAACCAATCTGAAATTGCTCATAAATACAAGGTTGGCCTTCTCTATGTTAATGTGATGATACACAAATAAGCATACTTCATTAATTTGTATGCTCATGTTTAGCAATATTTAGTAATATTTGAGTTCCCAGCAGGGCAGTAAGAATGCCCATGAAATTTCTATGCAGTCAGAAAAAAAGAAAAATACTTAAATGTGGAGATTTTAAAACTATCATAAATTCAGATTTGTAAAGCATTTTTGAGCCACTAATTGGCTTTACTTTATAGAAATTTTATAAAATATATGAGTTTAGAACTGTCCATAGAAATTCCAATCCAATGGGGTCTATGTCTTCCAATTAGCCACAGAAAAGATGTCGATTTTTTTCAAAATAAATTATGCAAGTGAAAATCAGGCCCCAGCTTTGGCCTACATCAAAATTTTACTCAGCCTTTCCCATTTACCCACCATACCCAGTGCCAATGGCATAAAGCAGTACACAAGCAAATTGCCAGTGACTGCTCTAGAGGCTGTCTTGTCAGATAACCAGAAGTTTTTCTAAGATAGATGCTCAGAACAATGAACTTTAAGCATCGTATATAACGTGGGTCATTTTAACTCCATTGTAAATTTAATACATTACAGAAGTCATATTTTAAATTTATAGCCTTTTATATCTATGTGTACATATGGAGATTTATATGTTTGTTCTTGAAAGTAAATGTGATTAAAGAATTACTAACAATTCACAGTAACAAGAAATTAAAACAGATATTTCTAAAAGTATTCCGCTGTTTCTTCCTGGTACTGACCTGTGGTCAACCATGTGTGAATCAATTCTGATTTTCACATTAAGAATGTATTTTCTTTAAAAAATTGTATTTAAAAATCCAAGCAAATTTTACATCATGTTTTGTGTGACTACTTTGTATACTAACTTATAATATTTTCTTCTTAAGGTATTAAATTAATAAAAATCTCATGAATACTTTATGAACAGCATATACATATTCAAATTATGTATATAATTCATAATTTTGCTTCTCAGAAATACTTAAAATATTCAGTCTCATTTTTTCCTAGCATTTCCTGAAAAAAAGTATAGAGAACAAACCACTGAAATGTTTTTAAAAGGAATGCATGAAAATCAATGAAAAAGAAAGGAGGATAAATTATGGGAGATGTGAAGCAGCATCTAGGCCCAGAGGTGCTTTCTCCTCATGATTTCTGCTTTCCTTGGTCCAGCGTTTCCTCCTCAGGCCTGTCTGCAAAGAGTCACTTTATACTTAAGACTCACTTTTGTTACCTTCAAGTAAATTGAAATGAAAATGCAAATTCTTCTTTGAAGAAACAGAGGGGTATATTTTTTCCAGGGATTTTTTAAAAGGAGTTTAATTACTACTTGTTGAAATTCTAATGGTGAACAAAAAACAAGGTCATACTAAAAGTAAAATTCCACATGATTGGTGGGATGCACCTGTGCCATTTATCCCTAACGAGAGCAACTTAGCATCCTTAAAGAGCAGCATTTTTCAGTGGCCCACAGTGGAAAACTACCTTTCAGCACTGCGTTTGAACACTGTATTTGCTACGGCTGCTCTACTACACAAATTGTGTCACTTCAGTACTCAGTGAGCCATCCATTAAATTGGTCCTCTACAATGGGTCAGAGATCAATAACTAATTTTGAAAACTGATTAGTTTGCGCCAGAGCAGTAGACAGTTCCGACTCTTGCCAGAGGACATAATCAGCCAGCAAATCGAAGTCTTAGTGCACTGGTGATAGGTTGGTAATACGGCCCAAATCTACCATAAACTCTTTTCCACAAGGGTGATCTGAACCTTTATAAACAACTTCGCTTTGTAAATTAAACTTTTTTTGATGTTGAATAAAGCTCAGTTTTATTATGCTACATAATTATTTAATAAGAGTTGTTTGTAAATTAGTTCCAATAAAGAACGCAAATTGAGCTTTGGGTAAACTATTAAGGCGAAAGGCATTTCTATACATCTTGGCTGGTCATGAATTCCAAATGTTTTCAACATGAAAAATGCTACGTCCTAGCAGTGCATGCTGCATTTTGCTGACCATTCGGAAGATGTATCTTCCTATTAGATGTGGATGTTGCTATGGAGATGACTGTAAAAGACTGACCTAGGAGAAGAGGTGGGGAAGGAATTGTACGGTAGGAAGGGAACATATCAATTACACCAATAGTGAAAAGGTAGCAAAGGGTAAACTTCTACAGCTGCTTTGGAAAACACTTGAATACAAGATGTACAAAGACAATGGTGTTTTTGCCTCTTACATGGGCTTGGTATTCAAGCTTCATTAAGTGACCACACATCACTTTTGTGGACAAAAGCTGGGCACTTAATGGTGAACAGTAAACTCAGTGCTTCACTTAAAGAATCATTCCAAATACATGAGCTACAGTTTGGCAATTGGCTCACCTTAGGGCCATGATAAAATGCAACTTCACAAAGTGATGGTAAAATGTTCTCTTCTCAAAATTCTTCAAGAGTTGGCATTTTATAGGAAAGTAAATCTCCCTAGTGATAAGAAGCTGGAATAGCTGTGCTGCCAACCAAATTGGGGAAAAAGGAAGAGGCAACATACATTATGCACAGGTACAAAATCCTTATGATGCAAGCTATCATTATTTAGGTCTAAAACATACCAGTTTAAAGAAACACAAAAGGAATTCAAACATGTACTAATATCTATAATATCTATAATAAATATATATTTTTAGTGTTTTCCATTGATAGAAAAATATTCCAGAAAAGAAGTTTAAGTATATGTTTGAACAAAACTGAAAAATCCTTCCCAATATTTTCCATTTTATGCCCTACAGACTTATTTGTTCAACAGCAGCAATCATGAAAAATTACAGACTATCATTTGTGAAATGCTTATCCCCTATATGTTAATATACTATTTAAGATCAAATAGAAACGGAGAGATTAAATGTGCATTTATTACTTATTTTGACAATCATATTTACATATTACATTGTACATGTTAATAAGTTAATTACTTTGTGTGTCAGTATCACATAAATATTACATTTTTTTAAGTATCCATGCAAGTTTGTGAAATTAGTGTTGGAAATAATGAAGTGGAACGAGAAAGGAATATTAGTATTTACTTTGCTCTAAGCTATTTCTCTTAAATTTGTCTAAAAATGTAACACTTCTTGAAAGTACAAGTTCCACATGACAACCCTGGTACAACTGAAAATATCCCTCAAAGGAACATGAAAAGTATTTGGATTTTTAATAAGCACAAGAGAAGATTCTTTTGAAGAGGTTGACAAACAAAATGCATAAATTGCATTTAATGTTGATCTAATTACTAACATCTATATAACTTTCATGTTACAAATTTCAAAAATGATTTCTGAAGATTAACTTTCATGTCCTGAAAATAAATTCTAGAGTACTGCTTCAGTTCTCGTGTTACAACACATGTGTCCTTACTATCTCTACTTAAATATACAATCTCTTGACAGACTGTTGACATTTTTATGAAGAAATTAGTGAAATGTTTTAGTCTGCTGCTGTAGAAGTTCTTACTTCCATTACTATAAATTAATATTTGCTTCTTGCAGATATTAAACCACTATAACCTATTTGTACTATGGTTTCAATTTGTTTATGACAACCTCTTGTTTTTTGCCATATTCTGTTCTTTAAGAGTCAATCAGATCCCCTTACACATTCTTTTCCTCTCCCAGTCTGTGTTTTACCAGTTTTATTAATATTATATTTCTGATCTTAAGTGAAATTAAAAAGTAGAATGATTTCTAGCTATTTTACTAAAATTTAAAATATTTCCAAGCTGTATTTAGTTTGACACACCTTGCAAGATTTTCAAATAATTTACAAAGACCCTGTAGTAATTAATGTATGTTGATATTTACTGGTTCTCTTAAAATCAACTATCCTGTTTAAAGGAAATAGTAAAAGGTAACTCTCAGTGATCGTCCATGAGCCTGAGACTGCTGTGATCTTGACCAAAGATTTAATGAAAGGAAGTTCCCTGCAAGACACTGAAGCCCCATCAAGTCCCTTCTTTTATTTTTTCTGCTTTATCTTTATTTTTTCTTTCTTGAGACCCTTGTTTTAAATGTGAACCCTTTTCCCCTGTTTATTTACAACAACTTTTTTTCTATTTTTCCTTTTTAATATTTTTCCTCTTGTCCCTTCCTTCTTTTACCCCTTTCCTCCTACTATATTCTAATACCATAGGCTTATATAAAAATGTTATTGTAGTTTGATAAAAGCATCAGAATACAATTGTTAGATTTTGGTGCATCAAGTACTCCAGATGGTTGGTCAGTAAGAACATGAAAGGGTCTTCAATATTATGGATTATGGGAAAAGGCAAACCTAAACTACCATCCAATATCATTTCGTGCTTCTTAGAAAGGTATAATCAAGAACAGAAAGAAACAGAAAAGGAGAAGTTATGTCAAGGATTAGCAACAATTGGAACTCTCCCGGGAATGGGAAACAGTGCAGCCACTCATTGTGGAAATCAGTTTGATGGTTTCTCAAATGACTCAACAGAAATGACTCAGTCCTAGAAACACACCTTAGATACATGTCCGCAAGTACTGAAAAGGAAGACTAGACTCAAGCAGGGATTTGTACGCCATGTCCACTCCAACATCATGCACAGCAACCAAGGTGCAAAGACAACTAGAATGAAGATTACATGCACAAAACGGATATAACACACCCAGGGAATATTATTCAACTACTTTGTCCAAGTGGGATATTTACCAGAACCCCAGTGGATGTTAGAAACCAAACACTACTGAGCCTTACATATGATACAATCCTTCTTAAATGTACAAATCTACTGAAAAATTAAAGTTTATAAATTAGGCACTGTGAAAGATCCATCTTTTTATTGTTAATAATTAAATAGGACAACTGTATTAAATTGAATGTGGTCAACTGTACTAAATTGAACAGTGAATGTTGTCACTGTTTCAAAATATTTTACCATCCTTTCACATCGTCCCTTATAGCATCTCTTTGCATTTTCTCTTTGGCATAACTGAATGGCAAGCTTCACTTGCTTTTGTGTTCATTATTAAGTAAAATGAGGTTGATTTAAATGTAGGCATCATGGAAGCTATGATAGGCTGAGAAGCAAGACAGACACTACGTATCAGGGACCAAGCAGTGTGAATGGCAAGGACATGTGGGGTGAAGAGACAGTCTCTAGGCCAGCTGGGACACTGCAAAACTTTGTCATACTACTCAGATCAGCATGGAACTTAACTATATGAACTTTTTTCCTGGAATTTTCCATTTAATCTTTCCAAACTGCTGTTAACAGCAGGTAACTAAAAATGCAAAAATTAAAATGCAGATTAAGGAAGCCTACTTAAGTGAAGTTCTCATTTCTCCCACAATATAATGAATCCTGAAGACTTTCCTGTAAGTGAAACAATCAGATAAGACGTAACAAATTCACTTACATGAAATATTTGGCAAAATCACATTTATAGAAATGGATAGTAGATTAAAAGTAACCAGGAGGGGCCAGGAAGATAGCTCAGTAGAATAAGCACAAGGTCCCGAATTCAATTCCTAGTACCGCAAAAAAAAAAAAAAAAAAAAAAAAAAAAAAAAAAAAAAAAAAATAGTTACCTGGAGGGGGTCAGAGGTAGCTCAGAAGTCTAAATCACAGGCAGGCTTAGGCAGCAGCAGGGGCCTGCTGTTCTATCCCCAGCACCAGCTGCCGTGACAGCCTCTCCCTCAGTGTGGGCTCAGCTGGGCAAAAAACAAAAAGCATCACCAGGAGCTTCAGGGTATGCAGAACAGAGCACTGTCACCTAGTGAGTAGGTTTTTGCATGAGGGGGAAAAATAACAGCAGAGATGGTAGCTGAAAAATTCTGTGAATGTAGTTAATGCCACTAAATTGTTTACTTAAAATGTACATTTTTGAATATATTTCTGGAAATTAGGCTGAAATGATTTTGGGCTTTATCCAAAGGTTGTTTGTGCAGTGATTGTCTTGTCTGCCATTGCAATGTTCTCCCCCTGTTATTTGATTATAAAGGTCCTTTAAGTAAATTTGTTTCTCGTCTCATGAAACTAAAGTCCTTCAGAAAATCATTGGAAGTTTTGCCTTTGGGTAATACTCTCTAGGTAGCTTAATATACAATGTTGTTAGAAGCAGGAACCTCAGCGCTATTTATTCCCATCATGCCTTGGTGCTTAGTCATTATTTTTAAGAGTCTTGAAGTTACAGTCCCAAGAGTTTCGAGCTAGTCTGCTCCCAAGTGTGCAGTCACAGACGCACTGTTACAAGTGATGAGAGAAATATTTGCCCTTGATTTATAGCAGTGTAAATCAAGGGACAAAGAGTCAGGAAATGCAGCCCTAGAACTGCTTTGGTTATAAGATTGTACAAAATTACTAATAAAGCCTGGTTGCCTGTGTGCTATGCATTATTTTGTGTCATTCCAATATCATTGTGCTATTGGGTTAGCAGTATTCAGTACAAACTCAAGACTGAAGAAAACCTACAGGGACTCTTACACCTGCCCTTCCCTGTAGGGCATTGGTAGATAATTTTCCCATGTCAACTCTCCTGGGCTTATGTTTTATATATAGAAAGAGAGGTGGTTTCAAACTTGATAAACATTTTCCAATTTAATTCTGCTGCCTAAATATTTACTCTGTTGAATAAATAAACGAATCAGTCGGGACCTGTAAACGTCAGGTCGCTGAATTTTCTCCCACTCGGTTGGAAGTCACGCAGCACATGGGACTGAAAGTGTCTTTGAAAATAGGAGAAAGTTGAGGTTGAAGCCTTGGCTGGATGACATTTAGGATTCTCTACAGCACAAGAATGCTTAAATACAGACTTACTCGTGTGGCTTGGAAACTTCTAGATTTTAAATGTAAAATAGTAACACGTGCACACGCATATGTGCACACAAAGTCAATTTTTAAAACGAGTACCTTGTCTTTTATGCTGACCCACCAGACTGAGGTGTGAGAGGAGTGATTGCGTGTACATGCCTGATGGTGTGTGTGCAAGAACCACTTCTTTTCATGGCTAACTATATTACCTAACAAACACAATACAACGTGGTCTTTGGCAGATCCCGTATTTGCTCACAAAAAAAGATTAATCCAAAGAACCATTCCACTGTAAAATTCTTCACTAAAGTACAATTCAACATTTTATTAAGAGAGAGTGCTTCTTGAGTTGGAAGTACATCGAATTACATGAACACCCAAAAGAGACTGGATTCCATGAGGACGTAAAATAGATGTGTCCCCTTTCAGAGCTGATCCTTGTCATTCAGAATAAAACCGAGTTCAGTTCAATGTCCTCAAGTAATTATTTCACCTAAAATTTTCTAGGCATGTTATAATAATATTGGTGTATTTCTCTCTTTTCTCATTATTGCTGAACAGATTCATCCTTTGAATAAATTATTCTGTATGTGTATGACTTATTGTAATCAGGTACATAATATTAGCCTGCCTTGATTGCATGAATTGGGTTATTTTATTTCAAAATAACTACACACTTACTTTGTGTGTGTGACCTTCAAATAAGTGGTACTTATTATTGTTATTATTATTGTCATTTAATGTATTTGGTACAGGGTCTGACTACACAGCTCAGACCTGTAGTGATCCTCCTATTTTCAACCTCCCCAGCACTGGGATGCACCACCATGCCGGGACTTGGCTGCCGAATCAGTGTGTATGTGGGCGGGCTGGCATGGCATGTGTTGTCAGGGATCAAACCCAAGCAGGCGCTTAGTCTGCTGAGCTATCTCGCTGGCCATAGGTGGTACTTATAAGTAGCTAAGATGAGCACTTTTAATCTTCAAACTTGTTTACCAGAAGATGAACTCTTTCAAGCACTGTTTGAAATGCAAAATCTTTCTTTAACTGTCTGAAATCATTTCTTTTAATTTTCTATCTAAACTTGTTTAAGTACCAACATTGGTACATTGTTAAGACTTTTCAGAATGGTATAAGACCGCAAATTTTTCTATAAGATTTTGATGAACAAAGTCAGAAGTTTCTGGTTTTTG
Organism: Octodon degus; assembly: GCF_000260255.1. Classification (NCBI taxonomy): domain Eukaryota; kingdom Metazoa; phylum Chordata; class Mammalia; order Rodentia; family Octodontidae; genus Octodon; species Octodon degus. Next base: position 2,504,030 of record NW_004524682.1, read on the forward strand.
ATGGAATCATAATGCCACAATTACTACCATTTTTTAGAGGCTTAAGTAATGCATACACATGTTAGACTTTACATAAAAATTGAGTATTTTCACTATTAAAATAGAATCTAAAATTTCAGCTTGCTGAAAATTATTCCTGCTGATGAGCCAGCAGATAAAAATAAAAGGAATCTGTGAATTGTGTAATTATTCATTATTACAAATATAACTACTTAAAATTTTACACACAAGTTCATATATTAATACACATCTGAACTGTTGATATGGGTGAGAGAAAACAAATGTCTCTAATGTGATCTTAATATGACTACAGAAGTTTTAATTTTATAAATTAGATATAAAAGTAGTTTTCACCAGGAGACTAGTTCACCCATGATAGGTGCAGAAATTGTTTAAGTCCAAAGACTATCAGCTGCTGTATAACCTGGTGGAAAAGGCTACCAGACGTGATTTAGCAGACATCAACTGTGGCTATTACAGGCTGGATGTGCTACGGACACATGTTGATTCTAAGGGACACAGAACTTGCCAAAGCCAGCCATAGGATGCTAGATCACATCTTGAAAAAAAAATGTTTGGAGAAATAAAGCCATAAAAAGTTTGAGAAAACTGGAGACCTTGAGCATTTAATAGAATAAATCATAGAATTTCATGGCATTCATTGATATGCATGCTTTTGACCTTTGGGAAACAAACAGAAGTAATTTGCAGTCTGGTTGTTGGGTATGTGAACAGTAGTAGTGCAGAAGACGTTGAAGCTTAGCTTATAGCAGTCCAAGAATGGCACACATCTCACGGAGTGGTGGAAGATTATAACTTTAAAGAGGTCATCTTATCCAAAGTACAACTAATTAAGGACAAACAAAGAAAATAACACCCTTAAAACAGTAATCATTTTTGTTCTCAGATTTGTTGTTACCTACAGTAAATATGGTGGTATGATAATTTAAAACTATGGGCCAAGGAGATGGCTCAGTGCAATAAGGGCTTCCCTGGCAAGTTCAAGGGTCTGAGTTCAATCCCTGGTTCTGCAAACTTAAAAAAAAAAAATTAAAACCATGACACTTGATAAAATCCCAAATAACTATTTTCAATAGTTGAAGACAATTTTGATGCTATTTCTTATTCTCTTTCTCTCATATAAACACACATATTTTCTGGGGATGTAGCTCGGTGGCACAAATGCCTGGCAAGCACAAGATCCTGAGTTGGATTCATCATGTACACACACACACACACACACACACACACACACACACACACTAATGATTGTAAGTTCACACTTCCTATTTTCCTTTTCATATAAAGTGGTATAAATAATCCAGGGAAGTAAATATCTATCAGTTAAAAGATAAAGTTGAATGAACCTAAAGACAAGAATGGGATGATTGATGAAAGACTGGCCCAAATTAAAGGAATCAGGCAGCTGGGGAGATAGCTTGGCATTCTGAGCACCTGCCTGGCAGGTGCAAGATCCCGAGTTCAATTCCTGGTACCAAATGCCATGCTAGCCCTAAAACTGGTGCGTGCTTATGATATCAGCTCTAGGGATCCTGAGATAAGACTATCACTATGAATCCAAATTGCATAGTGAGACCCTCCAAAAAAAACCTGGAATAAAGATCTGTTAAGATGGAAGATTATATAAATAGAATTTTAGCTCACAAAATTGAATAAATGAAATAGGAAAAAGATACATGTTGTAACGGTTAATTATAGCTCTTAAAATAGAGAAGGAAAGCAGTCATGGATTTCAGGTTCAGATCTCAGCAGAGGAATGAGGCCAGCTGAAGTGCTGGGTATGGTTCTAACATTGAGTGCGCCTACAGAGCCAGATTGGCAGCTTGCTGTATGGTGATGAAAGGTATATTGTGAGATAATTAAGTACGTCTATGTCCAAAACAAAGTCAGGCCCTTAAGAAAGTGACAGTGCAAAAAACTAACTCTAATCTATACTTTTTTTTTCTGTATCTTTAGGGAAGGGTCTACAGGGTGTTCAGGGTCTCATTGCATAGATTGGACTCACAGTGATTCTGTTTATAGCCTCCCAAGTGCTGGGATTACAGGCACGCACCACCATGCCCAGTCTCAATCACCTTCCCAGTGCACAGCAGGCCTGGGGATCGAACCCCCGGCCCCTGCGCCTGCTTGCAGGCACTTTAATCCGCTGAGCTATCTGGCTGGGCCCCTAATCTATGCTTTGTTAAGACAGAGGAGAGATCAGTTGGTTGCAGTCAGATGCACAGCTTATCTTAAAGCATTGCCACCTGAAGTATGATCTGTGAACTGCTCCCATTACGAGGCAAGTACAGATACTGTGGGTGTTCAGAAGGCTTTCTATCAACTGAAATTGCTGTGATTTTCTAGGATGTCCTCAGTTTGTCTAATCATTCACTGTTATTTTAAAAAGTCCTGATGGATTGGGAAAATGATAACGAATCTTTTCATCAAAGATAACTGCAAAATGAAAATTGCTGCCTCAGCAAATGAGGGCTTTATGCATAAGTGTCCAGTGCATGATAACTGAGGCATACCAAGTTATGAAGAGGCTGATTTAGCTCTGCTGGGGAAGAAAGTAAAGCAAAGAAAATTCTGTCTTCCTCTGTGAGTAGGAGATAAAGTACTGTAAGGATAGAATGGAAGGAAAATTCCTACATTACTATTTTCTTGTGTCAAATATCACAACCTTCAAATTGTGCACTCTAGAATGACTATTAATACTTGAGATTTGAGAAAGTAAGAGGAACTCTTGAAGACATAGGGGTAGGCAAAGAGTTCATGAGCAAAAATCAAATTGCATGGGTAGCACTTAGAAGAATTAACAACTGGGACCTCCTCTTATTGAGTTTTTGCACGTGAAAAGAAATTACCAACAAAGTGAAAAGAGAACTCACAAATTGGGAAGAAATCTTAAATAATAAGCACCCAGAGAAAGGCCTTCTCTCTAGAATTTATAAAGAACTAAAAATATTAGGGCCCCAAAATTTAAAGACCTGATCCAGAAATGGGCATCTGAGATGAACACGCACTTCTCAGAGGAGGAAATTGGAGAAGCGAATAAATACATGAAACAAAGCAAAACAAAACAAAAAACAAAACCCTCCACATCACTAGCCATCTGTGAAATGCAAATTGAAACAACACTGAGATACTATCTCATCCCAGAAAGAATGGCTATCATAAAGAAATCAACCAACAACAATGTTGGAGAGACTGTGGGGAAAGGGGAACCCTTCTCCACTGCTGATGGGAATATAGACTGGTGCAACCATTATGGAAATCAGTGTGGAAACTCCTTAAAAAGCTAGGACTGGAAATCCCATTCAAAACAGCTATGCCCTTACTGGGAATTTTCTCGGAGGAACTGAAAATATCCTATTATAGTGATATACGTGCACCTGTGTTTATAGCAGCACAGTTTGTGATAGCCAAATCTTGGAAACAATGAAAATGACCATCACCTGAGGAATGGATGAAAAAGATTTGGTATTTTTATATAATGGAGTATTACTCAGCTATAAAGAATGATAAA
>NW_004524682.1:2507661-2528804 GCF_000260255.1 Octodon degus
AGTCTCCCTAGTGTAAGAACTCAAAAGAGTAAATAAAAATAGAAAGGTAAAACACAATTAAAAGGAAAGTGAGAACTTAAGGATTAAACAGCAGAGGGCAAGAAGAAAATCTTGGAAACATGACGGGGCAAAGCCATACATTTATAAGCACAAGATGGTTAAGGCAATGATCATGAGAATCTTCAGCAAGATTTTGAAACTAGCAGTTAATTGGTAGGATTCTCATCCTGACTAGCTATATATGCTGATACCTGTGAACTAAGCAACTGCTCTGAAGTTGCAGTGTGTAATACTAGTTATGCTTGGTATGCCTGTCATTCTGATCTTATAAATGTGTACTGCTTGTCATGTCATATCCATTACTGCTATACTGTCTCTCAAGTAAATGTTTGTTTTTTAAAAAAGGGTAATAAATAAAAACAAGAGACAAGAAAAAAGTCTTAGGTCTGTCGTGCTACAATGCTGTATATGGTTAGGTCTCTGAATTTCCTTGCAAATATATGTAATTGTTTATTCCAATTTTTAAAAAAATATTTTTTGTTTATATTTTCATTTTTTCTTCACATTCTGTAGGGATTTAAAGTTTAACATATAAATACTTGATGAAAAATATCTGTTCCATGCTATGTCTAAGATGTTTGATATTCAGACAAATAGTGAGGTTAAGCTCAACTGCCTATGTTATAGGGTAATAATATCATCAAACTTCTGTTTGGCAGGGTTAACAACGTAAGTTTTCAAAAAAAATTAGAGAAAAAGAAGGGCTGCAAGGACAGCCAATATTTTGGCCCTAGTCTTTCAAGGTCAGTGAAGTTTCAGGACATAAAAGATTCTATACTGTAACATCCTGTAACTCAGTGATGTCCTAAATTTTCTGATCAAGGAGATTATGGGGCCACAAGGAAAGTGATCGATGATATAGAGTGTGCTTAAGGAGAGTCACATGGAGAGAAAATATTCTCTCAGGCTTTCACAGAGAGTACACTGGTCAAGCAATGGCCATGACTCATCCACATGGCTAACACTGACAAAGGATCTACAAACTGTGGTACAGGCTTTCAGGCTAAATCCTGAGGGGATTTCACTGACCTTGTCAGATACAAAAGTTACATTTCTTGTTATATAGGTCTTGCTTTATCTTGGTCTTAACATCCAGCCAAAAAGTATAATAACGAGGTATGAAAGGTAAAGCCATATTAATATGCTGAGGTGTAAAGGGCTCAAGTCAACAACTTCTGACATTGCCAGTACTATGGATAACCCACTACTATTATGGACTACTAGACTATATTGGATTATTTTGCTGAGTTCATGTACCTACAATATTTAAATGGCAATGGAACACCCATGTCTGACAAAAAAAACAAAACAACTAAACATAAAAAGGGGATATAAATGAAGGACCATTTTATATCTGTATGTACAAAATAGTTAGGATAGATATACAGCTACTTTCTCTTAATTCAATGAGAAGAAAGATTTGTACTAATAGTGTTTGAACAGGATATCATGTCTGCATCTTGTATCATGAATAATCACTACGAAGACAACAATGTGCAATGTATTATTGAAACTGTCCTATTAATCGGTTTTGAAACTGTCTCATTAATATTTGTTTCTCAATCAAATTAATAAAAAATACTTGAGATTTTATTTTCCCAAATTGGGGAACTATAAACAGAACATCAATCAGTGAAATATTTTTCAATTAACTGTCCTTTGAAATTATAGCTCAGGACGTTGAAAGTGCAGTCACTAAGCCAATACGGGGATTTAGAGAACTCATGACAAAATAAAAAATGCTAGAAATGTATTTGTCATTTGAATTCTATAAAATGGAAGAAAATGAATTCATCTAATCATGAGATAGTATCTGAATTTACTGAGAAGGAATTATCATGTCCTAATATAAGTCACAAAATAGCATAATCCATTAGAATCAGTCTTTCTCAGTACTTTCCTCTCTTCCTTTTCTACTCTCTCTGTCTGTCTCTATCTCTGTTTTTGTCTGTCTCTCTGTCTCTGTCTGTCTGTCTGTCTGTCTGTCTGTCTCTCTCTCTCTCTCTCTCTCTCTCTCTCTCTCTGTCTGTCTCTCTCCCTGTCTTTCCCTTGTGTAGTGTTTCTTGCGCTAACAGCCTCAATTCCATCTGGAATCTTCCCTGCTTCCACTAATTCATGTTAGTTTGAAGGGAAAAACTTTACATTGTTACTTCAGAGAAGGACATTTTATCTATAAAATGAAAAATCAGCATTTTCAGTGAAATTATTAGAAAGCAGAAAATGTACATAGCCAGGACTTCTAGGTTGGTGAGAAGTTGGTTGACAGTCTACTACATTTTAGAGCAAAGAAAATGAACCTAAGGGAAACACATTTGACACAGAGAAGAATTTGATAGCATCTCTATCCTGCCTGAATTCAGTTGTTTAAAATTCTGAGTTTAGGTATTTCTACCAACAAAGTCCAACTTCCGTCTTAAAATAGTTTGATTTGAGATTAAAGCATTTAATCTTCAGCTTTATATCCAATGTTTATGTGCTTCAGTAATTTATTTGTTTATATTTGAGGAAATAAAATATAAAATGGATTTAAAGCCAAATATGCAGTACACTGTAAGACCTGATACACTTAACCTGCCAAATTACTGGTAAATAACCTGGAGATCTATATGCGACATAGTATTTTTTTTTTTCTTCCTCACACTAGGTTTCCAAATGGTCTGGAATGTGGCGTAGAAGACAGGGCATTTTTCTAGAATTGTGAATGTGAAAGAAATAAAACACTACAGTATATACATGAAACATAGATTTTCAAGGTATTGGATATCAGACAAAAAAAGTGATTTCGGAGATGTGGGAACCATAAAGTAGTCGCTCCCAGTTTGCAACCTTTAGGAACCAGGCAGGCGGGCGAGCGAGGGAGTGGGGCTGCGGGAAGCCGGTAGCCGACACGTGGGGAGTCTGGGAGGCTGTGCCTGGGCTCACGGAAAAGGGTTCTCGGAGGCAAAAAGCTGCGCACAGAGAGGATGGGGGCCTGCGGCGGTCTTCTCCACACTTATCTGCACAGTAATCAAGATGCAAGTGAGCAAATTCACATCAAGGGGTAAAGAACCACCTAAAGATTTAGAGCAAAAACAATCCCTGGAGATCACAAAAGACCACGACTAGTTATTGATCTGGTCAGTCAGCATGAGAAATGCCGTAATCCAAGAGACATTTTTATCTACTACTAAGAAGAGTTTTGCTCTCTCTCCACCTCTCTCTTGGGTAGTGTTTCTTGTGCTAATAGACTCTAACTGAAGCCAGAGGAGAGTTTTGCTTTACAAAGGCAATAATTAATGTGAGAGAGAACATTGCACTAATCCTGCCGACAAAATTTAATAGCAATATCAGAAAGGATCTACTTAGTTTCAACTAACTTAACCACATCTGAACAAATATATATATATATATGAATATATATATATGAATAATATGCCCAGCAGCTTAAAGATAAAATTCACTATATCTACAATCCAATAAAATAAACAGAGGCATAAATAGCAGAAAAATGTAACTCATAAGGACAACTAAAATAAAACCCAAACAACTGAAGCCAACCCAGAAACGGCAGAGATGAGAGTCTTACTAAACAGAAATATTAAAGAAGTTAGAAGAACTTCAGAACCATAGGATAAGTTAAGTATACTATGTCTAACCATGAATAGTTTTAAAAGACCAAATTAAATTTGTAATGGTAAAAACTATACCATTGGGTTGGGAATAATAACTAACAAGACAAAGCAGAAGGAAAAAATACTTTAAGACCTAACAACAGAAAGTATTTAAAATAAAATACAGAAAAAGGAAAAAAGACTAGACATTTACCAATATCACTGGAACAAGTACAAATGACCTACACTTCATTGGTATAATACAAAAAGGGATGTCTGTAATGAGGAGCTAATATAGGTATTTAAAAACAAAATGTACAGCTGCTTAAAATTTTCAAAACTGAATGTAAACGATAAACACTATTTCCATAGAAGAGGCTCAGTGAACCCTGATTATGTACTGATACCATAATAAATTACTAAACTGTAACAAGATCCTCTAGGTTCCAAATCCAATTTTATAAGAAACATTAGCAGAACAGTAGAGTATTAAAAGTTTTTAATTCATGGATGTCTAGTGATAGTAATATGATTAATAAAATTAATGACTCATGTGCATAGTATTCTTATTAAAAGCGCACACAAAATACGTCTGGCATCACCAGACTAAGGCTTCAGTAGCGGCACATCATTATTTTCTCCATCATAGCACTCCAGATTCAAGTAGAGGGGACATGATGCTCACTGCCTGACTGAAGCAGGGCTGAGAATGGGCACCTTCTCTCACCTGTTTTTTCAGCTGTTAGAATTTTGTTAATTATTAGTCCAGGAATTTGCTGTGCAGAATAATGATCAGACAATAAGTTCTCTTCTTAGGTGGAAATGTCTAATGTTTACCCAAGGTCACTCAAAAGCATCAAGATCATTACCTCCAAAGTCTTATTACCTAGGAAATATCATCTTATTTTCTTGGTCTCAAAACACACATGAAATGTGGCCAAAAATATGTAAAAATTCAAATTTTAAAAAATGTATTGCAGTAAATAACACAATACCATTACTTTCTGTCAAAAAAATGTTTCTGACTTTTGAACACGTGCCAGTCTTCTTGCCACTTTCTGAAGACGTTCTGCACGGCCTCTTTCTAGAGCATCTTTAACTGCATGGTTATGGCTGCTTTAACTTCTTGAATTGATTCAAAATATTTAATTGTGATGATCCATTTGACTTTGGGGAGCAGCCAGATGTCAGACTGTGCTGGATCCAGAGGAGTCGGTGGGTAAGGACACACAATAAGGCTTTCACCAGCCTGCCTTCCTGATGGATGGCACTTGACCACAGTTTATAAAGGTATCATGAAAGAGGATTTCCAGAACTGCTTTCAACATGGCAATAAAAGTGGAATAAATGTATTCAAAACCAGAGGAGTATTTTAGGGCAAGTACTGGCAACTGTCTTTTACTGTAATGAACACTTTAAAAAAAATTAAACACACACTCTAATTTTGGATCAACATTGTACAGGATGGGGAAAACTATGTCACTTGAAAGTTCTATTTTGTTTTTCAGTTTCTTAAAGCATGTTTTAAATTGGTGGCCAAAATTGCTTAGTATGTAATTTGGAGTTATAAGTACAAATGGCCAATAAATACATGAAAAAGTCTTGTCACTGGCCATTAGAGAAATGGAAGTGAAAAGCAGCACTGAGATTCCATCTTACTCCAAAAAGAATGACTGTCATCAAGAAATCAAATAATAACAAATGTTGAAAAAACTGTGTGGAAAGACACCCTTCCATATTGGTGGCAGCGTAAACCAGGACAAAAACTATGGGCATAATATGAAGATTCCTCAAAAACTAAAACTAGGGCTGTGGAGATAGCTGGCTTGGTAGCATAAGTGCCTGCCTGACAAGCACAAGGTTCCATGTTTGAACTCCAGTGTCACATGCTGTGCCAGTAAGGAACTGGGCGTGGTGGTACACACCTGTAATCTCAGCACTAGGGAGGCTGAGACAGGAGGATTGCTACAAGTCCAAACTGAATATCGAAACCCTGTATCAGAAACAAAAACACTGTAAAACTAGAAATTCCATTTGATCCAGCTATTCTCCATCTGATTATCTTTCCAAATTTAAAGGTAACATATTAATTTGATACCATATTTACAAGTAATAAAACATTATGTACTGCATTTATGTTGAAACAATATTAATTTGAAACTTAATATGTTTGGATTAATAATATTTTAAAAATTAAGTCCAAGAAAACTGTGTGCCCTTCTTACTGAGATTGTGAAAGAATTATGTTGCAGAAAGTTAATTTGAAGCAATTTATTAGGAAATAAATATAACATGTTTAACTTGTATTTACCTAGAAGGGGGAAGTTGGATCAAATAGAGTTTCTAGTTTTAGTTTCTGAAGAATCTTCATTCAGGTTCCTATAGTGTTGTACTGGTTTCTCATCAGTATGTGAGTATAATTAATCTTGCTCTTTGGATTTCTAAACATTTTGGTAATATGTTAGGGCAAGATTCCTAATGATGGTTTCACCATCTATAAAATCATACTTATGTAATAGAGTAAAAGCAAAATAGGACATTGTGACATGTGTATAGATTACTATGAAACTATGTTAATAAAATGCTGGGCATAAAGATCACTATTCAAAATGAGATAATTGAGAATTTATCATACACTTTTTACTGGTAGAGTGATTTAACTGCTAGTTTAAATCTACGTATTTGTGATTTTATAACTAATAATTGATTTTCCAAAAATTCACTAGTTTTTTCCCATTACATCAAACTTGTCAAACTATGTATTTTATTTGTGACAACTTATTATGTCAACCCCCCCTTACCACATAGCCACTCTTTTGTAGGTTGGTGATTTACTTCAACTGTAAAAATAAGCATCACTTTAAATAGCACCTTCCAATATAGTTTACAGAAACCAAACAGGTATTTTTTAATTCCTTCAAAGATTTCATTCAGAATTACATTCTTTGGGAATTTTGTGAATACTGGAAGCCAGGTGGGAAATACCAGATGAACAATTAAATTTGAATGACAAGTTTATCAGCCAAGAAGTTTATTTTAAATGTTCTGGCAAGATCTGCAGACACAAACACCAGCAAAGATAGCAATGTGGTATATAACAGCTCAAGATAAAGAAAAGGGGGAACCGAGGAAAGGGTCAGGCCCCTGAGATAACTCTTTCAGTAAACCATGGTCATAATATCTTAGAAAGAACCAAACTGATACTCAATCATCCCAGGAAATGCTAAAATAAATTTGAAAGGCTATTTTATTGTTAATACCACCTAGTCTTAATATGTTCCCTAATATTATATTATGTTCCCTGCAACATATTTTATTGTATATGTTCTGTACAATGAACTCCTTTTATATTGTTATATACTATGCAGCATATTCCCTATACTATTTTCTCTAAGTAATACTAATACATTCCCTGTCTCTCCAAATACATCTGGAGAGCTCACAAAAATTTAGGTAAATGCTGAAACAATAACATTACTTTAAAATCTGTGTCTGTACAAAATACTTTTAAGAAGAAAATAATATCACAGAAATGTACATGACAGAGGTGTAAATGTTAGGAGTGTAATTAAACAGGCATCAGACCTCCACATACTTTAGTGTTCAATGCACGCTGATAAAGTTAGATAATCATATTTTACTAATTCTGCTCTTTGTTTCAGTTGAGAAAGAAAGCTAGTTATTGAAAATGAGAGTTAAAAGAGACATCCTGTCAGACTGACCCCATGTAAACTGTTAAGAGCTGAGGAGAGAGCTGAAGTAAGCAGTGTCCCAAGCCCCAAGCATCCTGCACACCGGGGTTTTCTCTGTGCTACGCTGACGTGTTTCACTGGGTCTCTACGTAGGAGTCAATGATATGGTACAAACTCAGTGTAACTCACTGTAGAACAGTGAAGCCAGGCATGATGAGGGTCTGCTTTCCAAGGACCAGCTGTCACCCACACGTCCCTGGGTGTGGCCAACACTCCAAGCAAGAGTGCTGCTTCCCACACAGTACATCATAAGCGATCTGGGCAGGCAGCATTCCCTTTCTGAATTGAAAGGAATTTAACTGATATGATGCAATTATTTGATGAGAAATCCAGGTTTTTGGAGATGGGATGATGAAGACCTGGCAGTGAGGACTACACATACAACTTAGTCTGTGATATTTCACTTGTAAAACTCAAATGTTGTCTCGCTTGTAAAAGTAAGGTATGCTTTGCAAGGGAAATCCAGGAATTCCACTAGGGTAATAAGAATGTCAAACTCAGAGCTGCTGTTTTGAGAAATGACATGGAAAACAAACCAATGAGTTTCAACAAGACAATGTCATTACAGCTTAAAACAGTCCATTTTCTTAATTGCCTGTGACTTTATTTTTTAACTTAAAGCTGTTAAATTTTGCTGCTCAATTGAAACAAGATTTTAGGTCTTTATTAAGCATCAGGAAGAGGGTCTTTTGGCAGCAATGTTGTAGAGATCGAGTTCTCATGCTGCAGCAACACCATCCAAAGACAGCAGACACAAGCGGAAAACCAGCAAGATGATCCCAGAGTGTGAAAGTGAGGGTTACTGGGACTACGTTTGCTGTTATGATTCAGGAGTTTTACACGTAAATGAGAAGGAAGCCAGTCATTAGAAGGAGAAGCATATGTGATGGTTGTTGGTTTAAAAAAATTAAATAAACAGGAGACCTTGTTTTCAGCAAGATTGTAAAGGGTAGCCAGAGAGTACAGTCTCCAAAGACGGAGAGGGCCTCTCCTCCCTGGAGAGGGAGGAAGGCCACGACAGGCCCTGTGAATCTAACTGAAGAATTTTTGTTATAATTAGAAATTCTCCAAACAGTTCATAAAAATTGAAAATGCCAAAACATTAACACGATTCAAAATTCTATATAATAATTTAATAACATTAATAAAGCCTATTAGGTATGAAGAGAAAGTGGTGAAGGAGGAGAAGAGTGGAAGGAAGGAAGCTGAGTTGCTATGGTCATAAATTTGTGAAAAATAACTTTGACTTGAAATAGGGGGATAAAAATTAATTGAAAATGCATTGATCTGAAACATATTTTAGAGAGTGAATTGATAGGATTTAGTGGTGGGAAAGAGAAGTTTTTAAAGATTATTCCTAAGCTTTAAAGTTGGTTGAAGAGGGCAGTTGATGATATTATTTGGTAAGAAGTTAAAGACAAGGAAATGAGGATAGAAACATTTGGGGGGATAAATTAATGCTTTGGTTGACACACCCTGAAAACTAAAAGATTCACATGGGAGCAACATGGGCCTGGAGGTGGGATTTAAAGTCACTGGAATGGGTGGGTCAGGGGTAGAGGACATGAAAGGAAGCAAGGACAGCATGTGTGAGGTCCTCCGCTGGAGTATCGGCCCCCAGTGTACAGGAATGCTACTGAAGGTACTCAGGGTCCTTTCACATTTAGACGCTAGATCTCTGCAGGCTGGTGCCTATTACAGTATGCTCGGGCAATTCAGAGTTACTGTGAATGACAAGAAAAAGTTATTCTAAAAACCAGAATACAATTTAAAAACAGTTTTGTTCCAACATACAGAAATTTCAATAATATATGAAGATACATGGAGTTTTTGTTTTATTGAGAATTATGAGCTACCCTCACTTAATCAAATTATTGGCCCTCTATTGAGCAAATGTATGTGAGGAGAAATTAGATTAGTAAAAGTTATTTAATTCTGTGCTATTTTAAATGGAAAAGTTTCGATTTTAAGTTTTGGCAATTTTGTACTATTTTGTTACATCAACCGTCACCTGCTTCCCTCTCATTCCAAATTAAATATTGAGACAGAAGCCAACATAAGGACTTATATCATGTGAGCCGGTCAGATAGCTCAGTGGATTAAAGCACCTGCTTAAGTAGAAGCAGGGGCTGGGAGTTTGATCCCCAGCATGGTAGGTAGGCGCTGTCCCTGGGATGTGCTGAAATGACAGCTGAGACTGGGTGTGGTGGTGCACACCTGTAATCCCTGTGCTTGGAAGGCTGAAAACAGGAGGATCACTAGGAGTCCAATCTGTTTAGTGAAACCCCATAAACTTTGTACTAAATACATTTGAGAGAGGGAGAGAGAGAGAGAGAGAGAGAGAGAGAGAGAGAGAGAGAGAGAGAGAGATTATACTAGTGAATAGCTCCAGTGACAGATTTGGTTCAGTATAGAGCAACTGACAAAAAAAATGCAGAAATTTTACCCTTTGCTCTGTATTTACAGGGTTTTAGATTTTGAAAGTGTTAAAAGTATGCCATCATAAAGAAATTACATGACGCATCACTGATATTAACTGAAACTTACTAGAATGTCTTCACTATTAGAAATTTTAACAGTAGTAAAATGTAACATTTTGACAACTCATTCTACTGAATCAAAAAATAAACACGTTTGACTTCATGTATATTCCTATGAATATTTGTCAGGAAATACTTAAACAACTTTAAGAAAAGTTAGTGAAATGATAATTTGTAAATTTAGTTAGGGCTAAGTATGCTATTATTTTTCTCTTCCTTTTTTATCACAGATATGCAAAGGGCTGCAATGGAGCATTAATTCATTAGTTTATTTATTTATTTCTACATATTTAGTACAGGGTCTACGTGGTCTCCCTATACAGATCTGACTCGTAGTGATCCTCCCGTTTTCAGCCACCCAAGCACTGGGATTACAGGCACTTGCCACCATGCTCTGTCTCAATTGCCATCTCAGCATGCCCCTGGGGTGGGGCCAGCATGGCAGACCAGGGATCGAACCCCGGTCCCTGCATCTGCCTAAGCAGACACTTTAATCTGCTGAGCTATCTGGCTGGCCCTTGGAGCATTAATTCATCATATGAAGAAGACAACAGATGTCATCTTTCAAGTTACCTGCCTTTGTCATTGCCTTTGTTCAGCTTATGCGCTCTGAACACATCCTCCCACATAGGGAAGAGCAAATGGGTTCTTTCATGCAAAGGTGACTACTGTTTGACCTGCATGTGACTACCTGTTCTAAGAAAACAGGATTATTTGGGAATTAATCTCTTGTGAGTGCAACCTTAATCATAAAATCTGACCTTCTATACATGTTGAGAACTCTAAGCACTCAAAGGCAGAGACGGTCAGCTAAGAGAAGCAGTTGGTAGGGGGATGGACTTTGTAGAGTGTATTTGCCACCTTTCTTTTTTTTGACACAGTGCTGACGCCCACAGTTTCAAGAAGGAGAAGCTTAAGGTCACTCACAGTTTCAGATGGTTCAGTCTTGGTTGACCTCCCCCCCCAGCAAGCCAGAAACCTTACCATGGAAAGGCACAGTATAGCAAAAATAGAGACGAGGATCAGTGTGAGCCCTCAGAGAAGGGGAGCCGCCTGGGTTGCCAACTAGTTTGTAGGTTCCTATCTGTTCCATGAAGTCTGTCTGTACTTCCCACCTCTGGATGCCAGGGTTAATTTCTGGATCTTCACATTAACAAACAGTACCAAGAGCTCTCCTGAATTTTTAGTTGAACCTATTTGCCATTGACTTTTTCAAACAGGACAAGAAATGATCCTGAGTGAACATTTTAAATGTGTAGGTGGATAGAGTACAGGTGACATTGTGTATATCAAGATGGCTAATAGCTTTATAACGTTAAAGCACTGAAGACAGTACCATGGTGCACAGTAGTAAGTTCTATAACATTTACAAAATTGAATATCATACATTTTTCACTGTGTATGCTGATTAAGAAACATAGGTTAAAGATATTCATAGGTCACAATTTATAGTTACATTTTTAATTTAATATGAAATACATAAAACTTTATTTTTTGCCACAGAGGGCCATAGAGTCTTTTTTTATTTCACTGGTTATTCTTTATTTTAAAAGTGTAAAAATAAAGAAACATTGTTTTTCTACCAAAAATAAATGCATAAGAAAAAAATGTGTTTGAATTAAAACACAGACTGCAACACGGTATTCTAATAGATTATGCTTGCTCCTGGAATAAAACAACATATTGATAAACAGCTAAAAACATATATCTTGGCATATTTTCAGTAACTTTTTATGGCAATATGTCATAATGTTTTTGTTCATTATTTATTTTGCTTGGCTTTTTAAAATAACATTTAAAATTTAGCATCGTGTTACACATGTCTGGAGTGCAGACTATAGACACATGAATTAGATATCAGTCATTAATCAATAGTAACATTATCTAGCCATTGTATGTACATCCAGATATTGTGGCTCTTCCACATCTAATCTTTACTAAGTACAAGTATAAAAATGGATAATCAATCAATGAATGTAAGTTAATGATTAGAAGAGATAGGTCAAAAATACATAGCCAATTATATAACTGAAGTATACTATGTTGAGCTAATTCATACAGATTCTAGTGGACTGGGGAGATAGCTCAGGGGTATAAGTCCCTGCCTGGCAAGTGCAAGGACCCAGGTAACGCATGCTGGGCCCACCCTGGAACCCAGGGATCACAGTGCCAGCCACCAAAACCAGGCATGGTAGCACACAGCTATAATCCCAGCACTGGGGAGGTTGACACAGGAGGATCACTATGAGTCTGAACTGCACAGTAAGACCATGTACTGAATAAATACAAATAAAATATTGTTTTAAAAGAACTGATCCTAGTAAAATATTAATATTTTAGCCAGGCATGGTAGCACATGCTGGCAATCCCAGCATTGGAGCTGTGGCTGGAGGATTATCCTGAGTTCAGGGTCAGCCTACAAGACATGGACAGACCATGTCTAAAAAAAAAAAATCAATATTTTGTGGCAATTAAACTGTTTTTGAATAATGATTCTAACACCTAAGATTTTTCCTGAAAATATTTAACTACAGAAAAAGATGAAATTTAAATACAGAACATAAGAAAGTAAAATTGAATTAATAGTAAAACTTAAGTACCATGAAATCTAAAGGGATCCAGTGCTAGCCTAAATTCTTATAACCATTTTCTCAATCATTGTTGAAAGAAAGGTTCTAATTTTGCCTCATTTACATTTGACAGTTATGTGTAATTATAAAGAAAACGCACTAATGCCGACATGTGACACTGATCGTTACTGTATTGGTTCAGCACAGAATTATTTTATCAAACCTTGATTTTAATACCTCAGAAATACTTCAAATCACACCTTCTTGATTTGGAGGAGCAACACTGTACACAGAAGTATTTTAACTTTGTGCCTTGAAATTTCTACAAGTGAATCACCTAGACAGTTAAAATTACTCCAACTTTCCAGTGCAAAGCGTGTTTAACTCTGCATTTATAAAGTTTCTATGCAATTACAGGAGACATGGAAATTTTAAGGTTTGGGGTACTTGGCGGTTAGTTCAGTTGTTTAAACGCCTGCCTGGGCAAACCCAGTCAGGCCTGGGGGACCGCGGTTCAATCACCAGCTCCACATGCTGCGCCACACCCGCACTTAAGGCAGCCTGAGCAAGCCAAAAAATAAAATAAAATAAAAAATGAATAAATAAATCCTTCTCAACTTTTAGGGTGATCAAAAAGCTCAACAGATTAAAGCGCCTCTAGGCAGGCGCAGAGGCAGGCTCGGGGTGCCGGCAGGGGGTTCGATCCTCGGGACTGCAGGGCTTTGCTACATTTCTTCTCCGTTCATGACTTGTATATCTGTTATGTACAAAATTTCCATGTAAGGGCCAGCACTAAAGATCAGTGGACGAAGTGCTTGCTTAGGTAAACGCAGGGGCCAGGGTTCAATCCCTGGCATTGCATTCCGCCCCGGCCATAGAGCGCTGAGCCTGTGATGGAGTCCGGGCGTGGTGGCACAGGCCTATAATCCCAACACTAGAGAGGTAAAAATCAAGAGGATCACTACGAGTCCCAGCTGTGAAGTGAGACCCTGCACAATAAATAAATAAATAACCTTCAAATTTCCTTTTTCTTTTTTGGTGGGGGGAAGGGTCTACAAGGCATTCAGGGTCTCACTACTAGATCGGACTCGTTGTGATTCTCCTGTTTACAGTGTCCCAAGTGCTGGGATTACAGGTGCACATCACCACACTCAGTCTCAATTGCCGTCTCAGTGCACCACGGGATGAACTCTGTCTGGTCCCTGTGCTTGCCTAAGTAGATGCTTAGTCCGCTGAGCTATCTCGCCAGTCCTACAAAATAACTTTTGCTGCAAATACATTACCCTATTTCTTCATGAGAAAATTGGAAATCAATTCAATTGGAGGAAAGTTAACACAGTAACTGGCTGGTCAGGAATCTGGGTCCTCTGCAGCTCCGTGCGTTGAAGTTTGTGGGTCTCTGAAAGCTGACTGTATCACGAGGGTGCTCATAACTTTACAAAAGGAACGAATATGAAGACTCCGCTAAACGATTACCATCAATGACCCGGGAAATGGAGTGAATGCTACCGTGGAAGAGGCAGGGTTGCGCTGTGCTCTGCTTGCGTACTGATTGCCCGCAATGCATGTAATCATTATATACTGCAAACATGTACTGAGAAAAATTTAAAATAAGTGAAAGCTGCTTTGAGGAGCTATGTTAGCCTTCCAAGTAACCTTCTAGTTGCAAGGACCCAGCTAGGAGCATCAACTACAAGTCAAAAAGCAAGGCTTCACCGGAGACCCGATTTGCAGGGACTGTAAAGTTGGGCTTCCTAACTTCCAGAGCTACAAGAAATACATATTTACCTTTTTAAAGGTACATGGTCTATGGCATTCTGTGATAGTAGCCCAAATGAACCAAGATAATCAGCAGTCTTGGTGTTCTAGTTTATACTCGGGTGACTGTAGGTAATGATAATGTATTTCAAAAAGCTAGGAAAAAAGGTTTTGTGTATTTTCATTACAAAGAAATGAAAAATGATTGAGAGTACAGAAATGTTTATCCTGATGGAACATTATAGAATATTTATTTATATTTTATGTATATATATATATACATATATATATATATGCACATGTACAATACTTTTTCTCAATGCAAAGCTTCTAAAACACAGAACAGCAAAAGCTTTGAAAGAGATGAATTCTAATACCAGATATGACCTACAGTAAATGTTATGCTGCGGAATAACAAACTTTGGAAAACAGTGATTTGGCATGGAAGTACAGGCAGTATTGAACGCTTTTTGTATAAACTAAGATGCCCTCAATGAAATAATTTTCTTAGGAGAGAAAGGTGGTGCCTTTATGATATGCATTTATATATTCTGTAATGTGCATCTATAAATGGTATTTTTTTTTTTTTTCTGGAACCAGGGATTGAACTCAGGCCCTTGCACTTGCCAGGGAAGCGCTTAGTCCACTGAGCCATTTCCCCGGTCCCTGTATAAATGGTATTTTTAACAAGTCTATTTTTTAAAACATCTTTTTTTTTAATTTTTGCATTTTTTTTTTTGAGCCAGCATTTTACTCTGTAGTTCAGGCTGGCTTTGAACTCATTTTCTATCGCAGGTTGGCCTCAAACTCACTGTGATCCTTTCTCAGCCTCCAAAGTCCTGAAATGACAAGTGTGCACCACCACGCCTGGATAACACACTGATTTTTAGAAATATAACATGCCAATTCTTAGAAATACACATTTTTAAGAATAGCACAGTCATCAAAGACAAAGAAAGGCTCAGGAATGACCTGAAATGGAGAAGTCTGAGAATACATGAGATCTTATACAATGGGCTGCTGGATTGCTGTGAACATTGCACTTGTAGAAAATTTAACCAGTGAGGAAATTTATAATTTTTAGACTTCTAATTGAAGCAATATCAGTCTCTCCAAGAATCATTTATCAATATAGCACTGACGAATATTAATTCATACATCTATATTTTAGTCAAGCAAACAATAAATTCCACAAAATATGAAAAGCCTACAATCTGAAGTCTTCAAAAATCTCTAGAATTTTGTCCCACAACTATCTTAAAGTGTAATTTGTTGTGTACAGTTTTTCACTTTTGAACTCATGCCATGTTCAGCTCACTTGGTAAGAATATGAAAACACAGCAACAAGAACGCAATTTGCGTCAACTACGAATGAAACATCATTACGTTCAATAATTTTCCTCAAAAGAATGTTTCTAGAACACAGCACAACAAAAGCTTTGAAAGAGATGAATGCTAATGCCAGATATGCCCTACAGCAAATTTTATGCTACGGAGTAACGAACTGTAGAAAATAGTAGTTGCCTTGGAAGTACAGGCAGTACCTGAACAATGTTTGTATAAACGAAGATGCCTTCAGTGAAGTAATTTTCTTAAGAGAGTTAAGTTGTGCCTTAACGACAGAGACACATATATTGGCAGCTGGTGTCTGCAAGGCATTAGGCCGTGGTTATGATAATCCCTGCAACGGTAGCAGCTCATGCTAGCTCAAGTGCACATCGACTCTTAATTTGTCCTAAACTAATTTGTTCTACATATGAATATATAACCGCCATCAATTTAAAGTGCCATCCCTTGGCTATGTGGGTCATTAAAGAAGATGCATAATGCATGAGTCTAACAATCCAAACTTAGAGGGGGGAAAGCTTTTTAGTCAAGTGTGAAATCACTACCGAAAGCTGACTTCAAAAATTTAATCAAAATCAAACCAAGATCGCAAATGACCATCAATCAATTCCATGGAAACTCATATATTTGGTTTTGAACAGAGGTGTTTCATTTACATGTTTGACCCCAATATTCATCATTAGAAAACTGATGTCAGCAAGTTATAGATGCAACTTTATGGAGTTTTAGAATTCTTTCACAGTGGGCTGCTTTTCCAAAAGAAAAACAAATGAAGCCCCACAAATTTGCGGAATTTATTAGAACTAGTTGATTTATAAGAACACTACTCGAAGTCTAGAATGACAGGATTAATGACAGTAAATCACAAACAATGGGCTAGATGAACCTAAGTACTTTCCATTTTAGATTTATACATTTTTTGGGCAATGGATTACATAGAATATGAAGAAATTAATGAGACTTCGGAAAGAATTTTAAAATACTTGGAAGCTATGCTAATACCATGAAATTGTCCTGAGCTATTATTGCTAGAATAAATATTATTTTATGTTTCTCTTCCTAACCAGTTCCTTAAAGTTCATTTTTTTTTTGGTAGGGGTTTACAAAGAACACCTCACCAAGCAAAATGGATGCTGAATCACTTGGAAATAACGCGTGTCTGTCCAGGACCTCTCAACTGAATTATGAACATTAAGGTACAAAGATTTCAGGGAGACAGATTAATTACATTTACCTGAGTAATCTCTTTCTGGGAACCTGTGAGCTAAGATAAAATTTATCACCTTGGGGGGCTCAGCACATCGTTTTCAGATATGTGCCTTGGTTTGTATATAATGTTGAAACATAAATGTAAGGTTCTTTTCCCTGTGCCTTGTTAGCAGTACAATATGTGGTTAACTTTAAAATTTGGCAGTTCTGTTTTATTTAAGAAAAATGAAATCAGTTTGAATAGAGATCTTTCTTTAGTGAGAATAATTTTCACTTTTCTTTTTCTTTATACAGAGGATTGAACTCAGGACCACGTTCTTGGGCTTGACAGGCAGGCACTCGTGCCGCTGGGCGATGACCCCAAGGCAAGATCATTCCTTAGCACTGACGTTCTACATGGGCATAATTTTGTGCAGCATTCAGAATTTTCTTCACAGAAAGAATATTTATAGAAGATTCACTGTAGTGCAAGCATAAAGAAAGGAAATCATAGTTTAAGTGTAGAAGCATTATATAAATGCAATGGGGATAACAGTTGTAACACATATTTATGAATTATATTTCTTGCTTGTGAGCATGTTACTAAAGCCTAAATATATAAATATAGGATACAGGATCATTTCCTTGTTGTATTATTTCTGCTAAAGTTGCATAATTTCTAATAGCATGGAACAAAAGTTTAAATTATTGTAAATATACAGATCCATTTATTTAACCTGTGAATATGTGAATTGTTTCAATCTTATATTTTTGTATTATGACAACAAATTTTACATGCTTTTTCATGTCTTCTGCTAGAATGCTAATTGAAAGCACTGGTAGACTTTCAATTTTTGCAGGCTAGAATTGTTTATTTGTAGTCTATACCTAGAGGGATGAGAAAAGCTGAAGAAACAACTTGGTGCTGAGAGTCTTTACACCTACGTAACATATCTTGGTCTGCCTCCTGATTCTCAATGAAGGCCTGGGGCTTCCTGTATAGTCTGTGTTTAATATCAAAACAAATTGAGAGCCAGTGAGATGGCTCAGTAGTCTAAAGTGCCGGCTTAGGCAAGCTTAGGCAGGCAGAGGGACTGCAGTTCGATTCCCAGCACCAAATGCTATGACAGCCCTGCAACCAGGGCGGGCTAAGCCGGCCACAAAAAAAAAAAATAAATTAATTAATTAGAATTAAAATTCAAAATTAAATATTAAGCTTATAAAATGCTACAAATGTTCCCAATGCTGCCTATATAACAAACTAAACTGTGAAGATACATATATGTATTTGTGTATATTTCACAAAATGTACAATGATATGGTATTATATTTTGAAAATGTTAATATAAATATTTAAATAAATTATGTGAGATTTAAGTGTTGTTTTGGGTGGAAAACTTCACTTGAAGTAAAAATGTGCTGAAAGGGCAGGGGCCAGGGTTCAGTTCAGCTGCACCGGTCAGCCCCCAGGTGCGCTGAACCAGCGGTGGAGTCTGGGCATGGTGGTGCACACCTGTGATCCCAACGCTAGGGAGGCAGAAATCAGGAGGATCACTATGAGTCTGAGTTATGTAGTGAGATCCTGCACAAACACACACAAACACACACACACACACACACACACACACACACACACACTTTAACCAAATGTGTTGAAAGGAAATCAAAGGAACATCAGTAACTTTCACTGTTTTGGTTTCTGAACTACTCTACCCTGATGTTGGAGCAAATACAAACAGATTAATGGGTTCCATGTATCCATCTCACTGATCTCTAAGTTTTTCCTTAGTTGGCTTAAAGTTAGACACTCTTGAAGAGCTTTGGTTTAAGCATAAATCAGTGAATTGTAATGTTAAACATAATTTTAACTTCAAACAAAATAAAGACTCATTTTTCTGTATCAGATTTGTGAGCTCTGTAAGATAGCAACAGAGATTTTTTTTCTGTGTTCTTCCCTAGAGCTTTGCCCTTGCTCTTATCCACTTGTTTATGATGTAGCAATAAAGGGTGGATTAAAATTCTAGCACCCATATAGTTTATGTTTGAGGTGACATAGAAGACTGCATAATATTTAAATTTGCCATCAGTTTGACTGGGCTATTGGTATGTAGATGCTAGTAAATATTATTTAGGTATACATCTATAAGGCTGTTTTCAGAAAATTTGGATACTGTGTAAGGAAAATTTCGCTTCCCAATGTGGATAGGTATCAATCCCCTGAGGTTCTGAATCGGGGGACTGGTGACACTAAGAATTTACCTTGTGCTTGAAATGAAGCGTGTGCCTTTTCCCTCAAACACAGGGACTCTGACTCTCAGACCCATAGATTTGACTGAGTCACACCGCTGGCTCCTCAGGCTTCCTGTTTGGGTTCCTCTTCATCCATCAGCTCACAAGGGCTTCAGCTTGCAGATGTAAGTGTTCATGGTGAGTATCATTTTTCCTCAATCGTGTGAGCTGATCCCTCACTACTAATCTCTATCTACACATCTGTATGTCTATATCTATATCATCGACGGCTATGTGTCCTATAGGCTGTGCTTTCTGTAGGATCCTATTCAATATAGACTCCATGCTTGCTATTTTGTAAGATGCATAGGTTTAGATAGTCATTTTATAAAAAGGTGGAAAGAAAGTATTTGGGGACAGGGGTTTTAATTTTTACATAGCAGAGTGAGGTAAAAATTCATAAGTGATATTGGAGAAAAGATCTGACTGAAGTGAGGAAGACATTTGTGCACAGAAAACACTAAAGAGTACCCCATACAGGATGCGCCCCACAATGGGTACAAATTCAAAATATTTAAGTAGCAGTAAATGGGCCAGTGGAGAAGGAGCTACAGAAAGGAGAGTACTCACAAAGACAAGGATGCAGGGAGGAATGTCACTGAAAGAGCTCAATTTTTGTTCTGAGTGTGAACCAAAGCTACTGGAACATTGGGATCAGTATCATATACTCTGATTTACATTTTAAGGTGTCGTACTGTCTGATATTTTGAAGGTGGAAGGGACAAGAGTGGAAACAGGAAGAAGCATTGGGATACTATGACAATGACACAGAGATGACTGGGTGGATACCAATGTGAGGTGTATTTTGGATATTCTTTCAAGATTCTTAAAATAGTGACAAAGGATTTGCTGACAGATAATTGTGGGCTAAGAGTATAATAAACAGAGAATATCTCTAAGATTTCTGGCCTATGCAAGAATAATGAGTTTTAATGAATTCCTCCCAGTTGAGATAGGACAAGGCACAAATTTATTTGGAGCCTTTTTATCTAAGAGAACATCTTCCTGCGGTACCTTGCATGCCATTGACAACCAAGGGAAAGAACATGGAAGAAGTGTGACCTAGATATGTGGGTGTCATTAGAAAGTAGACTATGTTTAAAGTAATTAGATTTGACGAATCCACCAAGGGACTGGAATGGGAAGTCTAAGGATTCTGCCGAGCTCTCCAGAACTGAGCAAAGACTAGCATAGTGTGGCAGGAAGAGATCATATCTAATGAAGAATGAAACAATAGCTGTCCTGGAAGCCCAGCAAAGAAACTTTTCATAGGTTGAGTTGTTGAAATGCAGGGGGTATTTAAAAGGATAACCTCAGACAATATGGAAAATCAAATGAATGGAAGCCAAGAAAATTTCCTTATTTGTTTCCCAAGTCCTGAAGAAAACTTCTGGTACTAAAATTGTTTGGTTGGGAATTTGAAGGGTATTTTTGAGCACATTAATTTTTATACTGCTTGCCGGAGCAAGCTTTCCAGGACTGCAACAAAAAACATAACACACAAAATAAAAAGAATAAAGGTTTATTTTGGCCCACAATTTTAGAGACCCAGTTTCTGTTTACCTCCAAGGCATGAGGGTCATGTAGATGAAAGCCACTTACCTAACAGCAGACTGAAGCAGAGAAAGAGGGGAAGATCTGGCAAAGAGCCACACATGTCAGGCATGCCCCACCAACATGGCCCCTCTGGCTAGGCCGAACTTGTAGTAGCCTGTTCAGCGAGGGCACTCATCAATGGATTGACCCTTAATGAAGGCCAGTGACCTCAGGTTCTTGTCATCTCTCTAACCTTCACCTCTGAACACTGCTGCATTGGGCATCAACTCATTAGTTTACTAGTCTTTGGGGAATAGTTAATAGCTACACCATAGCACTGCTGCTAAACAAGTTGTTCATGGATTTCATGGCTTTAAAATGATACTAGCATATATAGTCAGATAGTACTGTATGACAAAATCTGGCATAGATAGCAAGGGACTAAAACCAAGATGTAGTGGACTGATTTCCTTGCTAAAGGCTCTAGATGAGATCTGATTTACTAACTTTTAG
>NW_004524682.1:2528944-2534409 GCF_000260255.1 Octodon degus
GCCTTTTCTCTGCTGCTGTATCTACACGCTGCTGCTTCCCTCTCCCTCGTCCCTCATTTAGTTTAAAATCAACCAATCAGCACGCGCCATTTCATCTGCAAACTTAGGATACAGACATCTTTGGGGTGTTAATTTATTTATCACCATAAAAATACAACCTGTTCTTGGATAAGATACAAATTCTCTTATTATATATCAATTCTTTTATTTTACAATGCCCAATAATTTTTTGCTAACAAACTAGAGCCAAACATAACACAAAATTTAAATAGAAGCAAATATATACTGCTACATGTCCAAATTACAGCTATTTACCTGAAATGGAAATAGCAAACACATTATATTGATGAAATATAAAGTTCTACATTTAGCTTGTGGAAATACACTTGAGTGAAAAGGCAGAGTTTACAAAGATTTATCCCTTGAAATATTGATAGATGAATGGAAAGAAATTATTAAGCAATAACAGAGTGAAATGGAAAAATAAGATAATGTTATGACTGAACGGATATAATGACATCTAGGTAAGAAAGCAATGATGACATGAAAATGTGCGGATCCTCAAAAATATAAATGGCAAAATTAAGTGGAGGAAGTGTTTAAGTGCGGTGGAAGAGAGAAAGCAGTGTGGAAGGACATAATATCTCCAATGTGTTTGAACACTGTGAAGACTGAAATTTGACAAACCAGCAATAGCCACTGCAACTTTTTTAAATTATTATTTAGTACAGGGTCTACAGGGTCTCACTACACAGATCAGACTTGTAGTGATCCTCTTGTTTTTAGCCTCCCAAGTGCTGGGATTACAGGCACACGCCATCACTTCCAGTCTCAATCTCCAGCTCAGCACGCCCATGGGTGGGGCTGGCACAGCACACTGAGGACAGCATATATATATAAACATTTTTCTGTATTTTTGAAAAATGTACACTTAAAAATAAGTTATGCTCTATTTCTTTGCAATCTTGAGCAGTTTTTGATGAAAACATCCCTATTCTTATGCGCTGTCCCTATAAAACGTTATTTGCTACCTGGCAACCACCTGACAATGTTTTGCAAGAACTTTAAAAATATTTGTAGTTTATTCCAGCAATCCTACTTCTAAAGATCTACTATTATACTTTTTGAAATCACAGATGTCAAAAATTTACACATAAAGCCATCTGTTACTATGATTCTTGGAATAGTGAATATTTGAAGGAAAACTACATATTTTTGAAGAATTCACATTGTATTAGGATTTTCTCACAAGGTTCTTTAAAGTTTGGAACAATTAACTAGAAAAAGTCATTTGGGTCAAAGAACATTTTTGAGTAGAGCAGTTTGTTTTTTAAGCAATCGATATTATGGGAATGAATTTCATGATACTGATCAGAATAGACCATTTTTTACAATTAAAGTACTTTATATCATGCAAACTTAGTAAAAACAATTAGAAAGGCTAGAGGCTGGTGAGATGGCTCAGTGGTCTAAAACACCTACTTAGAACAAGCTTAGCAAAGCACAGGGACCATGGTTCGATCACCCAGCACCACATGCCAGCCAGCCCCGCCCCCTGGTGGATTGAACTGGACACACACACACACACACACACACACACACACACACACAAATAAATTTTTTAAAAAATTGGAAAAAAAAACAATTAGAAAGGTTACACAAGAACTCAGAAATACACTGATAAATAATCCTCTAATTTTGCAAGATGTAATCTAAGGTGAAATAAGATGAGAATACATTTTATTAGAGTAAATTTAAGGTAAATTATTTGTTTTTAGAATTTGCTATTGGACTTTGGATACTTGACAATGATTCACTGAATGAAACAAGCCAGTAAATGGACTAATTATAATATTTCTTAACTCTCCTGTTAGAGTTTATATTGATCACCCACCCAAAGCCTCATGCAGGTAGAGCTGGGGCTTGTGCTGGTTGCTGACTTCCATTTAGGAGGTGAGAACTGGTCAGAAGAGGCAGGCCCTGAGGCCATGGTGTGGAAGGCTTTCTCTCCCTCCCCAGATTCTTCCATTGCTCTGTGTCCAGTTCACTGGCCCTGAGCAAACCTCTTCCACCATGTGTCTGTGGGCTGCCTCCTGCCTCAGAGTGTGGGGTGTGGACTAAACTGAACCAAAATGAACATCTCTGCTTGTAAGTTGTGGTTGTCAAGTGTTTTGTCCAAGGACCAGGAATGTAATTAAGACATCATCACAATGGTTGATTGACCAATAAGTTCTTCTTTCCTTCTCTCCTGTAGGTCTTTACCTGTGTTTAGATTATTAATAATTTCAAATGAATCAAACTTTTGTATTTTGAACTGAAATTATTTAGCTCTGTCTCTTTGAGAACCTGTGTAGGTTCTCGCTCTGTTTCTATTGCCAAGGGGCCATTAACAGTGATAGATAAATAAAATGGCTGATCATATCATTAAATTTACTATCAGTTACTTGTAGATAGGGGATGGAGAAAAGAAAGGAAGATTTTGGAAATGTACATAGAATCTAGAAGAAATAATGTACTTCTAGAAATAATACAGATGCATTATCCTTACAATTTATCTGAAGAACAACTAAAGCAAAGATAAATACAATCTATCTTTGGAGTCAGCTATAAATACTTCTGCTATGTTGTTTATCTTTTTTTTTTTTTTTATTAAATGTATTTGGTTGTTGCAGGGTCTCGCTATGCAGTTTGGACTCCTGGTGATCCTGCTTTCGGCTTCCCCAGGGCTGGGATTACAGGCCATGCCGCTATACCTAGACTCTGGCTGGCTCAGCCTGCCCAGGGGTGGGACTAGGGCAGCATGTGGTGTCAGGGATCAAATCCCAGTCTTTGTGCTTGCCTAAGTAGGCACTTAGTCCTCTCACCGGCCCCCAGAGTGCCTTCTTATTAGGCAAATACAGGAGGAACCCTAACAATGAATTGAAATCTGTAACCTTCATTGTCCTTTTATTTATCTGATAAGTATGTGGTGATGTTTGGAAAGGGTTATTTTCCATGAGGAAAATCAAATCAGAATTTTACTATGAGTCTCCATATTTTGTACACAACATGAATTTTCTTACTTCAATTTAATAATTATGAGAGATGAGTTATTTCCATTTTACAGGCAAACAAAATGAAAGCCCTGAAAGTTAAAGTGTTAGAATCGTTACTGCATGGTAGTGGAGCTGAGATTCCAGTCTGTGGTGTTCCTACTCCCAAATCCATGAGCACAACTACACTAAGGCTTCTGTCTGACTCATTGAGTTTACGCAAAGCATGATGGTATGCGTGCCTCAGGAATACTAAAATAAATTACATATAGATTCCATCAAAGTAAAAATGATAAAATACACACGTTAGTTTGTGAACGTGATAAATTGGACTTGTGTCTTGGTCTGTTCAGGCTGCTAGCGCAGCACAGCACAGACTTGGCAGGTGGTGGACAATTAACATTTGTTTCTCACAGTTTTGGAAGGTGGGAGGGCTAAGACCAAGACGAAGAAGTCAAGTGTGGTGTCGACGACAAGGTTAGAGGCCCAGTTCGTATACGGGCACTTCTTTCTGCATGCTGTCGCTGTGGAAGAGGAAGGCACGTCCCTTGGGTCTCTTTGAGAAGGGCGCTCATCCCCTCCAGATACCCGCCCTCTGACCTACACAGACTCTAGAGCTCCGCCGAGCAAGCCCATTGCCGTGAGCATGACAACTCCGTCGTGAGAATTGGGGAAGACACCAACATTCAGATCGCAGCACCACCATAAGTAACTGTATAGTAATATGGAAACTCAGAGAACTGGAGTAAAGATAGATAGGACTGTGGCTTTTTCTGTGTATTTTTATGTAAATTCTCATAAATGTACCCAGGGAAACTATTAATCCTAAAAGATGACAATAAAGAGTTTTTAAATCAGGGCCAACCAGATAGCTCAGTGGATTAAAATGCCTGGTTAGGCAGAGTGCAGCGACTGGGGTTCGATCCCTGGCATGCCGAGCCAGCCCCACGCCTAGGGCGTGCTAAGAGGGTGACTTGGACTGGGCACGGTGGAGCGTGCCTGTAATCCCAGCACTTGGGAAGCTGAAAACAGGAGAATCACTATGAGTCTAATCTACGTAGTAAGACCCTGTAGACCCTGTAGACCTTGTCCTGAATACAGAAAGAAAGAAGAAAGAAAGAAAGAAAGAAAGAAAGAAAGAAAGAAAGAAAGAAAGAAAGAAAGAGAGAGAGAAAGAGAGAGAGAAAGAGAGAAAGAATGAGAGAAAAAAAGAGTTTCTAAATTAAATGCAGTTTTCGTATATAATATCACCTGGTTTCCAGGTTACCTCATAATTGATTTTTAAAGAATGCATTGAAAAGAGATGGCCTCCTGTCCCTTCACACGCCTCACATTCAGGTTTTGTCATCCACCCTGCTGCAGTATTCTCTTACTCATCTTCTAGAGTTGACTGTCAGAGACGCACGGGAGGACAGGCTCGAATGCCAAACACACATTCAGTGTGATTTAGTGGCACAACTGCTTTGTCTCAGGCTGTGTGCGTGGGAGTAGACAGGACCCAGCCCTTCTGCAATTCATCTTTCTGATGTGCCAATGATAGTTCACAGAACTGACCGATTACCAGTAGTTATTTTCTCTTTTCCCTCATTTCTAGCCAGTGAGCTCGGCCAATGAGCCAGAAGAACTCTGATTGAAAACCTAAGCGGCGCTAGAAATATTAGCATTTTCCTTTCCTTGGTATGGTCATTTCCTTCAGTTCACTGAGTTTGGACGGCGGCTATTTGATGCAATAGAGGCTGTACCATTGCTAATAGCATATGTACCCGCATGCCAGTTTAGCTATCTGTATTATACTATGCTCATAGCTATAGTAAATGTCTGCTTACAAACATATGTACCCTTCTAGAGCAGATCAGACTAAAATTTAAAGCACAGAAGGAAATGACTTTCCAAAGCAAAATATCATGAAGACCATTATCCTCTATTTTTAGAGAGGACGGTAACGGTGCCGGGAAGCTGAGTGAAGGGCTGTTCCCTCCCAGCCGGCGGCATGATTCATAGTGCCCATTGTTCTGAGCGAGGGGAGCTTTGCGTGTGGTATAGCAGCCTCATAATACCTGGATGAAGATATAAATCCCAGGGATGCCAGAAGGAACGGAGCCCACATAACCTCCACTAACACCCAGAGCCATTCCCTGACAGCTAGAAATAAATGCAAACCCCCGCACTATTACTGTGTTCTTCAGGAAACACACTTTATTTCTCCAAGTTCTCTTGACAGGGGATAAAAATGAATTCTTGATCATGAGAAGATTGAAAACATGTTACTTTTTCACCTTGTCAGGAAAGCTGTAAAGTCTTACATCAGGACTAAAATGAAACAGTCCCAGCCCAATGCACAGTGCAGAGCAGACCCATCCATGGCTTCTAAGCAAAGGAAGAGCTCAGAGCGGAGCGTGAGGCCTTTACTGCAAGACCTGGGACTTCAGAAGG
>NW_004524682.1:2534714-2545771 GCF_000260255.1 Octodon degus
CACTTCGTTCTCCTTCTCCTCCTTCTCTTCCTCCTCCTCCTTCTCTTCCTCCTCCTCCTCCATTTCCTCTTCCTCCTCCTCCTTCTCTTCTTCCTCCTCCTCCTCCTTCTCTTCCTCCTCCTCCTCTTCCTCCTCCTCCTCATTGCCATTCTTGTGCTTCAAGCAGGAAGAGGGGAAGCACTTTCAATTCAGTGCCTTAGCCTGCGACTCCGTTTCACTGGTTACCCCAACATACCACCATTCTTCCACTGTCCTTTAAGCAGTAGTTGTGAGAATAGTAGATTTTGTAGGACCTGAGTGCACATTATGTCTCCTTTTGCTTTGTGCTTTCCTGTTCACGTCATTAAACTTTGTCCATGACTCAGTCAGAAAACGCTAAATGGTTTGTAAGGACTCAGGTCTCTGAATTTTTGGTGGAGAGGGCGTGAATTGAGAAAGGGGGCTGCCAAGTAGTTCAGGATGGCCTTGAACTCACTA
Source organism: Octodon degus (assembly GCF_000260255.1). Taxonomy (NCBI): domain Eukaryota; kingdom Metazoa; phylum Chordata; class Mammalia; order Rodentia; family Octodontidae; genus Octodon; species Octodon degus. The sequence continues at coordinate 2,535,192 of NW_004524682.1, forward strand.
TTATCCCAGGACGGCCTCAAACTTGCAGGGTTCTTCTTGCCTTGGCCTCCCAAGTGCTGGGATTATAGATGTGTGTCCCTGTGCCTGGCTAATGCTTCTCTGTGTGCTTACAGGAAAGCACAGTAGATTAGATTTCATGCTGATTTGTAGGAAACTATATGAGATTTTAGGATTCTCCTAGCATGCTTGCATCTCAACATATTTTTAAAAAATGAGACGGTATCCCTGTTTCCAGGGTCTGACAGATTCAGAGTTTAACAGTTCTGCTAAAATTCTCTTCTTTTAGAATAATATCAGAAATACGGCTACCTTGTGATTCACTTGTGGTCATCTTTTGTTCCTTCGAGCATTTCTGGTGCCACGAGTAACGTTTGGCCTCTATAATCTGTGTTCTTAAAATTACAATTATAAATAATTGAGATTAAGTAGAACACAAGCTGAGTACTTTTACGAATATTTCTCATTTCATTTTTCCCATTTAATTTTAATAATTAAACTAAACTCACTGGAAGGCTTCTTGATGGGCTAAACACATCTAATGGCAATGCATCCTGAATCACCAACCATGGCTGGCCACACTCAAGTGACGACATCAATCAATTCATTGTGGATCAATTTGCAGCCAGGCATTCTCCTAAACCTGTCTAATGTTTTGGCAAGGCACTTGCAAAGACTCACTAAAAATTTATTAGCAGGGTTTGAAATGGTTTCTTTCACCCCCTTCCTTCTCTAGCTCAACAAAAAGAATAGTGTCTGCCTTCTGAACATATAGACTTTCTAGTTTAGCATGGTAATGGACACGCCTGCCAAGAATCACAGCTTTAATAAGGCTTTATTAAAAACATTACTGTTTTAGCTTTCATTCCATGTATTATATTTTTTAAAATATTTTCCATGTAAACGTGTCTCACTTCTGTAATCAAAGCTTCATTTGTGGATTGCTTTGGACATATAATTTATATCATTTTGCATCTTCTTTGCAGAAGAGTTTGAGCCATTATCTTTCAATTTATTGCCACTAATGTTGAAAATATGCAAAATATAAATATTTAATGGAGCATTCACATTAGTGTCAATATAATGTTGCTTTATTTTATGTCTCAATACAAAATTTGAAATATTGAATGTTTAAGACCACGGTTCAAGTTTCAAAGTTAACGTGTTCTTCATGCAGCAACCCCAGCACTAACTGCATAGTTCTGCATGGCCTTGTATGTCATGGAAGGCTCAGTATCTGTCATGGCAGGGCTAGCTTATGGAAGACGTTGGAAAACATAACTTTAAATGGAGACCACGTAAGTGTGAAATCAGACACCTTCACTCTGATGTACGATAGCTGTGTGCATTGGTGTTGATTTGTTAAATTGTTAACCCAATTTTCTTCCTTGATGAATTATTAATTAATAATTGTAGCATATCTATTGATAATCTTTTTCAAAATTGGTCCCATTCAAAATGTTTTATAAATAAATTAATACAACTGAGCTTTTATACTTTTGCATCACTTTCTAATTAATATGGTATAACTTATTTTTTCTTATAATATAGAGAGACTAGAATAAGTTTTTTTCTCATCAAAAGAAAAGTGAATCAGAAAATAATAAGCCACAGCATAGTGGAATATTGAATGCTACATTATTTGTCAAGAGATGCCAGCATTATTTAATTTTGTATGACAATTTCTATATTTTTGGTTTTTGAACAAAAGTTCCACATTATCATCTTGTTTTGCACTTTAAGAATTATGCTTAGTTTTTGTGGAAATAAATAGGCAAAGATGAATATTTTGCTGAGTGTATTTAAGGATTTGGAAAAGATAACTGTCAAGCAGTAAATTTTGTCAGTAAACTATTGCAAAATCAAAGCCCATGTGTGATACAGCCATGAACTAGATCAGGGACCTATTAGCACCTTTCAAAGGGTTTAGAATCTCTGCTTCTGATAACTCTTCCAATACTGCAAGCCAAATAACCACAGGCTTAGAGAAAACTTCCCCATAGAAGTTTTATGTTGCCCATGCACGCAGCAACGTAAAGCAGTGTGTGGAACCAGAGCAGGGAGGCATTGTTTTGGATGAAGTGATGATTAAAGCAAGAGAAAATTTTAAAATTCATTTTTCCTGATTTGAAAATGCTCAGTGGCATTACATCTGCTCAGCTTGCACATGGCCTTGGGTTCAATCTCTCGTATCAACACAAGCAAAACAAAATAGAAAAATAAATTTTAAAAGAAACAAATACACTGTTAGAATGTATAACCTATTAGTTTAAATTAAAAATAATAGAGCCACTTTCAGTTTCTTATGTGCATGTTATAAGTTACTAAAAAGGTCAGGTAAAATGAGAAATTTCTATTGGTTATATTTGTATTTAAAACTGAATTCAGTTCAACATGAAAATGATGTATTTAGGCCAGCAAGATAGTTCAGCGGACTCTTTGCCGAGGGTAGGGACCTGGGTCCGATCCTCAGCACCACATGCTGTGCTGGCCCCACCACTGGGCACACTGAGCTGGCCATCAAGGCTGGGTGTGGTGCACACCTGTAATCCCAATGATGGGGAGGCTGAAAACAGGAGGATCACTATGCGTCCGAGCTGCATAGTGAGACCCTATACCAAAGACAAAAAAAGAAAGAAATTGATGTTTGGGAAGTGATATATCTATTCAGATGAGACTTCCTACAGGAATTGTAAATGCTGTATGTGTTTAAACATATTTTAAAATAATTTATCAGAAATTTATGCTGATTTTTTACAGCTCATAACATGCTAAGTATTCTAGAAAAATATTTAGAAAAATAATTGTACCACACAATTACCATAATCGTACTATACAGTTGTACAATATAGTAAAATAATTGTACTATACAGTCATGTTTGTATTATACAATTAATATCTAGAAGATTATTTGTATTTTCAGAATGATACCTTTGATTTTTAAATTATCAAAATATTTTCTGTTAAACATTTGTGAAGTGAATGGCAGACTTTCAATTTTGTTGGTTGAGAAAATGAAGTTATTAAGCCAGGCATGGTGGTACATGCCTGCAATCACGCTGGTGGAGAGGCTGAGGCAGCAGGGCTACCACGAGTCCAAGAGCAGCCTGGGCTACAGGATGCAAGGCACCCCAAGATACTCAGAAAGGGATGCTCCTAAAATAAAAAATATAATATAATATAATAAATAAAATATAAATAAACATAAATATAAATTAAATGTAAATGAAAATATTTTTAAAATGAGGAAAGAAAATGAAGTTAACACATTAAGTAACTTAATGGATAATGTTCTAGAAAATTAAAATAGGAAAATCTTATCATTGATCAGTCAAGATATTATTTTAGTAACTACTGTAGTATATAAAGATACCAAAATATTTTAATGAGTACGTGTATTACTCATATAATCTCTATTGTTTTGTACAAAGAACAAAATACTTTTGTGTGTGTGTGTGGTACTAGGGCTAGAACTCAGGACCTTTCACTTGCCAGACAGGAGCTTATGCCACTGAGCTATCTCCCAGGCCCAACAAAATATCATAAAGGAATATGCTTCATGCTTCAGTGTCTTTAATTCTGTTTTTTTTTCCTGCTTCTTAAACAAAGAGAAACAAACTTCATTTTGTGTGTGTGTGTGTGTGTGTGTGTGTGTGTGTGCGTGTGTGTGCATTAAGTGTTGCCTCAAGGTAAACAAAGAGAACAGGGGATTCTTTTGCCAACTGGGCTCTAAAATCATACAATCATCTTGGTCACACTCTTATATATCCAATTTACTTAACAAGTAAACATGTAAATGGGGAGTTTTTATTTCTGGACATCTAAATATTAAGAAAATATAACTGTTTCATTTTCTTTATTTGATTGAGGCTTCTCTCTTCTTTCCCACTGCTTTAGTTCTTCTCGGCTGCGTAGCTATCCTCCTACCTTTCCTATTTTCCGGAGGGATAAAGAACCAAATTATTTGTAGAGTAAATAAACACTCTGAGCTTGGCATCCGTGTAGTAACACTTCAGCTTCATTTTTGAGCTTCATTTTTATGTTCTACGTGTGGTAATTACATGTCCCATTAATGTAAAAAATGAAGTCTGGGGGTCTGTGGCTTAATATTCTCCACGATCATTACTATTTGCTTATTTTTAGAGTTTGAGATCTTAGTCATGGTTTTGTAGTTCCCCAGTTACTATCTCTTAAACAGGCCTTTGAGAAACCATCTTTTTCAAAGAACGTTCTTTTCTTTTTTCCCCCTCAATGAGAAATTCCCATCAACCATGTTAGCCCCATTTGACACAGCTGGTGTGTGAGCGAGCAGAAGATACAAATAGTTATAGAATCCAAAAACAAACTGCGCTCTTTCTCAGCACCACCTGGGGCCTCTTAATATACGAAGCAGGAAAAGGAAATGTGCGAACGCTGATGCTCATTTGCATAGAGCTGATTCCACTGAACAGTTTTCTTGGGTTTCCTAATGTTCTCAGGATTGCTTTTTCAGCATTCACTTATCAATCGTCCTGTCAGTAAGAACTTCATTTTGTGTGTGCGCGTGTGTGTGTGCGTGTGTGTGCGTTAAGTGTTGCCTCAAGGTAAAACATTTCTGAGTCTTCTCCAGGTAAGTGTTTCTTTGGAAAAGTCTATAATTCTTGACAGAAAATAAATTATTCTTACTGAAAAAGCAAATAGTAATGATCCTGAAGAATATTAAACCACAGACTAGAGGACTTCATTCTTTACCTTAATGGGACGTGTGATTACCATTCGTAGAACGGAAAACTGAAGCAGCCACGTTGCTGCACGCATGCCAAGCCGCAGCGACCTTCCCTCTGGCTCTGCAGACTGGGCTGTCCGCGGGCCTCAGGCTCGGATTGCCGGCCACTATCTGTGCCTGTAACAGCCATCGACTCCTGTAGGACTTCTTTTAAGCTACGTGTGTCTCATTGCATCAGTCAGAGTATTGTCTGAGCAAGAAGACGGGCTTGCAATATGAGAAAGTTAACCAAGAAATCTCATGGCTTCTCAGAGAAATCAGTGTTTTTCTTCTTGTAGAGTTTCAAAACAAAAAACATACATTGTACACAGTCTCTGTAATTACCACGAGAGACGCTCCTGTTGATTCAGGAATACCCTGAACTTTTTATTTTCCTTTGGGATACCCTTCAGAAAGAAATGTTATGCTGTTTTCTTATTTATTGTTTGAATTTAATTTATTCATTTACAAATCTGAGTTGGAGACTTGTAATACCTGTAATCTCTGTAGTCTGGTAGGCTCGGGCAGTAAGATCACAACTCTGAGCCTACCCTGTGAAGTTTAGCAAGACTGTCTAAAAAAAGAAAAGAAGAAAAAAAAAAGAAAGAAAAGAAAAGAAAAATAGAAAGAAAAAAAATAAAAGAAAACCATAAAAAAAGGCTGTGAATGTAGCACATTGTGAAGGCTCCGGGTTCAAACCTCAGTAGCACCAAAGAAAAATACAAATGAAGAATGAAACAACCAAAAAGCTCTTTGGATGCTGCCTCACATGTGCATACTTAGTAGTATAATCAGGCTCTCAAAGCTTATATTTCCTGTGCAAAATATGTGTATCTTTAAATTATCCTTTATTTCCATTTCCTACTGTTTTTATTTTCTTCTATTAACTAAAAATAAAATGGCTGCAAAAATGCCACATTTGAATAGTTCCTATTAAAAGGTCAAATACATAAAAGCACATTTAAAGAAACGTTTATTTAATACAACGATTTGAAACAATTTCAACATTTGCAAGACTGTCTGCTATCACTTTGGGAGTGACTGCCCCCTCCTAAGGCTTAGACCTGGAAATCCCAGCTTTCAGTGTGATAGTCCAGATGGTGAAAGCTGGGAAGGTTTTAGTTGTGAAAGCTGAGACCTCGAAAATGGGATGAATCCATGTGTCTGAGCCCCATCGTTAGAGGAAAACCAAGTCCAATCCCACAAAAATCTCAAAATCCCAAACCAAAAACCAAGGAGGAAGGAATACGATCTGTGGCCTTCTGAGAGGAGACTGAGGGCGTATTTCCTGTTTCTCTCCATGTGAAGGCCCAAGCAATGCACTAACTGCAGCCGGGAATCAAACCCTCCCCCGACCGATTTGCTGGTGCCCTCACCTTGGTCCTTCCCCTCCAGACATGCGTGAAATCAATGTTGGCTGCTTTCTCTGTTACACGTATGAAAATGCTCATACAATAGCCAGAGCTGACAAAAACAGTCCTGCTGGAGCAAGCAGAAAAGGGTATGGGGAAGTCTCCGGGCTACCCTCCTAAAATCATTCTTTCACTCTTCACACTCTTGTCCCACTACCCAACTAAGGCTGGAACCATCTCGTGTTCCATCTTGAAGCTTTTGTGATGAGTTCCTCTGTACACAGATGACACATCCTTTGTCTATTTAATGCATATTTCATGAAAAACTGTTTGTAGATATAGCCAGGCACTGGGGAATAGTGTGCTGAGTAAAATAAACACTGTCCTATTTGTCCCTGGACTTGTCATCTTACAAGGGAAACCAGTTAACAATAAGTTAGCAAAAACAGGGTTACAAAGTGGGAGGTTAAGAAAATAAGCAAAGAGGTGCATGAGCAGGGCTGCAACTAGGTATTTATTTATTTATCTATTTGTTTATTTATTTATTTAACAGGGTCTCACTATGCAGCTCAGAATCATAGTGATCCACTTGATTTCAGTCTCCCCAGTGCTGGGATTACTGGCATGCGACACCATACCTGGTCTCGGTTGCAGGCGCACCTCACTAAGGGGTCGAGCGGGCACTATATGTGGTACCTGCACTTCTGAAGCAAGCACTTGGTCCAACAACTAAATGTAATATCTAATATTACCTTTTAAGAGGTATTTTTAAAAAGAGTTTAAAAGAAGATTTCTCTGGGCAGAATGGTTATACTGAAGTTTGGAGAGATTGGGTTTCTTGTCCTATTTATAGTTATCTCAAAATGATGAAGTCTGAGGAATAGAAAACCACACTTTGCTTAGTAAGAATGTGATGCTGGTGGGCCTCCCTCTGCTCAGGATGCTGCTGTCCTGTTTTCTATCTTTTAAAACTATGGCTATCTGCTTTGTCTTCTAACATGTATACATATATGAGCTTGTTTTAAAAATCAAATGTACTTGACTAAAATACACACAATATTATATTAATTTTCCTTTATCATAATTTAGCCAAGATAATATAAGTACATTCCTACATATACCTCTTGGAACAGAGCTGTGTGTACCGCAGGTACCTAGGATGAGGTCACTAATTCCCATGACGTTGGCGGGGCCCTACCATAAGTCTACACAGCTCAGGAGCTGATGAAGTGACTTGACCTTCCCCTGGATAACACAGACTGCTCCTCTCATCATAGGTGTGATGTTTTGTTGAAGATTAGATGTTGCTCTTGTTCCAGATCTTACCTTCACCTTAAAATTCTCTGTAAACAGCCTCTTATGCTAATTATAGAAGTAAATGTGCTGCTATTAGGGAGTCCCAACTGAAGAGGGGTGCCACCAGACCTCAGCGTTCTCACTCAGGTCTTCTTTCCCTCCTCCTCTTCCACTATCCTGCCTCCAGAATTTCAAGAGCTGCACTGGGCACAGCACGTACCCCAAGGCAGGGGATGTTATATACCTGTGTTCCCAAGCTTCCTCAACTATCGGAAATGCTATGAGGGCCTGGGAGATAGCTCAGTGGCTTAAGCACTTGCCTGGAAAGGCTGAAAATGAGAGTGCCAAGAAAAAGTTAAATAGGAAAGGTGTACAAGTGGTACAATTTTTCTTGCAACAACATCCAAGAAATATCTATCCAATGGCTCCTAAGAGAAATGAAGACTCAAATGTGGTAGAGACTTAGGAGCAGTTCTTCATGAGACAGTACCAACAAAAAGGTAACATGTGAGGAAGTGCTGATCCACTAAAAGGAGAATAAGCTTTCCTCCTGCTTGGCCACTCTGTCAGACATAGCTGAACATAAGAATTTGGAAGATATACTTCATGACTATGTTTTAATTCTAAAAGGCCATAATTAACATGTCAATGTTTTTACTCTTTGTGGTGAGTTCAATAGGCTCATACCAGAGACATTTGAAAATAATTCTGATATCCTTGGTGTACTTATTTGGGTTCTTGCAAAGGGAACAATACAATACAGGACACATTTTACAATACTATTTTATAATGAATCAACCAGGAATCATATACAAGAAATGAAGGAAATCTATCTACACACATAAGCACTAAAGACTCCAGCTGAGAGCCTAGATCCTAATATCCTGCATGAGTCCAGCTAAAAACCTGGAGCTCATAGCAGTACCTCCCACAAACCCAACTAGAGGCCTTAAGCCCACAATAAAGTCTCATGCAGGTATACTTGATAGATCTGTGCTGGAAAGGCCCAAAGATCAGTGGTGGAAGCTAGGAAGTCTATGCCAGCAGGATGAAGGATCTGTACCACCAGGCTGAGGGATCTGAACTGGAGCTGGGAAGCAATGTTCAAGGTAAGCACCAGGACTTCCCCAAAGGTACCACAGCTGTCCTCAGCAACAGTGAGGTCCCGAGCTCCTCCAGCGATGAGGAAAGCCTAGTTCCCATCTGGAAAGCCAATGCGACAGTCTTCTCCATGGGGCTGAGCAGTGCACCACCTTCCCCTCCATAGCCAGGAAGCGTGCTCAAGATAAGAACCAAAGCTTCTCCAAAGTTCATCAGGAAAGCCAGCATGACAAGGTCCTCCAGCAGAACAGCCCAAGAGAACTAGCACCTTCCAACTGCTCCATCAGCTTCTCCGAACAGCATCCTTAACAGCATTCCAGGAGCTTTCTCCTGCTTTGCCCTTTAGGCTGCTGGTAACAATCCTTAGGTGGGCCTCCTGCACCCAGCACCATGCTAGTTTAATTCACCTGGCTGTAATAAGTTAACCATCAGTTAGAAATCCTCTACAGTTGGACTTGTGCATAATGGATTTAGTCTCCAAGGCATAATTTCTACATCAAGTGAGGTTACATTTCAGGGATTTCCATAATACATCATTGACAGGGGTTGTTACTAACTCCCAACACAAGACACTTTAGTCTTGGTTCTCCTTGTAAGTTATTATTTTACTTTGCAAATGTAAATCAAGAATCCAAGTGAATTTTAATCTACTTTGCATTTATTAATCTGAAGAATACTATCCACCAGCAAGAAGTTTCCCTTGTAATCCCCAAGAATCTAGTAGCTGAGTTGTAGTAATTGAGACAATGTTTCTTGACAGAATATATTTGATAAATATCTACGTTGCCTTGATTCATTCATTGACCATAGTGCACCTGTCTCAGAGTACTTACTGGAGAGTAAAACTAGCTCAGTAATTAAAATTCCGTTAAGATGTTGAACTGCAGTTTATTTTTATTTTTATCTACTGATAATGCACAGAAATAACATTTAAGTAAAGAAATGTGCATGTGTAAAATATACATATACAATCTAGGTAGAGTTATGTTCTTGAATTAAGCCAAGTATCAGATCCAGATAACTGAGCCTTTAATTTGCAATAGGGAGGAAGGACTGCTGTGTCGTTTGCACACCTTGCACACTTTCCCAAGTAGAGAGAACACAACTCCTTCCCTAGCGATTTTTATTTTTTATTTATTTTTAAGGTAGATTTATTTATTTTATTTTTAACAATAATTGATACACTATATATCATAATCTTAAAAGCAGTTACTCCAAATACAAGACATGGAGAGAAAACACTGTCTTACAAACAAGAATCAGATAAAAAGCACGAAACTTTCTTTTCAATGAAGTGAAAGAAGATAGCAGTATAAATGAAACTGTCACATATACTAAAATGTCTTTGAAAGAACAGAATAGTTAATTTTGGAATGATATATTATCCTCCAATAAAAAGAAACCATGTGATACTTAAGTTTATATATTTAACTTATATAACTTAATTGTGTACACAAATTGCACCCACTTACCTACACATACCTCATATATCTTTCTTTTTTTGTTTTTTTAATAATTTTATTGAGAAACATAACAATGAGACAGTTTCAAAACTGATTTGTAGGACAGTTTCATAATTAATACATTGCATATTACTGTCTTAGTAGTTATTCATTGTACAAGATGCAGACATGATATCCTGTCCAAAAACACTATTAGAATAAATCTTTCTTCTCATTGAATTAAGAGAAAGTAGCTGTACATCTATTCTAAATATTTTAAATATACAGATACAAAATGGTCCTTCATTTTCTTTCAGACTTTCAAACTTTAGAAATTTCAAAACTGTCCTCTGAATTTTGTTGACAGAACATTTACAGAATCAAAATAGCATAAAATTGGCAGCTATAGAAAGCAAAAAGCAAAAAAGAAAAGAAAGAAAGAAAGAAAGAAAGAAAGAAAGAAAGAAAGAAAGAAAGAAAGAAAGAAAAAGAAAAAAGAAAAGGAAAGGAAAGAAAAGGAAAAGAAAGAAACAAGCTACACAGTCATCTCTGTGATAGAACTGTATAGGTCAGAAAGGAAGATGCATACTTGTGCAAATATACCTTGTGTACTAGAAACAAGAAATTCCAGGCCTGGCAATCTTTAGC
>NW_004524682.1:2546336-2547244 GCF_000260255.1 Octodon degus
TTATCTACAAATTATCTTCTTATGAAACATTAATAAAATTGTTTATGCTATGCTGATGTCTACTACTAAATCTTTCTGAACTTAGAGTCATTAATTGTATAAACATCAATTGGAAAACCGACCAATTAATTTCCATTGATTGAGAATTATAAGAACATGTATGTAGTTAATTACTTAAGGAATATTGTGTGCTGATAATATTGATAGTAATATAAATTATTTTATCTACCATAACATATTTTAGATTTGTAAAAAATATGTTCCTAATAGCCATAGTTCAAATTTGTCCATAGTTGACTTTGTTGTTCCTTTTCACAAATTATTTCTAAAACTATAAGAAAAAGAACCATAAATTCAGAAAGAAAATCACTGTAACCTCTTTACCTATTTATGTTTTATTTCTGAATATTAGTATCTAAGCAACACCAGAACTAAAAATTCAACAGTTGTGATTTGGAGGTTGGAATTGTTAGTTATATTAAAAACTTTGGAAATATAAAGGATGTGGAGGAATATTTTTAATTATTATTTACTGGAAGAAATAGCAAATATGCAGAAATAATTGGCTCATCATAAAATCGGGACTTACTCCCCATAAGAATATTGAATTCTTAAATTTTTATTTAATTGACATGTAACTATACATAGTAATAGGCTACAACTATGTGAGCTGATATGTTAATTGTTCTGATTTTATTATTATAATACAAGTATATATTTGGAAAATAAAGTGTTATGTCTATTGCCAAATATCTTTATTAGTAGCATTTTAGAATTGACTTTTGGTTTTATAATCTTGTTGTTTTTTTTTTTTTTGTTTTGTTTTTTTCCGAACCAGGGATTGAACTCAGGCCCTTGTGCTTGCCAGGCAGGCGCTTATTCTACTGAGCCATCTCCCCGGCCCCCTC
>NW_004524682.1:2556864-2557849 GCF_000260255.1 Octodon degus
CTAAAACAATGCTTTGCTCAGAAAGTCCTTGAGTACTTCTGCTGCTGGGTATGACAAGGAAAAGGAAGGCAAATACCACATTTTCTCTCTTTGTATAGCTTCCACTTGTCCCTTTGAACAATTAACTGAAAGCATTATTTGAACTAAAAGTTGCCATAAATTTTGAGTTTAACAATATAGAATTAGTCCATTAGCTCATGGTTATAGGGTTACTTTGCTGAATTCAAGCATCTACAGTGTTTGAACTGGTATCAAGTATGAAAAGGTCCTTTAAAGACTTCTCCAAATACAGCTTCTCTAACAGCAATGGAACACCCACCTCTGACAAAAAACAAAAAAGGGAGATATAAATGAAAGACCAATTTGTAGTGAAAAAGTATCTATCTGTATATACAAAATAGTTAGGATAGATATACAGCTACTTTCTCTTAGTTCAATGAGAAGATTTGTACTAATATTGTTTAGACAAGATATCATGCCTGCATCTTGTACTCTGAATAACTACGAAGACAACAATATGTGATGTATTAATTATAGTAACTGTCCTACTAACCTGTTTTGAAACTATTTCATTGATATTTCTTTCTCACTAAAATTAATAAAATTTTAAAACTAAAACATATATAATTCTGAGGCTAATTTTGAATAAGAAGAACCTAGAATAGAAAATTTTTCTAAGATGCTAGATTAAAATGTTACTTTTAAAGTTTGAGGTCAGCTAAAAATTACTATGCAGTTAAGGACATTGCAATGGGACTAAAATTGCCTGTGGTCAGATTTCCCTGAGCTTTGTATTCTCATTCATATGTCTTGGCTTAACATGTTACTTAGGTTCTAAGCTCTCTGTGGCTGCACGTACATAATGCAGTGTCTGAAAATCCTGTTAGTCTCATTGTATTAATTTGAGGGGGGGGGAGGAAGAGAGAGAAAGAGAGAGAGAGAGAGAGAGAGAGAGAGAGAGAGAGAGAGAGAGAGACCCACTATC
>NW_004524682.1:2557951-2565132 GCF_000260255.1 Octodon degus
AAATTTATTAAATATTAATACAATTTTACATCATTTTAGTTTTTTCAAACACAACTCATTAATTTAATAATGATTTATAACAAATGCAATTTGTTTTGCCAATAATGTTTCTACTATGCATCAAATTCTTCACTGATCTGTTGAAACAATGTCTACTTTGGAAAGTATAATACCAAATTAATTTTCCTGATCATCAGGCCTATTACAAAGGAATGTCTAGGAAACAAAGTAAACTAGCCAACGCATGTGGCAGTGCTTTCTCTGTGGCTCTTGAGCAGCAGGGGCTAATGAAAAGACTAAGTAAAGCACATAGTGCAAAATTGAATGGAAACGCTGGGAGAAAAAAGATTCAACTTTTGTCAACAAACTTGGTCGGGCAGTGGTTTTAAGAATCAGTTCACTCTGATAGTCACACTCATCACGTAGTCTTTTCTACTGAACGAGGTATCATCAATGATATATGCATATCTGATTCTCTGCTGAGAATGCTGCTTTGTAGATAAAATAATTTTATCATTTTAATTAAAAGTTAAAATTAGGATAGTAAAAAAAAAAAAAAGAACTTTCTCCTGTGAAGTACATAAAAAAATTCCAATACTTATTTGTTTCTGTGAAGGCTGAGTTTCATTCAAAAGACAAAAAGAAATAGATGCTAAAAAGAAATATTTGAAAAAAGAAAAGAAAGAAATATTTGGGCCAGGTCTGTCCTCCCAGCACTCAGGAAGCTTACTCAGAATTGCTGTGAGTTGGTGGCCGGCCTGGGCTACAGGGCAGCCTGGGTTACAGGGCAGCCAGGGCTACGTAGTGAGACACTGTTTCCTAAGGATTTTAAAAAATAAAAGAAGGGAAAAAATGGAAATAGAGACATCTGTTTTTAGGTGGAGGATTTAACTTGACTTTTGAGTGACCCGTAGCATTGCATTAAAACAGAGAGGCCATACACCAATATGGTGGGAGGTCATTTGTGTTAGCCTTTTAATTATTTTTTCCACTGAATTAGACTGCTGCCTTGCAAAACATCATGTATAGATTATATTAAAAAGTTATATGAAGGAAATGTAAAATTATGTTGAGCTTTTGCTTCTCATACTAGCTTTATTACCTGATAGACACTCCAATATTTACTAGTCACTCAAATATTACCAAATTATTAAATGAATCATAGACAAGTCATGTATTTTTGTTTGCACCTTAGTGCTCATCCATGTGGCAGATTGCATCTGTTATCTGAGTTCCCGAGGGTAAATACATCTACTATTAGATACAAGAATAGGGACACAGAAAAGGGAGAGACAGAAGAATAGAGCTCCAATCTCATGACATAACATCCTAAATGTTTGTTTTCCTGATGGATATTATTATCTTCAGGTAGGAAAGAAAATTCACTTAGATATTAAGATTTTAAAAAATAATGACAGTGAGTCGGCCAGTTAGTGCAGTAGATTAAAGCGCCTGCTGAGGCAGACACAGGGCCTGGAGGTTTGATCACCTGCCTGCCATGCCAGCCCTGCCCCTGGGGCATGCTGAGATGGTGATTGAGACTGGGCATGGTGGTACACACCTGTAATCCCAGTGCTTTGGAGGCTGAAAACAGGAGGATCACTATGTATCTGATCTGTGTAGTGAGACCCTAGAGATCCTCTACTAAATACATTTAAAAAATGATGGTTATTATTTTACATAACAAGAAACCATAAAAAGAGACTAATTTTGTGACTGGTACAATGCCTTAGTGCCCTCCCACCTCAGCCTCCTGTGCGCTGGCATTACAGCGCACACCACCACGCCCAGCTAAAGGACGTTATTGAAAACCAGATATGCTTTCTCTTTTTAACCCATCATCCTTTACATTCATTCACTCTTCCACTCATTTACTTATTCTTCTATTTAGTCAAACATTAGTAGGCATGAGAGCCAGGAAATCTAGACTCTTAGGAAAGAATGACGAAAAAAGCAGACCAGGATCCTGACTGCCCTGCGCGCTCATTCCTTCATGAGAAGAAAGCACGATGGCCGATGGTGTTCTTCAGGGTGACAGCCACACAGTTTCCCAAGGTCTAAGTTCCTCTGGCCTCCAATAGGATTCTATATATATTCCTATATATGCTATATAATCCTATTACATATCATACACTGTCTTCTTTATGTATTTGGTACAAGGTCTCACTACGCAGCTTGAACTCATAGTGACCCTCCTGTTTTCAGCCTCCCCAAAGTTAGAATTATAGGTGTGTGCCACCATGCCCAGTCTTGGGGTCTGGCTCAGCCTGTGGTGCCAGTAACTGAATCCCAGTCCCTGTGCTCGCCTAAGCACATGTTTAGTCTGCTGAGCTATCTCAGTGACCCAAAACATTTTCACATATATATTTATATTTATATTTATATTTAGAGAGAGACAGACAGAGACACAGAGACACAGATAGAGAGAGAATCACTTAATGTGCTTTACTCAGAATAAGTGATTTCAATACTTAGATAGAAAGGGATAATATCAAATCTATAACTTAATAGGAAAAAGGTATGTATATTTAAATAATTAAAGTTTAAGAGTCTGGGTTTCAAAAAATCACATTCTGGATCTCAGAATGTATAGGATTTAGTTCCAGTGAAGGCTATTTAATCTGTGAACGGTAAAAAGTTCTTTCATCTATCTGTGTCATCATTTCATCATCTATACTGAGTGACAATGTCAGTCCTAACACACAGAGTTATTTTGTGGGTCACATAAATTAACAATTTTATGTATGTATATTTATTATTATGTGACAAGATTTTCACGTAATGACTTATAGTCTTCTGAAATCCTGAACTGTTGACTGTGTATGGAGTATCTCTGTGGCTAACATGATGAAGTTCATTGCACACTAACCCTATCAGTATTTTGTATTAAAATTTTTATGTGAAAAGTAAGTAGAAAAGTTAAAGATTTCAATGTACTTCGTTGAATTATATATAGGTAATATATCTTATAATTCATTACAAAACATAAAATATTTAACCAGTTTATATAATATTAAGCAAAGTTATTATTGTGTTATCATCCCCAGTATTAAGTAATAAGTTCTATATAAGAAAATTCTTTCATGTTATAGAGACATTATATATGTTAGTTTGGACATGGAAGTAGGAGGTCTTAAGAAAGCTTCTATAATTGCATGTAAACTACAAAATAATGCAGCTCATTTTATGACAATTTGAGAAGCCTTGTATATGTTCATCATATATTTACTTAGAATTTAGAAGCACTTTATTTTGTGTCTGGCTGCTTTGACAAATGCAAGCCAGAGAGAAGTAAATAAATGCTAGTTTTTATTGATATCAATCAATCTCTGTACCCATCTTTTAAAGTCACTTCATGCAAAAAGTGAAGATTTTAACAAATGAAAAATTGAGTTAACTCCAAGAACTAAACTTGAGAACCATGAATACCAGACGTTTACTGCACTGATAATGACAAATATCTTTTTTTTCTTTTTTCCTTTTTTCTTTTTTTTGGCGGAACCGAGGATTGAACTCAGGCCCTTGTGTTTGTCAGGGAAGCGCTTATTCTACTGAGCCATCTGCCCGGCCTGACAAATATTTTCATGACAGCCTTTCAGTAAGATATTCTGTTGACTCTAGGCTCACAGATGATGGCTGAATAAGAAATCTAAACAAGCAACATGTAGAACGTCCACAGCAGTTCATGCTGAGAATGACTAAGGAGATTCACAAATTATGTCCTGGGATTTTACATGGGCATTATAAACTTCATGTATAACTAGGGCAGATGGTGCAAATGTGGCTTTAAAGTTAAGGTGTGCCCAGCTAGGACCACGACAGGGACAGGCACCAAAGGTGAGGTCTGCAAAGACGGGTTTCCTTTCCGCGTGACTCCTCCTCTCGCTAGGCACTGGATGCCTTATGCTTCCAGAGGAAGGTATGCTTTTCTTTTCTGGATTAACTGGAATCAATTCTGCTATCATCAAAATATATTCATACTTAAAAATGTAAACCTACCACGTTTTAAGTGTCAGTCATGATTCCCTTTTAATCATTTTTTCTTTTCTTTTCCTCTCCTGATACTAAAGTTCAAACCCGGGGTCTTGTGCATACAAGCAAATTACTTTGCCATTGAGGCAAACACAGCCCTGCCACCAGACTTTTCCATGAGATTTTCCAATTGTCCTTCTCTTCTGTGCTCCAGCAAATGAATGTTTGGCCTTCTCTCTTTTAATCATTCTCAATTTATCCAATGATAAATCTTTTTGCCAGTGTGTAAGGCTTATGCTAGAGGTCCTCTTGGGCAAAGAGGTGTGTCGTCTCCTACCAGTTCTCCTCTGGCACTGTGCTTGGGAGAAGCTTTGGCCTCCTCTGTGCACTCCTACTCCATTTAACTCCTCAAATCTTTGCGTAGAGATCTTTATAAGAATTGGAAATTCTGTGAAACTTAATGATTTTTTCCCATAATATCCATGTTAAAAATTTAAAAGGACAGAACAATGTTGATACAGTTTGAATGTTTTCTAAAAGTCTAGTTTTCATTACTTACAGAACCTTTCAGAAATTGAAGAACTGGTGGCTTAGGGCAAAAGACAGATGTACAAGCGTGTCCCAAGCAGACTCAGTCATGGACAAGAGAAGCATGAGTCAGAGATATGAGCTCTGCCAGGTACAGTAGATACTGGGAAAAGGGAATGGACTCGTTCAAAAGGAAGGAATTACTGAGTTGAGAAGGACAGTAGAGGGATTGGAAGAAAGATTTTTCTGTGTGTGTAAGCGGGTGGTTTGGACAACTGTACTGTGCATTTCTGCTGCTCTCGGGAAAGAAGCGGTTAATCCTTGACTTGTTTTGTCTTCTTTTTTGAATTCATTTTCCTTCTTCTTCCTTTTTACTTTCTTATATACTTTTTCTTTCTTCTTCCATTTTACACGCATATATCTGGTTACATGAACAACTAATTTAAAGACACTTTTTAATATAACAAATACTGGGAAATTCATATTTTGTTTAGTGAAATTCTGTACCATTTGTAATTTTTCTGTTTTAATACTACTTTGTACACTCTTAAAAAATACAAAAATAAACAAAAACTAGTGGCACTAGAAAGGCAAGAAGGAAATCCTTCATAAATGTAAACTAAAATGTTTTGGGGACACGCAATGTGTAGCTGGTTTTGAAAGTCCATGTTCATGGAGTAAATGCAGATAAAAGACCAGAAGAGCAAGAATTCAAGACCAAGTACTGTTTGTGTGCTAGAGAAGCCCATTCATTCTTCTTTCTTTCTTTCTTTTTCTTTTTTCTTTCTTTCTTTCTTTCTTTCTTTCTTTCTTTCTTTCTTTCTTTTTTTTTTTTTTTTGTATTTTAGGGAAGGGTCTACAGGGTGTTCAGGGTCTCACTACTAGATCAGACTAGTGATGATTCTTGTATTTACAGCCTCCCAAGAGCTGGGATTACAGGCGCGCGCCACCACGCCCAGTCTCAATTGCCCTCTCAGTGTACCTCTGAGGATAAGGCCTAAGGCCAGCACAGCAGGCTTAGGGATCGAATCCCCCACCTGGAGAAGCCCATATTTAAAACCCAGACTGTCTGCACCACTGGATGGAAGATTTTCAGTGTCATCTGCCTGCAGACAGGAGCATTGGGCCAGCAGTGGAGTTGCCTAGCACCATCAGGGAAGAGCTGAGGCTGATATCCATAAAGACATCTCGGTGTATTTGTGGATATATGTGTACATATACAGAGAGTCCTGGGCAAATTCCGCGGCCAAAGTGCCTGCCTGTTCTTGCACTCAAACCCCAGTATTGCCTGCCAGGCCAGCCTTGCCCTGGGCGCGCTGAGCCGGCCACCAAGACCACATGAGGTGGCACATGCCTGCAATCCCTGAGCAAGCTGAGACAGGAGGATCATTACAAGTCTGAGATGCATAGCAAAATCCTCTACCAAATAAATAAATAAAATATTTTTTAAAAATTAAAAAATATATATAATCCTATATAATAATTAGAGAATCATTCCTTCAGCCTGACCTTAAGTCCTCCTACATCATCAAGAGAAACTTCTCCAGTATATTTTTTTTTTTTTTTTTTTTTTTTTTTCAGCTTACCAATAAATCCAACTGCTAAATCTATAGCATTACTATGAGAATATGAGTTGAAACTAAATGTGAAGTGTCACTTTCCTCTTAGCCCATACCTTTTTTTGTTGTGTCCAAATGATGGCCAGTTCCTACTTTCTGTTATTGAATCTCTTTACTTTGGTGAAATTTTACATACATTCTTAAGAATACAATAAACAGGATATTTTGCTTTTCAGAAAACACACTAAAAATAAATCCTTAAGACATAATAAAAATATATTCATTATCTAGATAGAAATTTCTTTAGGGGACAAAGGTGAATTTTTATGAAATGTTCAACAAAAAATTCAGCCTTATATTTTAATATGCTTTCTTCATTTAATAGCAGTTGTCAGAAACAGAGCATTAAGCACATGATAAAATGAATAAGATTTTCTTTTCTTTCCTATTCATTTTTTCCTCATTTATTTCCCAGCACAAGCCCTTTGGCCTCTTCAGCTAAGAAATGAGAATGTGCCCTGGAATGTAGAATTCATTGTGTGCTTAGACCTGTCTCCATTTCAAGAAAAGGAACTGAAAGGGAAAAAGCAATTGGAGGCCAGGGTAAAAATGCAAAGTAAACCAAAGTACTGTAGATGCAACCTGTGCCTAACGTTTGATTGGCATATTCAGCATCAATAGGTATAAATGGCTTGCTCTTCTACCTTTGATTCGATGTATCCACTCTTCAAGATTAAAGGAAGGTAAAAGAAGCCTGTTTATTTTTAAACCACCAATTTTGAGTGGTGTGGTGGATGGGAACCATTTTTCCCTCAATCATTTTTCAAGCCAACTGCAGAGTATTTAAAGAAATCCTCAACCTCTGCCTGAGTTTCATTGAGACATTAAAAAATAAAAGTAAAAACCCAAGCAATTGGAAGCCAGAGAAATAAACAAGATCACTGGCTCCCAGTTAAATAGAGGTGCTGGAGAGATAGCAGAAGATTATAAAATATAGAAAAAAGCATAGAAATAAATACTAATGAGGTAGAGCAGAAGATAATGCATTTAACAATTGTATCAAACCAGTATAACTTCACATGTGATAAAGATGGTTTTAAAGCAAGTCTAAAGAGAAATATC
>NW_004524682.1:2565298-2567097 GCF_000260255.1 Octodon degus
TTTCTTTCTTTCTTTTGCGGAACCAGGGCTTGAACTTAGATATTCTACTGAGCTATCTCCCTGGCCAAAATATCAGTTTTGAAGTTAGTAAATCTGTACAAAAAATGAAAAAGTGGATTAATGAACTCTTTTGAACAGAAAGATACCCTTTGATACCAGAAAACATCCAGAATAAATATGTGTTGCACTACATATATTACTCATATAAAATCATACACATGTATTAAATTTAAAGAAAAAAATTCACTCACTTCTTTATACACTGAGTGCTTCCCATGAACCAGAGATTTAAAATGGAATAAAACATTTCAGAATGCTTACCCATGAGAAGTTTATATTCCAGTGCCAGAGAAAGAATGTAAACAAAAATAAAAAGTTAATGAGCATTGTGTATTTTGGGAGCACATTTTGTAGATAAAAATGAATTAAGGAAAATAAATTAGAGAATATTGAGAGGGTTGCAATTTAATACAGCCTAGACTGTGAGAAATGACAAATATATTCTCTCTGGGGACTGGTATTATGGAGTTGCACTTGGGAAAGTTAAATTGATTCAGAATCTCCTTATAGGAAAGTGTTTCCCTTCATGTGTTTTATTTACACTTGGATTCTGTTTCATTTAGTATTTAATTTATTCCCAAGCAATAATTTGTCTTAGGGTTCAGTCTAAACACCACAAGACTGTGAATTTATTTTTCTTCTTTCTGTTTTCCTTAAAAAGAGTAACAGCGAGCCCTGCTGCTGTGAAACACCAGACGCGAAGGAACGAGTTCCCGCTCTTCTTTATCTGCATAACTGTGGCGCTCCTTCACTCACTGCCTTCAGGAACTCAGGAATTCTGGGCCTCAGATGTGGGCCCATGCGTCCTCTGTTGAGGACCACAGATTTGCCTTCAAATGAACCACAAGAATGTTCATTTCTTAATAACCAGCAGGAGTTCCTCTGTGGTATGTTTTTATATTTGTGTATAGCCACTGGGAGCACTGGGCCCACATTCTTATCTCAAATGGAAGGTTCCTTTTATTTTAGGTCTGTATTCATGAGCATTAATTGTTTCATACCCTAGCCAAGAAAAAAAAATATCTTCCCTAGTCTTGGGAAAAAGAGTATTAGACCCTCCAGAACTTACCCACACTGAAAAGAACGTTAATGACTTTGCTCAAATTCCTCAGTATGTAGCTTGCCGCATTTTGACACACCCTGAAATGATAAAACTCCTAGTGAGCTGTGACACAAGAGCCTTCTCCAACTACTGTAAATTTAGAGTCCACCTTCACCATGGGGAAAGAGGACACTGCATTCTGTGACATAAAATTGTACAGTTCTGCCACTGATACTGCCATAAGGAACAGTTTTTTCAGAAGGTTTAAAAACGTCTACTAGTAAACCAAAATGCATGCTCACAGGTCCACTATTTAATAATTAATCACTGAATAAATCTAACGATGTGGCTTGACTGCAAGAAGATGCAGCACATAAAACTAGCCTCACCTTAAAGGAGAAAAGAAGGTACAAACTGGACAGGACGAGGGTCCTTGTCTGTGTTGTTTGCCTAAACCAATTCCCTACACTCAAGAGGTTCTCAGGAAGGGCTTAACAAGCAAAAATATGGTGCCCATTGACTTTAAAATAACTACACAGATGTCAAAATCACACCCTTGTAAATTAAAGGCATGTTTCTCTATGCAAAGAAATGACTTAAGAAATTGTATGATTTAAGAAATGTGCAGCTTGGGGGACTCAGGTCAATAATTTCTGACATTGCCAGTTGAACAGAAGACTCAATGCTATTATGGGCT
>NW_004524682.1:2568377-2569353 GCF_000260255.1 Octodon degus
AGTTACGCTGCTAAAGACCTCGGGGTGATCCGAACTAGAGCAGGAAATGACGTTAATGGCTGTTCCCACTCGTCACTGTTGCACAGACTTGCTTCTTTCAACCAAATGGAGACAGACTGACCAGAGATTAAATTCCTTGCGTAAGTGCATTTCTGAAGGTCGGCTGACTCATTTTTTCTGAACTTTAAAATTGACAATTACTAATGTTCACTTTTAATAATGACAAAGTGAGGTTACAAGTACAAAATACCGGATCTTAGTATGAGAACCATTGCTATTTTTCAGCATGTTTGAGAACGTAGTAATTAAATACGTAAATAATGAATTATACATTATGAGTGTGAAGGTTCCACTCCTCCTTTATAGACCATGAATTATGTTAAGCGGAGGTGCTTTACCGCGGTCAGTGATTATGTATCTTGGATGGATTTAGTGACTCAGACAGTAGTTGTCGCTTGTCTTACTTGGGGGATGACTTATTTATTTATTTATTCATTTATTTATTTATTTGAACTATGCAGTTTGTGTTGAAATTTGGTAAACGTGGGGGGCCTGCGGGTTAGTTCAGTTGTTCAAGCGCCTGCTTGGGCAAACCCAGTCTGGCCCAAGGACCGCGGCCCCATCCCCAGCTCCACTTGCCTCGCCAGATGCGCCCGTAGGCAGCCTGAGTCAGCAGACAAAGAAAGAAACAAAAAAGTCTTCTGAAATTTGATAAAATTATGAAGAAAATTGTGATCGCAAAATAGCATTTTATTTTATTTTTAAACAATATTCTTTTTCTTTTCTTTCTCCTTTTTTTTTTTTTCCCCTGTATTTAGCACAGAATGTGCAGGGTCTCCCTGCATAGATGGGACTGGTAGTGATCCGCCTGTTTTCAGCCTCCCAAGTGCCGTGATTCCAGTCTCCCTTGCCTGCTCAGGGCGCTCCGCGGTCAGAGCCAGCGCGGCAGGCCAGGGATCGAACCCTGCCTCTGCGC
>NW_004524682.1:2569523-2570582 GCF_000260255.1 Octodon degus
GTGGAACTGGGGATTGAACTCAGGCCCTTGCGCTTGCCAGGGAAGCGTTTATTCCACTGAGCCATCTCCCTGGCCCTAAACACTATTTTTAAAAATAAAGTTTTAAAATCTTTTATTTGGTACAGGGTCTTGCTACATAGCTCGGACTTGCAGTGATCTTCCTGTTCCAGTCTCTCCGGCGCTGGGATTACAGGCGTACACTACCATGCCCGGTTTGGGAGCCGGTAAGGCACGCTTGGGGTTTGGGGGCTGGCACGGCATGCGGTACTGGGGATTGAACCCGGGTCTGTGCGCTTGCTAGGAAGGTGCTTAGACCACTAAGCTCTCTCTCCAGCCCTAAAATAGCATTTTTTAATGGCCATCACACCAATAAAAGATACACGTAACTGTCATGATATATATTCATTTTATGGAAGTCTTTTATTCTAAGGCTTAGCGTAAGATACAATAATTTCAAATAAATAATTAGATGCAGCAAAACAACTGGTGATATATAATATCTGCTACATTAATTCCACGGGGAAGATGAAAGACATGTTTTACTCAGACGCTGCAGTGTCCCCGCACCCTCTCAACGCAGGGAACATGCTGAGGTGAAAATGTACCTCAGAATAGCAGCTAAAGCAACAAAACATAACTACACCGAGCCACTTTACAGATGCTGCATCAGTTATGACTGCTTATTTGTTAGCATTAATTTCCCAATCTAAGATAAATCTATGATAAAATAGTATCAATGTTGGATATAAATTTTGGACAGCCAACTAAAGAGAAACTTCGTGAAATTACTGATTAATTCCATCAACACATCAACTGCATATGCAATATTCAACTATTAAAAATTTTAAAAAGTGGAGGCTACTTCGTCTTTGAGACATATTCTTTTTGAAGATTTAGAAAGGATTTAAGTCATGAAGAGAAAGACTTTGATAGAATCAACCTGATTTTCAGGAACTTCCTGCGCTAAGTGTAGTATTTTATTCTCCTAGAACACGTCATTTTATTTTATTTTATTTTGTTTTGTTTTGTTTTGTTTTGTTTTATTTTATTTTATTTTAT
>NW_004524682.1:2571897-2573615 GCF_000260255.1 Octodon degus
TAGTTACATTCTCTTAATGAATAGAGGGATTTGTTCTAATAGTGTTTGAAAATAGGATATCATGTCTGCATCTTGTACAGCAATTAACCACTAGGAAGAGGGTATGCAGTGTGTTAATTATTGGAACTGTCCTACCAATTTGATTTGAAACTGTCTCACTGCTATTTATTTCTCAATAAAATTATGGAAAAAAAGGATTCTTGTCTGTTAAAATATGATATGCTTTTAGCCACTAATATTATCCAACAAATAAAACTGTTACCAAGTAAGTTATATAACTAGCTGAACCACAGACATCTTAAGACTTTGCAATTGAAGAGAACAGTATTCAAACATACGAAGGCACATCCTCTTCCTAAGCATCCTCATCAGTGTCATCTCTCCTCACCCAAAAGCATTCATTTGATTTAATTTAACTCCTATCATTATTACTTTTCTTATTTTTGTGTTAATTGCATTGAATGCAGAAATCAAGATAATTAAATGGATATTTTTTTTTTCTGTATTTTAGGGAAGGGTCTACAGGGAGTTCAGGGTCTCACTACTAGATCAGACTCGTAGCGATCCTCCTGTTTACAGCCTCCCAAGTGCTGAGAATACAGGCGTGAGCCACCATGCCCAGTCTCAATCTCCATCTCAGTGCACCCTGGGGGCAGGGCCAGCATGGCAGGACCAGGGATCAAACTCCTGGTCCCTGCGCCTATTTGCAGGTGCTTTGATCTGCTGAGCAATTTGGCTGGCCCTAAAATGGCTATCTTAATGGTGAAGACCACTGTCACTATTAAGTTAGCTGCAGTGGTCAAGCTAACATTAAGTGAAATCATAGAAAATTCTCATTAGAAATATTGTTTCATTTATGGAGCAGTTTATAGTAGGAAATAATAAATTGCTGTGCAGGTACAGTTTTGAGAAGGAGCTTTTCTTCTCTTACCACAGACAGAGTAGACAACAAACACCAAACTAGTAGTGTTGAAATAAAGCAGGGAGTTCCCTGGGGTGCAGCCGGCACAGGGCACAGCGCAGAGGGAGGCTGCCATGTGTGGCTGTCACAGATGAGACCCAAAGGTGAGGAGGCTGCACAGAAGAAGGAAAGGTTCCATTTTCCTCAGGGACTAAGAAACAAATGAGCAAGCAGTGCAGGTTTGCCAAAGGACCCACACAGAGGACAGGGAGAGTAACGATGGTCAGAATGGAATTATCTAAAGTCACTTTATCGTAAATCAGGAAACAATAAAGAACCATAAAGTAGATAGACAAACAGAAAGTGCCTTTCCAAATCAAGAAAATTAAAACGTTTTTAAACTTTTCTAATCATATTTTGGAGGTATTTTAGATGTTCTGAGCTCAAAATTGCAGATTCCTGAGAGTGGATTCTGTGATTTGTGTATTGAGGAAAAGGCAAGTTTTCTGTCCTGAAGGTTCCTATTACTATTCTTAACATTTTCTTACACATATAATCACTATATGAAAATACCCCTGGTCTTAGGCATATGAAAGTTACCAGGTAATCGCTAAAGAAAACAAATGACTGTGGTAAGACTTTTGTTTTTGGTGGAACTATGGATTGAACTCAGGCCCTTGCACTTGCCAGGGAAGCATTTATTCCACTGAGCCATCTCCCCGGCCCCTGACTGTGGTAAGAATACATACTATAACACAATTTTATGAATAATGGCTGTATCAACTTAAAGATACACACACACACACACACACACACA
>NW_004524682.1:2575310-2577156 GCF_000260255.1 Octodon degus
TTTAAAAAAATTATTTATTGACATTTCAGGAAAAATGATCACTTTATTCAATTAGATATGATGAATTTGAAAATTTATTTTTTTCATGTATAAGTTTTACCTTGCAATCCTGTCCTTCCTCACTGATGTGCAAATGAATTAAGCACATTTATTTACTTTCTTCTAGTCAATTTCAAGTAGCTACTATGAAGCAAGTGAATAAAAGATATATATTTATATATATATGCATATATAGTAGGAATGAGTAAATGTGTATATATACACATATCAACAGTGATAAATGCAGATATATGTACATACATGGACTAATATCTACATTTTCTACATGTACACAAGTATACATATATGGGCGTGTATCAGAACAAAAGTAGAATATACCATGGTAACACTGCAGAGAATAATTCATTCATGGGATAATTTGTAACATATATTTTCAAAGAGATATCCAGAAATTTAATGTTAATTGATAAAAATATGTGATATTTCAGGAGATGAGCTGGGGCCCCAGGATACTAATTGGAACAGAGTCTTAGGCAAAATACCAGGACATGTATCTGTTGAGGTAGGAGGTTGGCCAAAATACATAGGTAAAGTAAAAGAGGTTGTAGCATAATTGGAGGATTTGAGACTAGAGTAACGGCGCTAGCTCAAGTCATCCGTAGTCCCTCTGTCATTCTATTCTGTGTCTTGCAATGTTGTCAAGTGTGGCTTTCTTGAAAACACTCTTTTTTCTTTCGGCGCTAGTCAGATTTAAAAAATTTTGATATCCACTTCAACTCAATAAGACATTTTAAAAATAGATCTACCATAGAAAATACTGCAAAACTACTCAGAAATATATTACTAAAGGATGTTATGACTTGGCATTGATTTTTATTTTTAAATAATGAATAATTTTCAAATTATTTAAATTCTTTAAAAGTATACAACATTATGGAAATCTTTCTAACAAGTTTGGTAAAGTTACATGTTTAGTATTCCATGCACAGGTTAGGATAAATGAAATCTGTATTTCAAACTGAACTGGAAACTTAAGAGTAAGATTCTCCATAAGACACTATTAAATGAAATCCAGAAATATTTTAAATACCTAGTATGGGGCCAGCCAGATCTATTATGATGTTTATGAAGTGATAGAATACAGGGATCATAAATACCATAAATCATATTAATGAGTAAAAAGTAAAACAAAAAGGATTTAATATCATTCAAATCCCATTCTAGATTTTACAATTGTACAGTCTTACTAGGTCTCTATATAGCACAGGCTGGGTTCAACTAGTGATCCTCCTACCTTAGCCTATCAGAGTGCTAGGATTATCTGTGTGTGCCATTATGTCTGTTTATAACAATGTCTTTAAAATGTCATTATTCAAGATAAAGCCTGATATGTTAATATAAAATAATTAATGAGAGAATTATCATTGTTGTCTCTGAGTATTCAGTAAAAGTTAGAACTGTAAGGCCAATACAGAAAAAGCAATGCTGTTATAAGGAGCTGATAAAATATAACATTATAGTAAAACATTTAATTCATTATAGTTGCATGTACATACACAACTAGGCTTCATTCGAAAACATTTTCAAGCTTTGTATTGGAACCTCTGAAATGCCTGTTCTAGAAGAAAAGGACAAGCTCTTCAGGAGCCCTTATGTCAGGAGCAGAACACTGCTAGTACTTCATGTTTTGACATTTCACACAATACCTGATAGGAGGGTACAATTATATTTTAATTAAATATTAAAAAGTGAGGGGACCAGGGAGATGGCTCAGTAGAATAAGTGCTTCCCTGGCAAGTGCAAGAGCCTGTGTTCTGCTAAAAAAAAAAATAAAAAAAATAAAAAA
>NW_004524682.1:2577256-2585864 GCF_000260255.1 Octodon degus
AAAATTGAGGGGACCAGGGAGATGGCTCAGTAGAATAAGTGCTTCCCTGGCAAGTGCAAGAGCCTGTGTTCAATCCCCGGTTCTGCTAAAAAAAAAAATAAAAAAAATAAAAAAATAAATAAAAATAAAAAAATAAAAAAAAAATAAAAAAAATTGAGAAAAGTTTACTATCCCAATTTGGTCCATTTATACCCATGCACATGTATCAGGTAATAATACTTGACTGCATAGATCTGTCTGTGAAAAATTCAGTCTTCCAATCCTCCTTGTATTCTGTCTGTATTGCCAGGATATAACAGATGTTCAAAGAAGAAACACTACTATATAGCACTTCTCAAGTAGCCAGAGGACTTTGTCCAGGAATGATATCATGAACCCTAACTTCAAGCTTGTGTTACTACAATTCTGTGTTGGTGACTAAGAGTTGGTTTAAAAAGAATTTAAAGACTATAGTCTACTAAAACTGTACTTCTAAACGCTTTACAAAATAATTTTGATGATGTATTTGCCATTGTTTTCCCAAAGATTTGTTCAAGAGGTTATAGATTTTTGTAGATCAACTTCTTAACCCTAAAGATCATAGAAGCTTGAGAAAAATTATTGTGACAGTATTTTATTAGAAAGTGCTCTCCCTAAAGAATTCGGAATCAGAGAAAAAGGAAATAGAGAAATCAAAAACCAGGGGCATTCGTTACTAACCTTCCTGCACCTTACATCTAGTACAATTTTTTCATTATTACAGGCATCATGAATTACTATATCTCAGTCTATCTTAGAGGAAAGGCGAGAACTTCATCTGTCTCAGGTTTTCTACAGTGACAGGCTTGCCTCACGGGCCATTAACACACACCTTCTATCCTTCTCCCCTCCCGAAACACATTTTAAGACGCACACAAGGAGGGTCTCCCGTGTCCGATGGCAACTTCTATTACAGGAACAACAGGAAATCATCACGGAGAAGGGTTGCTTGCACCATATGGGCATGACACAAGACGCAGGACGCGGTCCAGGCGGTTCTGCACACTTGAAGCTGCAGCGTCTAGAGTGAGATGAGTTTTCAAAGTCCCAGAGAGAGCGCCTGCTAAGAGGCTCTTAGCACTAAGAGATACCTAACGCAGTCTCAAGTCCCCGCCGCTTCCTTAGGTCTCACGTGACCTTAGCACCCGTGGGTGCTGCACAGACAGCCCTTAATTTCAGGTCTATTTTTGTGATATGACAATTATGGAGAAACAACGTGCATGTGCGAACACTGATATGTTTATATCACCACACATTCTGGAATAGTTAGCATAAGAATAGTAGTATAGCTTGCTGATTAACTTGAATATTAACAAATTCTGTGGTATTTATATGAAGTTTATCTTGTACAACTAGTGCTTTGATGCTTATAATGTCAAGATAAATTTCTTTTCATATTTCTTTGATAAATGTGCATTTTGCCAGCTTAAGTAAACCTTTTGGCTTTTCCATCAGATGTGATTTCATACATCGTAAAGCCTCATTCAAAAGTTATTATTGTACAATAGAATCTTATGTTTTGTCCCTAAGTTACTCTGTAAATCCACTAGAAACACAATTATATATAAACTGCCCATACAAACCCAAACAAAATTATGTAGGTCTTTGGCAATTCACCGTTTTCTTGTGGTCCCTTGAGAAAACCCTATGTCTTTCATATGGTCTTTGTATCTTTTTTGCTCTAGACCGTTTTTGGTTTATTTCTATCCACTTTTTTTGTTGTTGTTCTGTTTTGTTTTTTTAATAGAATCATAGTATGTATGTTACTCAACTCTTCTGAGCCATATCTTCTAAAGAAAAAAAAATATCTGTGTCACTTCTGGACCTTCACTTGCCTCTTTTTATGTTATAGGCAGAAAATTTAGCATATTTACCATTTCTTTTTTGGGAGTTGTAACAGAAAGGAATTCCCCAGAGCCATCTTTTTGTCAATAAATTTTTCCTTTAGAGAGGCAATAACCCTAGAATTTAAAGTAGGTAAGATTACAACATAATCTAATAGGAAAGTATGAGGAATAATAACATGGAGAAAATTGAAATGGCCTCCTAGTAATTGGCTAAGTAAAAAAAAAACAAAAACAAAAAACTATGTTCTTTTGATTCGATTTTTAAGTTGCTGACAGGAGTGTTTCCAGATTGCAAGGCTTCTCACTGAGGCTAATGGTGGACGTGGTCCTCGGGGGCACTGCCTGTAATCCTGATTCACGTCCCCCTGGCCTGGCAAAAGGCGTTCATGTCAACCAAGAGATTACTGTGTTTGACTTTTTCCAGAACTCTCTATTTTTCTAGAAAATGAGCTCCACAAAAGCAAGGACTGTCACTTTTCTCTGTGTAAGTCATACATTATAAAGTTTAGGGGACAACAGGTCTTCAACAGATGTTTAGAGAATAAATAACAATTTTTAAATTACATATGATTCCACATAAAAATATATAAAAATCTTCTCAAGATATATAATATTAAATTGAATTTTATCAGCTGACATTGGGGGTAATTTCTGTATATTTTATATTTGTCATTGTTATAAAAATAATTATATTGACTTTCAACTTAATTTCTAATATGAAGCATTTTATCTGTTACACAAAGTAAGAGAAGATGAGCCAGTTTGATTATTCATAATAATGTTTATGCCCAACCTATGCAAGAGAAGATAATTAAGTCCCCCAGCATGTTTTTATAGAGGATTAATAAATGATTATAAATTTTCATGGTGTGCAATACATAACAGAAATGAAATATAAATATTCATTTTAAATCAGCTGAATTTCACTCATTGTACTGCTCAGTAGCCTGAATATAGTTTCATCCCAAATAACTGAGAACTGTTACAGGCAAAATTCCCTAAGGAGATCTTGAAAGAACACTGTTGTACAACAAGTTCCAGTACAAACTCTGTATTAAAGGTTCTCAACAAGGTTAGGAAACCATTGCTTTGATAGTAGCTGTTCCTTGAACATCAGAATTTAATTAGACAATCTTATATTGGACACCAGATAAAGTAAATGGATAGTTAGTAACCTTAGATCGTATGGCATGAAATAAATCATAATACCAGACTTGTTCCATTTACTGTCTTCTACAGAGTGATACTAAATAGGTTTGAGATAAATGGTTTCTTTCATATGCTTCTGTTGAGGATAAAAACCAGAAAATGACACCATTAATATACTAAAGTCACCTCATTATTCAGGAAGATTAGAATAAAGAACTCAGATAACAGGCCTGTAGATTGTTTTCCCTAACATATTAGGTTTTTTATCAATGACTACAAAATTTAACATGATTCACATAAATCACAAAATCTGAACATGATAGGAGTATTAATAATTAAACATACATTTCTATCAGTTGTTAAGATTTTAATGTAGTATAATATCCTCCTGCTGCCTCACAAAGTAGACTTTATTGGTGTGGACTTTTATAATAAAATAAGATAGACAATATACGAAATTTTTAGTGATATTTTAATTTACCTTATCTGTATTATAGAGTAAATTATCCATAGGGTAATCTTTCATTTTTCTAGGTAATTATTTAAAAGAGTTGATTTTCTTTTAAATTGCTATAATTCATCTGATAAATGCTTTATAAAATTTATAGCTGTGATGGAGCAGCTAATCTAATGGGTGATGATTAGATTTTTGTTTGGGCTTATGTAAACAAAAAAAGCCATTCTCCTTTTGTAGGCAGGACTATAGGTTAATATGTTTTACAGACAGACAGACAGACAGACAGACACACACACACACACACACACACACGCACACAGATCATGGACATTAAGTAAGAAAACTGTGAAACCAACACCAGCTGAAGTATCACGTTTAAGAGCTGTTCATCCAAACACTTCTCCTTCAAAAAAAGCACAGTGTACAGGTTTTCTGTACGAGCTGATTTTCCAGGGCAATACCATTTCAATTTCCTAGCTTAGAAGTATAAGAAAACCTTTCTTAAATTTTGTAGTAAGGCAGATAAATTTAACAATAGTAGAAAACTATAATAATAAATACAGGTAAGTTCTTTTCCCGGCAAGGTGCTGAGGCTTTTTTGCAATCATGTAACAATACCATAAACTATTATTTATGTTAGGACTGTAATTGTTTGCTAATTTTATATGTGATGAGCTGGTATATTTTGTATTTATTCAAGTTTTTTTGAGACACAGTCTCACTATGTAGTTCAGCCTGGCCTGAACTCAGCATGTACCCCAGGCTGGCTGCAAATTTGTGTCGATTCTCCTGCCTCAACCTCTGGAGTGCTGGGGTAACAGGCATGTGCCACCAGGCCTGGTTGGTATGATGTGATTTTTTTTTTTATTAACAAGCTGAGTAATACAATTTATAGATGAGCAAAGTGTTAAAAAGCACTCCTTCCATTTTCAAGTAGAGTATTTCCAATGTGTTACCAAGAGCTATTCTGAAACTCTGAGTGTATTCATAATACTGCACTGTGAGGGAAGTGAGTGATTCCTAGGAAAGAAGCATGGACATTGCTTTTCCAAACGTGCTGTACATTGACTTTATATCGATAGGTAGCAGCAACAGCTTTGGAATATGTGATAATCCTAATTTTGAATGTGAATTTGTATTGTTAAATGTAATTTTCATTATTCTAATGGCAAGAGCAATAACAAACTCCATGTTTATAACCAATGAATAAAACCAAGCAGAACAATAGCCAAGAAAAAAAAATCAACCCAACACAACAAATGCCCTGGTGATCCTGCTGAGCTGAGTCAGGCAGTAATTAGGAGGGCAGGCATGGGAACCACCAGGCAGAACTACCTCTAATTCCAGGAGCAGACCTGGCTCCTTGCTGTCCTGGTAGCCAGGGCCATAATCTCAGTGCCCCATTTGGATGCCAGAGCTGGGTCAGAAGACACTGTCAGAGACCCAAATAAGTACTCTGATGAGAACACTATTGGTCTGGGACATCTTTATTTGCTTGTTGATTTTCATTTAACATGTAATTTATTCTAATGTGAAATAGAAAATACATAGATTGTATCTCAAGAATAGTGTCAGTGTTATTCCAATTATTTGCACTTAATGTATTCCTGAAATGCTTAAAAATGGTGTGGAAGCCAGTGTCTAAGTCACACAATGTAGCAGAAAAGGCACATTGAAGTTTCTTTTAGGCTAAAGTTAATTGTAATCATTTTCCACCTTTGAAATCCAAGAAGGAAGAGTATTTTTAAGGTAAAGTTTCAGAGACTCAAGGATACATCTTCATACACACTTCTGATTTCAGATGCTACACTATGGTAGGAAATCATTGTTGTTTGGTTTTGATATCCGAGAGAGTATTTGCCATTAGGTATATCTTAATGTCTAGTGTCTTTATTTAGTTTTAAGGATTAGATCTTATACAATTCTCTAATTCAATTTAATAATAAAGAGATACAGGTCACAATGGTTAATTGTAGAAAATGACTGCCAATGACTGTTTTGTAAGGTCTGGGAAACCATCGGAAAAATCGAACCGTACACAAAACTCGGTACAGTGTATTGTAATTAAGCATCGCAGCTAATGGCCCTTGACAAAACTCTGCTGGAAGACCCAGTGATTAGAGACACCTGCAGGTTAATAATTAGCAGCATCTGAGCACAGAAGCAATTAATAAGGGAAACTTTTCCAGGAGAGAGAACACTGAGGAATGAGCAAAGTAAGAACCTTTCCGTACTCTCATTTTAAAATAGTCTGCTGCAACAAAGTAGCATAAACTATCAAGAGTGCATTAAAAACATCCATTTGTTAGTTTTGGAGCATATTCTTTTAATTCACCCTATACATGAATGATTTCATTCAGCATAAGCAAAAATGATCACTTTTAACCCCACGTATAAAGGAAATATCCAGCAATTTGAGGCTATGAAGAATGCATGATGAGAACAATAAGAAATATACTTAGAGGCCACAAAATGCCACCAATATTGAAGTTTTTTCATATATTTCTAAAAGTTTCTTTGAAGTCTCCAAAATTTAAAATTTCTGTTAGCCGCCATACGAACAAATCTACTGGATTATGTACAGGTGAAAATGTTTGAACTTTCAAAGTGTGATTTTATTTTGGTCTACCTATAGAAACATTTATATGATCTCAGAGAAGCATAAGTTTTGCATTCACTAAGTGCTTTGCCTATCCATTAATATATGTCCAGCTATTAAAATACATTCCTCTATTTATACTAATTATCTCTTAATCTTTATTATGTTCATATATAAGCATTTCTCATTTCAAATTTATGTCCATTTTAATCATCTTAAATACATAATATTCAACTTAGTCTCGCTGTACATTTTATGTTCCAACTTTACTGTAAAAGTAGATGCTACAAGGGTGTAAAACAAAAGCTGGTGTGTTCCCTAAACAAAATGGAAAAATGATAAACTGTGAAAAAGCGAGGCATTAAAGTACATTTAAGGACTACTATGGCCAGGAGACTTGATCACTGAAAAATACTTTGAGGAGGGAAAACAACTTCAAACATAGAAATATGACTTCATGAATTATGCATCATCATAAAGAGCCTTGGAAAACATGTAAAATTCAAATCCTAAAAAATTACTTTGGAAAGTATTTTATTTTTCTTTGTGTTATATGGTATAATTTGCATCAGAGTCCCAGTGCATTCATATCCTGTAGCAAAACTGACTTGGTCAAATGTAAAAATACGATATTATAGTTCCAATTTATTTTTGTGTTCACCTTTTTAACAACATTACCTTTTTTTCCAAGGGACCTATGTTGTAGAGCTTAGAAAAGTGGTTTGAATTTCTTATAGCAATAATCCAAACTGACTGTGAATAGACATAGTAGACACAAAAGGTGCTGCATTGTTATCATATTATTTATTATTATTATTATTAAATGATTGCTTCAGATGATCTCATTTTAGATCCAATTCATACTAGTCTTGTCCTACTCCTATCACTCTTTCCGGTCATATCCAATAGCCCTGCAATACCCTTGGTGCGTTTTCCAGCTATATTCTCTTTGCTGGCTTTATTTCTGTCATTTTGTTGTCATCCTAATATGAATCTTCCTTCTTACTCTTTCTAAGGAAAATAATACAATTACTGACACTCATTTTTCCCACTGTTATCTATTCTCCAGCACTTTGATATTAAAAGCAATGCCACATCGCTTTTATGAAATGAAGATATTTGGACATCTACTTTAGATTTGCTGGATCAGGAATTTGACATTCGGAAGATTCCCAGGAGATCCAGTGTGCCTTAGAGTTTGCGAAGCCTAAGGTGAAAATACAATGGCTCTCTCCCCTGCACACGTCCTTGGACTGTCCTTTCAATATGAAAGTGTCAATTAGAAATGGCATAGAAACTCAATAAAGTGGTAAAACTTTACATAAATGTAGAATAAGAGAAATCGCCAGATGGACTATTTATTTCAGGGGTCCTCAAGCCCCGAGCCACAGACCACACGGCAGGCAGGCAGGCAGGCAGGCAACTGAGGCTCTGTGCATTCACATGTTCTCCACCATTCACACCACCACCTGAGCTCTGCCTCCACCAGACGTTAGCAGCGGCTCTGGATTCTCACTGGGGCACAAACCTCACTGAGAACTGGGTGAGAAAGGGGTGTAGGCTGCAGACTCCTGATGTGAATCTGATTCTGATGATCTGAGGTAGAGCTGAGACAGTGGTGTTGGCATTGAAGATCAATGACAAATACAGAGTAACGTTAGCAGAGAGGTTTGATTGCACAGGGATGCAATAAATCATTTAACATATACCAAAATTCTGCCAGTGACTGGCAAGGGACAATTAAGCTGTATTTAGTGACAGTGAGTTGTAGTACTTTTACAACTGCTTCTTATGGCAGGCCTTAAGTCAGAATCTGACAGTTCTTTTTGGTGATGCATGGCGTTATTTACCCACATCCATCTTTACCCCTTTCCCATACTGTGACCCAGTAACAGCTTGAGAAGCTCGCAAGCTATCACTAGCCAAAATAAATGCAAACCAAATGACATGTAAGAGCTTCTTTAAAAGGGGGGAAGCCAAAAACCAATGAGACAGCAAAAGACACAAAGATACTCAACACAAAGAAAGCTAAAATTAAAAGAAAATACCAATAATCCTATTTAAGTTACGTGTTCATCACAACAGCAGCTTCATACACTCAAAGCATCCTTTGTGGAAGGTTCAGAGAGTGGCCATCAAACATAGTCAGAGAACCTTTAGGATTGATTTAACACATGGAGACCAGGCACCTGTGTTAAAAGAGAAGCCTTAGGAGTTTTTCAAAAGAAAAGAAGGATGAACGCAAAGAACAGAAGCAATTAAGGGCCATCATTTCATCAAATGCATCTGCAGAGAGTTTCACAGTTAGTGGAACTCTTTAACTGCATCGTTAAAGATAAGAAACCTCAAATTATTAGTGAGTAGAGGATCCTGCCTGTTGCTAAGGACATGTGTCATGAACCTCTAGGGGAGACTACAGTTCCAATGGTAGCCTACGCTTGTCTTCAGCTAGCACCATAAC
This sequence comes from Octodon degus, assembly GCF_000260255.1. Classification (NCBI taxonomy): domain Eukaryota; kingdom Metazoa; phylum Chordata; class Mammalia; order Rodentia; family Octodontidae; genus Octodon; species Octodon degus. The sequence continues at coordinate 2,585,788 of NW_004524682.1, forward strand.
TAGATGAACTGATGAAATGGAAGGGGTTGTGGAAGCAACAGCGTTAGAGAGGATTAATGTGGCACTGTTATGTGCAA
>NW_004524682.1:2586999-2598459 GCF_000260255.1 Octodon degus
CCGTGCTCTGTTTCACTCTTCCATATCATGAGCAGCATCTTCTGTGCCATATTGTCCTTCCTTGAAGCTGGATAACTATAGACTAAAAACTACAAATTCTGAGTCAAAATAATCCTTTCTTTCTTTAAAAGGAGGTCATTGGGAGGAAGATTGAGATACTGACAGAGACAGAGGCAGAGAAGGAAATGGGAAGAAAGGAGTAGTTCTCCTTGAATATTCTCCAAAGCTACTCACAATCTCTCACTAACTAGAAAATAGTCACATTGTTATATGCACCTTTTTTTTTTTTCCTTCCCAGAACCAGGGATTGAACTCAGGCCCTTGAGCTTGCCAGGCAAGCGCTTATTCTACTGAGCCATCTCCCCGGCCCCTTATATGCACCTTTAGAGAAAGGCAAAAAATGCCTTCCTTATTCTGTATTTCCTTATCTTCATCCTGAGATTTTACAGGAGGTAAAATATTTTCTTTCACCCTTTTAGAGTCCCTGCATAGGTCTGAAATGAAAACTGACAAAAATAAATTAGAAGAAAAGCAAATAAACAAAATTGATGTCTATCATAGATACCTAAATCTATAAAATAAGTTTTATTTGATATGGAAACCTTTATAAGAGAAAGATGACCCAAAGAAAGGATTAACATTAGGTATTTTTATGTGAAATGTAGATTAGTCTTAGAGAAATAGGATGGGGAAAAGAGAATATGATCCAGTGGTAATAAGCTGGGGGAAACTTAGCGAGGTCTGTTGTTCAGTCTTTTCTGTGTCTCTGTGTGTTCAGACATAAGTATTTTCCTTTTCTCTCAGCACAGCAAGAGTTCCTATCAACTGCAGGTCTTATGTCTGCTCCAGGGCAAGGTCAGAAAAATCCTTCTTAGGTTTAGGACCTGCTTCCTAAGAGTAGGGTAAAGGAAGGTTAGACTGAGTTTGCACTTCCATTCTTTTCTAAAATTCCAAAGTATGATATTTGAATGAGTGTGTTTTATACTCCATCAAAGCAAATGCAGAACATACTATTAGAGAGGATTTAGCAAGTGGTCTCTAGTGTCTCTTGTCAATTGTAACTAACGATTTCGCATCTTTTCCCTCTTCACCAGGCCTGTGCTGCTACCTCAGCTTAACAACGCATCATTGTCCCAACGGGCAGATGCGACTGCAGTCAGTCTCCCTGGTGCTGATAAAATCGTCTTCCTAAAATGAATGCTTGGTCATTTATCACCTCAACTATACACTGTTTGGCAAAATGTCTATGCTGTTATGAAGGGCAAATGTTTTCTTCTTTCATAGATATCTAATCAGATAAACCTCACTCCTAAAAGTTCTTGTATTTTATCTCCTAGCCACTTTAATTTTCTTCAGGTTGTTCTTTTATTCACCTTTACAAGTTTGCGCATTGTCTTTCTTCTGCATCAAATATTTTCCTACCCCTTTCATGCTGATAAATATCTATGTATCATTTAAGATCCAGTGTGGACACTAGTTGTTCTACTGGAAAGTTGGTAAAAATTCTTGCTTTTAGAATTCAGCTTGAAAGGGCCGGCCAAATAGCTCAGTGAATTAAAGCCCCTGCAAGCAGGTGAAGAGCCTGGGGTTCAGTCTCCAGCCCTGCCCTGCCAGCCCTGCCCCTGGGGCATGCTAGAAGGACAGCTGAGACTGGGTGTAGTGATGCACACCTGTAATCCCAGCTCTTAGGAGGCTGTAAACAGGAGGATCACGAGTCTGATCTAGTAATGAGATCCTGAATACCCTGTAGATTCTTCCCTAAAAATACAAAAATAAATAAACAAATAAATAAAATTCAGGTTGGTTCACATTTTACATTTTCACATATACCATAGAAATATATAATTTATATTATATATTATATATATATATATTCTGTTTAATTAAAACAATTTTGCTTTTCTGTCTTTTCCTTCATTGTGAAAACCATGGTAATTCATTAAACTTACCATTTACTTTCAATACGAATATAAAGGAGTTGATGAATATTAATTCATGAAATTGCTTAACATGTATAACAATTATTATAAGAATGTACTGTTCAGAAAACAACTACTCATTACCAGTTAATGCCCAAACAATAAGAATTCAAATTATCAGACTGCTCACCTAAATCCCAAAGAGTAAGAGGCATGTTACCTCTGCTAGCTGACTACCTTTTGTTGATTCTAAACCAAATTTATGTTGTTTACACAAAGATAAGAAACTTAAATCTCACTATTATCAAAAATAAATTTTTCTGGTACCAAAAGGTTTAATATTTCCAAGTGAGTGAACAACTACCAGAAGCCCAAAGGATTTCTCCAGCACAGTAATTTATAATGCATCACTCCAGTGAATTCCATAAGGACCTGCTCTTAAGTTGGTTCTCTCATTTAATAGCACTGGAGTATATGCTAACAAAATTATAAATATTCAAGATATTCCTGGAAACTCTACCATTCACAATGTGATTATTTGATGCTTAGACATTTATAATTTTTTTCTGTTTCTAAAACTACTACTTTTATAATACAGAGAATATTTTCTTTGGTTTATATTTTCTATAAAATATTCCTCACTGTGTGGAAGAAATAGATTAATTTCTCACTTCAATTCACTTTGTTCCAGAATATCAGGTAGGGTACCAACTTCCTTCACTTCCTCATGATAAATAGAAAAATTATTCCACAGATATTACTGAACTAATCATGAGAATCTCCTGGTTTCTGCATTTCATATGCTACGTCCAATTTTTTTCCCCATCCATTATGTCTCTAGTGTAGAACTGCCAGAAACTAAAGTTGAGATCACATCGCTGCTTACTGCCAGCATGTACCTTCACTTTGACACTCGTCAGAAAACTTCACCACTGCATGTCCATAGATGCTTGGAGGATGGCAGTACGAGCATCAAATTATTGTAAACAAAGAGAAGATTTTTTATCTATTTAATTTGAAGAACTGAAGTGACAAAAATGTTGCATTGTCTAATAATTAGTCACATAGATTATTTAAAAGTACCTACATCTGGGAATACAAACACCTCAAATAAAACTTTGTAATGATTTATGCTTCAGCAAACCTTTCTTCCATCTGTGTTGTAGAAGTAAGCTAAGAGTAGGCATGTGCTAAGGTAATTAAAAATGGCAAATGACACAGTGTAGAGCTAGACCTTGTAGTCTTTTAAGGTCAAGTCAAATTTTAATAATGCTCTGTATGATGCTTGTCTAACGCACAGATTTAGCATAGCTAAGTAGAAAGCACTCTCAGGGTGGCTGGAAAATCAGAGTTTAAAGTATTGAGCAGGGGAGCTGTCATTAAAAACGTCAAGCATGAAGCTTGTGTCCCCTAAGGACAAATCGCAGATTACTCTAGTTCCACTCAGTGCTTTATTCTTTTTAAAAAAACATATCAGAAATATATGCAAGCATATCATCTCCATCATCACTTCTGAAACTATCAGTGAAAAATTATATTTCTTTGTGATTTTAATTTTCACCTACATTCTGTTGTGGCCAAATGCTTTTATAAAATACAAGAAATATGGAATAGTGGCAAAGAAAAATAGAAAGATACATGTCAGAAATTCCAATCAACAATTTTAAAAATTACTATTAGGTTTAAAAGCACTGACTCTTAAGAAAGGCCTACTGTCCTATTCCTATTAGTGCTTCTTTCAAATTCTGTACGTAATATAATGCCCAAGTAACAAGCAGTTTGCAAACTCACATTTGTCCACAGACTGCAATTTGTAGTATTGTTTTGTGCTATGAGCTGAAAGCTTGACATGAATTCACTGGATGCTTTGCCCTCTGAGTCATTCTTCTGGACCCACTGAAAGTCCAGCTTATCTCGAAAATGTAAATCAGTCAATCAACCAGAATTCTGACACTAAGATCTTTGGTTTTTCTATATTACCAAAGAAATCTCACTGATACATATGTCATTCATTTTGGTTAACCTAATGCATGATAGGTAATCAAAGTTTTCTTTGGTTTCAGGTATTGAATTAGACTTTAACAGTTATAAGATATTGCTTTACCCACAATGATTATCTTAAAAATGGCTGATTTAATCTACTCCTTGCTCAAATGCTACATGATTTTTTTTGAATCAAGAGGCACTTTACTCCTTGAGGAAGAATTTTAGGATCAATTAGAGTTACCTTGCAATGTAGTAGGTACTTCAAGAGGATTATATTAATTTAAAAAGAAAAATCATGCTACTTCTGCAGGAGTTGAAGTATAAGAGAGTTTTTCAATATGCTACTTATTTTAAACCTCACCAACCAATCTAGTGAATAATTGCTTTTATTTGATCTTTCCCTATCTGCAAAGTGCCTTAAGGGTGCATGTTTCAGTCCATTTAGTTTGATCAAAGAAAGAAAAGTCCAGAAGTTTTTCAGAGAAATTCCAGATTCAAAGTGACAAATAATAATCTATGTATTTTTGTTACTTTATACATACAAGCACTTTAAACTGCTTTTTCAAAGAAGGAAAAAGAAGGGAGAAGGTAATGAAAGAGGATACGCATAATGATTAGTTTTTTAATAGCATTATTTAATTTTACCTTTTGAAGCTAAAGTATGTTTTTTGCAAGAACACTGCTTATACTTGCCATACTTCTGTTACTGTCTATCACATAATGTCTTTTGCTTAAGCCTTAAACTGACTATGCATATGGTAATTTGTGATTATTTTTTTTCTGGAACCAGGGATTGAACTCAGACCCTTGCACTTGCCAGGGAAGTGCTTATTCCACTGAGCCATCTCCCTGGCCCCAGTTTGTGATAATTTCGTTCTGTACATTACTAGTAATATTTAAACATATTATTGCCAAACTTCAAATGCATCCCACATATTAGGGATTATTAGTTAATATTAAAATCACTCATTTGAAAACCAATGAATCTGTGGCTTCAAGCTTAAAGAAACAGTAGTGGTTGTGTTTGAGTTGATCTTTCCGTCTCATGTTTAATGCTTCTCTACGTTTGATTTTCAGAAAGTATCTTAAGTGTTGAAAATACCAAACCAACATTCTCTCTTTTGTGCCAAAACTTATCAACATATTATATTATATGATTGTGCTTTTGACAAACAAAAAACAAATGAAAAATAAAGATGACTGTTTACACATAATCAGGTTGCATAAAAGTAGAGTAAGATAATTTTCTTAGTCTACACTAGCTGTAAGGAGACGCACCTGCGCAGCCCACCTGCTCCCTCCCAGCACCCTGGGGTTTTCTCAAGGGTCTCAGAACACATAATGAGCTATATGTTAATTATTAAGCCATTTCTAGTGGCAGAGCAAAGTCATTAATTGATTTGGAATATATAGTGAACTGTCTCCCAACTAGATACAAGCTACATTTTAACTCTGAAGTGCAACTACTGCTTATTTCAAGCAAACAAAAGTGGAGAGCATTGATTCAGTTGAGCAGATACTGTGCAGAATAACACTAGGCTAGGTTACTATTATTTTGTATGACAGTAGAAAATGCAATAAATAAACCATTATCTTAAATTTGTACACAAGGAAAGTTGATCAATGATGAACTTATCATTTCAGCTAACATAAGATATCCACTTCTTATTTTCATTAGGAATATGCATTAATGGGGCATTCACATATTATATGAAATCCAACCTCAGTCTAGACTACAGAAAGAAGTACACTGGGAGTTCCTGTCTGAGAAGGGAACATTGCATAAGAGGTCTGTATACATGGTAGGGTAGAATACTATACAATAGTTTATTTTTCTTTAGTTTTATTTGTTTTAATTTTCTTTTTTTTTAAATTTTTTTTTAAATTTTTTTTTATTTATTTGAGAGAGAGAGAGAGAGAGAGAGAGAGAGAGAGAGAGAGAGAGTGTGTGGTGTGTGTGTGTGGCCAGCTCAGCCCACCAGGGGGCGAGGCTGGCTGGCATGTGGTGCTGGGGGATTGAACAGCGGTCCCCAATGCTTTGCTAAGCTTGTTCTAAGTAGGTGCTTTAGACCACTGAGCCATCTCTCCAGCCCTATTTGTTTTAATTTTCAGAGACCAAATTTAAGAAAAAATTCTTCCACTAAAATGTAAACATTAACATGCCGTTATAACTAAAATTTGATTTGGGGGTCACTTTTATTTCATGCTGTTCAACAGTACAAAAATGCATACAAGATAATTCTAGTCTCCAGACTCTCTTAAAAGGAAATGTTAACATTAATTTCAATGGAATTGTAGTCACAGTTTCATTTTTGTAATTCAACTGTTTTGTATTAAAATGGACTTCTGAAAATATACAAAATGCTTATATGGAGTAAAATATTTACTAATTCTATTCTCTAAAATCATTGCATTTCACTGAGAAAAATTCACTCATGGCATAAGCCTTGTAGAAAGGTGAGCATGCCTTCCACAAGAAAGAACACTGTTTTCTCTGCTGTGTTGTATTTATTATTATTATTATTATTATTATTATTATTATTTTACTTTTTTTTTAGGAAAGGGTCTACAGGGTGTTAGGGTCTCACTACTAGATCGGACTCATAGTGATCCGCCTGTTTACAGCCTCCCAAGAGCCGGGATTACAGGTGTGCGCCACCACGCCCAGTCTCAATTGCTGTCTCAGTGTGCCCCAGGGGTGGGGCCAGTATTGCAGGCCCAGGGATTGAACCCCCGATCCCTGTGCCTGCTTGCAGGTGCTTTAATCTGCTGAGCTATTTGGCCAGCCCTTTCTACTGTGTTTTACATGTTGTAGCAGAACTACCAGTAATATTTGAAGTGAATAATTAGAATATTAAGTACTTCAATATTAAGTACTTTAATATTAAGTACTTCAATATTAAGTATTTTAATATTAAGTATTAAAATGTACTTCATGCTGGTCTGTTTTCTGTTACTGTACTAAAATACCTAAAGTATGGTACTTTATTAAAAAAAGAGTTAATTTGTTATTATTTTAGGGGCTGCAATTTCAATATTGGAAACCAATTTTTCTTTTTTTTATTTTAAAAAGAATAAAATCTAATAAAAATCACTAGAAACAACACAGAATTTCAAACAATAAGATGATAGCAATTCAATAATGGTTATTGTACTGCACATTATTGTCTTTAATGTCTTTGGTCATGGATAGGAAGAACCAACTTCATGAAAATAGCTACATCCTCAAAATTGTTTTACAGATTAAACATGATCAAAATACCATCAGTATACCTCACGGATATGGAGAAAACATTCCTAAAATTCATCTGGAACCAGAAGAGGCGTAGAATAGTAGAAATAATAATCCTGAGCAACAAAGGCAAAGCAAGAGGTATCCCAGTTCCTGTCTTGAAATTATACTACAAAGCTATATTATTTAATTTTAAGTTTTGAAGCTAAAGTATGTTTTTTGCAAGAACACTGCTTGTAGTTGCCATAGTTCTGTTCCAGTCTAACAAGATGTCTTTTACTTAAGCCATGAAATCAGCTGGCAATGGAAAAAAAATCCAAACCAAAAGCTCCATGGAACAGATTAGAAGATGCAGACACAGCTATAGACAGCCCATTTTCCAGTCCTCTGGTACCATGCACTGTGGATGTGTCAACAGCACAATGAAGAAGCAAGAAAGGAACCCGGTGTGTAAAAGAGAGAAAAATCTGAGGAAGACAAAACGGCAACAACAAAAGTAGAAGAGAGATTTGAGGATCACGCTTGCTCATTTTATGATAACGTGTTCAGAGTAACTTATCAAGATCCCTCAAACACTTTTAATTGTTTGCCTCTCAGTTACCAGATAACATTTCCACTAAGCTCTCCGTATGTTCCCAAGCTCTCAACACTACCACCCTGGAAACCAAGCCCCCAGCAGATGAAGTGGTGGGACACGCTGCAAACCATAGCACCCAGGACTCCGCGTGGGGCTCCTCCGGAGGTGACACTTTCTCTTCTTATGAGAGCCTTGGGGGACACTTTCTCTTCTTACGAGAGCCTTGGGATATGTTCCACTCTGCTCTGATGCAGCTAATGTCCATCCCAGAGCATCAATTGCTACTCCCTTACTTCAACTTAGTAACAGACTATTCTCATTACCAGCAATGGCGCAAAAAGTGAATATAATGCATTTGGGGGCAAAATTAAGATATATTTTACTTATCAAAATTACAGTTAATCTTTAACCTAAGGTGCATTCTTCTCAGCAACCCACCTCAGTTCTAAATCTTTGCTTCTTCTAAAAGTTTGAAGTAATTCTTATGTATCAGATTGCTAATTTATATTCTGTCTATCCAAGGCTAAATATTTTTTTCTTTCCTCACCTTATCTGTGGATTCATAGCTCCTAATAAAAAACAACTGACAATAAATTTTTTTATTTGGTAGTATAGTTCTTATCTAAGTACATACTTGTTACATTCTTTAATACTGTAAAACTTTGATTTTTCACATCTCTTTGTATATTACACTTAATCCATGGTTCCTTAAAAAATACTTAAAAATTAAAATTTTGATGCTTCTTATAAAATTTAATCTATACTTTGATCAGATGACATTCCAAGATGTTTTTGTTGTAGTCAAGTCACTGACTACAAAGTTGGTAAATACATTAATTTCAGTAAGGAATAATTAAAACTAGACTATGTTTTACTGTAAATGATTGTCAATCATAATGCACAAGTGAGAGAATCCCAGTAAGCTTTGTCACCGTAGATATTGAAGCATATAAAATTTTTCATGTGTTTTACAAGATAAGGTAAGAAGAAGAAGAAGAACAACAACAACAACAACAATAACAAAAAAACATTTTGCCACATGAATAACATTTATTGTACTAATATGTATTTCTCCTTCATGGTACGTTACTGAATATCAGGAATGATTATTTAGATTAATGATAATATGATTAGATCAATACTTTTAACTCAAAGCAGTGAGCTTATTTTAGATTAGATAGATAAATATATTACTAAAAATAAGAGTCAACAAAAAGGGATAATAGCATCTAACACGAATTTGCCTGAGCAAGTTGTTCTTTTTACTTCCTAGGTTTTGAAAAAAATTCCTCAATGAATTTAATGCTCACTAAGCCTAAATAATACAAAATATTACACTATAGATTAAGAAATGGAGGCGGTTAATTTATATACCTTACTAATGGATATAAGAAGGACAATTAAGAGGCAAATCATGTAGTCCTAACCACTATTTACACTGTCCATAAATTAGTGGGAATGTAACTCTGTAAAAATTATAAGGCTATTAACTTCTTTTTATAAAACATTGGTCATGTATAACATTTTCTGACGTTTTTGTGTGGCTACTAGAAGTTGATCATTTTTACTATCATGAATTTTACCAAGGAAAATGAGAATATCAGTTAGAAAAATCTTTAAATATAACCTATTCCATCACTTTACTTCACACTGAAAAAAACTAAAGCTTCTCCTTAATCAAACTGGCCACTTGCTAGAAATCACTATAGCTTCTGAGCATATCATAGAAAGCAAGAGGTGCAGCAAGATTTTGGAGAGGTGGTTTAGGTTGGTGGACTCTGATCTGTAGGTGTCACTTGACATTTTTCCCTACTCATTCAGTTTTTATTCACAAGGCCTAATAGTTAGGACATAGTGAAGACTTCTTTTCAATTAATGGATTATGTTGTGAAACAAATTGGAAAAAAGGCTCCAGAAATAACACACAATACACTTAATGTGCTGGGAACCTATCAGTTTAGGATAAATCTGAGAGAGAGACTTTCATCTAGTGGTTTAGAATTTGGCCCATTGGGTTCAGCAGGATCAAGAGATCAGGTACAGTAGCTCCTCAGCCAACACTGGTTTCTGCTAGAAATTGCTAGTTTCTGTGGCTTTGGCAGTGCCGTCCTGGGAACGGATCCTTGATTTTTAATGCTTCTAGAAACAAAGGAAGAGTTAAGGTGAGCCCGTTAGGACAGACAGATGAGGGAAAATATTTCTAATGTTCCTAAAATGTAACAGCAATTTAGTAACTGCAAACAAATTTTATTTGAGATGTTATTAGAGATATTATCATATATATTGTATATTATGTATTTAGGAAGGAAATATATATATATATATATATATATATATATGTATAAGAAAAGATTTTGTCTTGAGGGTTTCACTGATGATTATAATAGGAATGCAAATTATTATGAAACGGAAGATATCACCGTTAGTGGGCAAAACTAGCAAGACTGAAGATGGTTTTATACAATTCTTTGGAGCTAGGCAAAATGAAAGAAACTTATTATAGGCTAAAAAATGAGCAGTATTAGAGACAGATAAGGCCCTACAGTAATGACACCACCAATTCCAACCCCAGTTTATACAAAATCTTTAAGGAGAAAACAGATACAGCCCTTTGATTGGATGCCCAGAAAGACTCAGCATAGAAACAAATAAACAAGGAAAAATTTAAGTCTAAAATTAATACATTAATTTTTCAACAAAGCAAAAACTCAAAAAGCACCTATCCATAATACGTTGTTTTCTGATGTGTTTTTCTTCTCTTTGGTGCATGATTTACAGAGATTATGATTAACTATGTGTGTCAGTAATATTACAGTGATATGAAAATAGCAATAATAACTTGTTAGCCTTTTTCACAAGGTTGACTTGTTTGGATATATCAGGAAAGGAAAGATGTTTCAAATTGTAGTTATTCAAAGAACCAACTGGGAACTTCTTAAATTTATAACTTACACTTTTAGAGTCCAATGCAATAGATTTTATTATGGCCCTATGATCTCTGTTCTTTAACTTCTCCAAAGGAGGCTGAGATAGCCAATCCAAGGGCTGTTATTTAGAAACATTTGGGTGTGCTTTTTCCCATTTAATTAAGCTCAATTTTCATGAGACAGATGAACTTAACTTTATAAATACAGAGGACTTCTCTGTACTTGACTATGGTTTCTCTGTCTCTGTCTCTGTCTCTGTCTCTGTCTCTGTCTCTGTCTTTCTTTTTCTATATTTCTTTATTTTTTCTTTCTTTTTGTATTTAGGACAGGATGTACAGTGTGTACAGGGTCTCACCGCTTAGATTGGACTCATAGTGATCCTTGTGTTTACAGCCTCCCAAGGCTGGGATTACAGGCATGCGCCACCATGCCCAGTCTTTGACTGTGTTTTTCCATTAATAGATTCTCTCCCCTAAAGAGTATCTCTCATACGTACATTATTTTCACACAAAATTTAAAATCCTATTTGGCATTTTTGAAAGTGTTTATATGAAAGTTGAAGATCCTAACAAATGCATGTAACTTGTTATATTTAGTGAAATGCTATATAGTTCCCAAATTATGATAGATGCGCAAGTAAAGCACTTTATGGGCAGAACAACGAATCTTGCCTGGTTTGTGAAATTTCAGTTACCTTAAGAAAAAAGTAAAAATGATACAAGATACAAAAGATTTTAAATATAGATAAGCTGAGTAAAATGTTTCAATTCACTATTTTTCAGCCATTTTTATCTCCTTCAGAAAGACCCCTAGAAGGGG
>NW_004524682.1:2598559-2613294 GCF_000260255.1 Octodon degus
GAGAGAGAGTGTGGTGTGTGTGTGTGGCCAGCTCAGCCCACCAGGGGGCGGGGCTGGCTGGCATGTGGTGCTGGGGGATTGAACTGCAGTACCTGATGCTTTGATAAGCTTGCTCCAAGTAGGTGCTTTAGACCACTGAGCCATCTCTCCAGCCCGGAATTTCTATTTTAGTTTTCTGAGAATCCCCATGAAAATGGATGTGCCATGAAACTACAATATTAAATGAAATAAATCAGGCATAGAAACTTGAATGTTTCATGGTTACTCTTATACGAGAACCCCAAGATAGAAATAAAGAGGAAGATAAAGCATGGATAATAACAGACGTGGTTACAGATCTTTCGCAAAAGGGAAGGGGGCGAGAGACGAAGGGAGAGAAAAGCAGCGGAGGTGAAAGTGACCAAAAAAAATCAAGAGGTGCCATCTGTGTACGCGGGCCAGCTCCCCAAGGGGAATGCACTCATGATGTGCTGCAAACATGAAGCAAAGAAATCTAAAAATGCAAAGACAACACTGACCGAAGTCCTCTCCACTACACCCTGTATTCTCGAGTCACCTGCCCTTTTTCATTGATATTCTCGATTTTTAAATCATTTAAAACCAATAATACTTTGGAACCGAGACATCAAACATTAAAGAAAACCTGTCTATTGCTCCCTCAACCATACTGAGATGTAATATTGTATTATATTTACTTAGTTAATTTTTTATTAAGTATGAGAATTATAAAATCATCCAGAGGAATGTTTCTAGATTAGGAAAAACATTTCTAAACAACAGATGTACACCGGCAAGCTTCTTAATTTTATATCAGAAGAGACAAAATTATTTTACTATTTCTGGATGTACTATATGATTTGGTGACTGTTTTTGCTTTGTGGCTTTTCTCAAGAATGAATAATAGTTTCCATAAAATGATGTCATTATCAGTATTTTGAGTTTCCAAAAGAGCTATGCACTTGAGTTTTTAGCTCTTGTACATTTCCTGAAGTTTTATTTAGCTTAATCCAAGATTTTTTTCTTTGTGAATATATCTATTTAGATTAAGAAAGCAACAGTCTGCCACTGACTCATCCTGGGAAGAGATTAGTGGAATCTGTGAGGATAAAATACAAGTTTTCATGGAAATGGGCTAATGTGTGTGGAAGTTGAGGAACACGCCTGTGATTATGACCTATTATCTGGAGATTTGTGGCAGGCAACAGCAGCTCAGTCATTTCTTAGAAAGTCTGTCTGGCTAATTATGACAGCAGTAGAGCTAAAACAGGCTGTGGAGACTGGCGCTTGCGTATGTCACCACTGTGGCCACGGACAGCACTAGCAGTGAGGGTTGTGGCTGCAGATGGCCAACGGGACGGAAACCTGGTGGAAATAATGACGAGGCTGCAACTCAGCAGGATAGCTGCATAATTTTTAAACAGTTTTCTTTCATCCAGTTTTTAAAAAGAAAACTTGGCAAATTGTAACACCTGGAGGAGATTTATGATAAATGTCTCCCAATTTTTAATCAAGGCCCTGACAAAGGATAACATTTAAAATTTTTCCTTTACTTTACTGAAAAATTCTCCTCAAAATTATAGGCACATAATTCAGTTGACCATGAACTGCCCAACTAAACTGTTTCTGAGAAGTTTTTCATGCCCTAATTTCAGTGACCAGTGATCAGTGTGTTTTCAATAGCAATATTAAAATAAAAATAATGTGAAAAGCTTACCAAAGCAAATCAAGATCATAGTAGAAAAATGGAAAAAGACAAGCAAACAGAAGACACAGTAACCTAAATTACCCATAACCTAAAACTCATTGTTTTTCGTCATTCTGAGTATATATATTTTCTGTGTACTGAGTCTTTATTTCCATTTTGAACATCATAAATCAAAAAGCTCTCCATATTCAAACATGTAAAATGCACATGGTCAAAATTTCCAAAATCCTACGTTTTCAGAGATACTCCGGGCTGGCCTGGCTTTTCCCCAGACAGCCTGGCTGCTTCCTCCTTTGTGTTCTTTTATCCTGCTCTTTCTCCTTTTACTGACCTGCCCTTGCGCCGCGGGGCTGGTTTCTCTCTCACTCTTCACTTTTACTTCCTCAAATAAACTTTGCCACTACCTTAAGAAAATAAAAATAATACCCTCCAAGAAGAAAACTGAAGAGTCAATCTCTTTATGAGACTGAAACTTGAAGTCAAGAAAGCCTCAAAATGTATAAGGTTTTGCAAGAAACCCTAAAGTATCAGGAAAAATTTCCTTAGATTTGCTAAAAATTTTAAATTAAAACTAGATTGATTTTGCACAAAACAATTCAATCTTGTGGAACTAGAGTTGGAATTAAACATATTTCTGCTTCTACAAAAAATAAATTTACTGTTAAGACTATCTACTTGCTTATCTTTTGTGGCTTTCTTGTGCATAAGTCAAATATTTTATGTTTATATAGTTACCCTTTTGAATTGGTGACATAAGCAAACGATATTCAGTGTATGAAAGTTAGCAACAGAAAACACGAAGTTTTAAAGCAATTTGCATGCTAATAATTTCATGAATGTTACATAAAACTGTTTCCTCCTTTGTTAAGATAACCCAAGTGGTATGTTGATATGTAAGTGTTTTTATAAAAAAAAAATAACTTACATTTTCAACTTATAAGTGACTAAAAATACCCAGAAACATTTTATTCTTTAGAAAACTAATGTTAAACCAAGGTGACTTTTAAAGCACATTGAACATTACAGAGGTTAATAAATGTCACATTACAGCAGAGCTGTCAATATTTAAGCCTCTTCTTAGGCAAACTTTTATGGTTTCTAGAACATGGAAACAAGCTTTTAAAATAGAAAGATGTTTTAATTATTTTAAAGTGACAATAAGTATATATTGAATGACTTTTAAAGCACAGGAATTATTTTGTTTTTATGTAGTGTAGAATTGAGAGCATTCAGCATTTTACAAATGTTGAATTTCCTTCGGTAATCAGTAAACAAGATGTTTTGTTTGAATTTATACTTTCCTTCTAATTATACTTAATTTTATTATTGTGCTATTTTAGTTTGTTTGCTATACATAATAATTGTAATCATCTTGGTAAATTAGCAATACACACACACACATATATACTATAATATACACATACATATATGTATATTATAGTCATGATTATTTTTACTCCCCTTTTCTCCTGTTCTTTTATTTTCCCCTTCTTCAGATACCCTTCCCATCAAAGGGAAGGAATAACTGGGAGAAGGGAAAGGGAAAAAGAAAGAAAGAAGGAAGACAAAAAAATATATGCATATACACAGGAAAGCATGGAAAATTGCACTGTTGATTTCTACTGATCTATTGAAAGGAACAATTAGTGCTTAAGATTTTCTCTTCTTTTTTTAAATTTTTTGACCAATTTTGCATACATAGAGCTGGTGTTCTGAACAACTGATTTGGACAGAACAATATGCAGCTTAACAACCAAAAAGGCATTGTTTAATAAAATTTTCTCTGAACTATGGAGTGAGTTAAACAAGTTGCTTTCGGGAAAACTTGTTTCCACCCTTGATTCTAAATGCAGGCCTTATATGGTCATTGCAGGAGCGCAAGCAAAGCAGGGAAACAACAGCATCATCAGCACACACTTATGATGTACACGTGGCTCTGAAAGCCTTCTCACAGAATGTGCCCCATTGGCAAGAGCTAAGGCTACCAGGAAAGAAATTTCTCTTTTCATTCCTTCTTTGCTATCATCAGAAGCAGACTGAGTATTCTCCTTTACCACCCAGAAAGACAAGGTTGGAGTCTCCTCCTAATTTGATTATTGACCCTGGTGGCCTTGAAATAGAGAATGGCACTAGCTAAGATAAATAGCTCCCAGAAAGAACCAAACAGAAGCCTCCCAGAAGTCAGCGAAAGAATGTAAATTTCCCTGAGACCCCCAACTTAAAGAGCCAGCAGGTTACTGGACCAGGCACAGTTGATTGACTGAGTAGATAAGTCATCCTGGGAATTCGAGAAAAGGAATTTAAGTGCCATTAGGTTAAACAAAGGCTTTAGGTTAAATGCTTTATGTAAGAATTGGTTGTTTGTTTTCAGGCCAATAAAAAAAGTGCCTCTGACTCCCAAGAGCCATTAGCTCTGTTCATCTTCTCCTATTATGAATCTCCCAAAGCCAAACAGGGGATTAGTTTTGTCTTTAACCTGCCATCAAGTTTCAGGAGTTCCCCCCTTCCATTACTCACTGTTCCTCAGATGGCTCTCTAAAGCATCCTAAAAGTGCTCCTGATTTTTCTCTCAAATTGATGGAAAATTTAAGTGTTGAGTTGACTTGATTTTGTCTTAAATTTCAAATTTTCAAAGTGAGACGATCCTTCTCTTCTGATTTTCAAGAGCAAACAGGTCATCATTCCTCCATCCCCTCCAGCAGCTCTCATCAGAGAATCTCAATTAAGAAAAGATGATGGGATTTTTCACTGTTGCTGTTTTTCCTTTTCAAGAAACATTGTAATGAGGCTGTTTACCCTTAAGTGAAGCCGCCAAAACTGAAGTTCATAAAGCACTACAAGGAAGATGAGTGAAAAAAAGCCTTTGTGGAGTCGGTTACTAATAAGCATAATTTGAAAGACGTTGATCTTGCTTACTTTCCTCACAAATGATGGCAAGAAGAAGGTGCCTCCCCAGCCAGCCAGCCAGAACACAGGGAGTCAGTGACCGAGGTGAGGCAGGAGCACCAAGTAGGAGGGCCATTGTCAATGCTCGCTGGAGATACTGCGTCTGGACCGGAAGGGACTCTTCCTGAGACTTAATTGTTTAACCGTTTAACACGGCAACCCCTTCCATGCTGCTATAGTGTTGAAATTTAATGGCTGAAGCAGTAGCATTGAAGGTCAGGTATTGGAGACATGAGTAGGCCATGAGGTCTCTTTCTTTTGAACTGGATTAAGGCCCTTATTAAAGAGGCTGTACGGGGTATTCAGGTTGTATCACCCCTTTCTCTCCTTTCACCATGTGAGGTCGCAGCACTACTCCCAGGGTGAGTACCCAGCAACAATGTACCAATCTTGGAAACCAAGAGCAGGGCTCCCCAGCAACTGAAGTTTCCATTGTCTGGATGTTGGACTTCTCACTCTCCAGAACTGGGGCAAAAGAACTTCTGTTCTTTATGAAGTATTGAGCCTCACTCATTTTGTTAGACGTTTGCTAGGCATCGCGTATTCACTTGCTTTGCTGCTATAACAACTGATTGCAAAGTTCATGACCGTGACATACTAGGAATTGGTTTTATTAGTATTCTGGAGCTCCTAGGTCATCATTTGATTTTATGGAGGTGAAATTGACATGCCTGCAAGATCGTCTTCCTTCTGCAGTCTCAGGAGAGAAGGCATTCCTTGTTTCGCAGAGCTTCTGAAACCATATGCTGTGTGTGTGTGTGTGTGTGTGTGTGTGTGCGCGCGCGCGCACATTAGTACAGCTTCTACAGGCTCTCACTACGTAGGTCGCACTCCTAGTGATCCGCCTGGGTTCAGCCTCCCAAAAGCTGGGGTTACATGGTTGCACCACCACGCCCAGTCTCAGTGGCCGCCTCAGCGCACCCCGGGGAGGGCCAGCACGGCAGACCCCAGGGATCAAATCCCGGCTGCTGAGTCCCTGTACACAGGGGTCTTAATCTGCTGAGCTATTTGGCCAGCCCTGCCCCCTGCTTTTATCGGTGGTTGCTACTTCCTTCTGAACTCAGCTACCTACTTCCCATTTCCATTTTGGACTGTAATCTTCCTGTCGCTCTCGGAGTAAGGACCCTCATATTTACACTGGTCCCTCAAGGATAATTCAGTATCGTCTCCCTTCTCCACCGCAAGACCCTCAGGTAATCACACCTGCGAAGCACTTGTGCCATGACGGCTTACCACACTCACAGGTTTGGGCGAGCAGGCTGAACACATCCTGAAGGGATGATTCTGTCATTCACTGTCATGATGTTCAGTCACACACTGATGGCTGGATAAGGAGCATAAACTTGAAAAGAAAGTGTTTCATCCTGGTTTTCCTGTTCAGGCATCACCTCATTATAGGATAACATTTTGATCATATTATCTCAAAAATTGCAAGTACTGGAGACTTTATAAGAATATGGTCAGTTACCAAGTAAAGCTGTTCCAATTAATAGGAAAGTAAGACTCATAAATAATTCATTCTTATAGTTGCTTTGACTCACATAAAGAACATTTAGAAAACTTACCCTAAGATTTCACAGAGTCAGTCAAAAAGAAAAGGATTACAGTTTAATGCGATGTAAAGATGAGTTTATTGGTGATTTGAAAGTTTCTTGAAATACACTGGCTCTGTGCACAAGATGCAAGTCTAAATTAGGAAAATCAGTATCCAAATGTTTAATAGAATAAGAATTTAATCAGAACAATTACATGTATGAATTATTATTTTAAAAATGTTCTCTTTCTCTGAAATTAGAAATTAATAGTATCCTTCAACAGAACATAAAGTCTGGGATAGCCAAGCTATAGATTTGTGATGTTGGTATTGTAAAACATCGACAAATGAATTTCTAAAGGATATTATTTTTGAAAACACTCAAATTTTTGGGAAAAGAACAGAATATCTTCTAAATCTTAAGCAGGATTTGCAATAAAAGGAAAAAAAATCTCTGAACTTTTTGTTTTCCAAAGCTAAAATTAGACAAATGTTTTATTCATGGACACAGAGCATATAATATTTCTATTTTAATAGTATTTGAGGTTAGAAAGTCGAATAGCAGTGGCACTGAATAGGAAATATGATCATTAAGTATCTCTACAAAGACCAGTTTAATGGGGATTGAAGATTTCTTGCCACACACCGGCTCTGGTGGAAAGATGGGCTTCTGAAACACTGGCAAGTGCGCAGTCCTGAATGAGCTTTTCTTTCTGTATTGTTAGGCCAGAAACAGCCCTACTCATTTTATACTCTGTGTTTCAAGGTTATAGAATTCTGGGATACTCTGCAGCCAAGAGAGAAATACAATACTTCAAAACTGTGACACTGTAGGTTTAGCCACTCATTTGTTCTTTGTTTCTTCCAAAGTCTATATATGTACTATATATGTACTAGGTGCTCTTTAGTGCTCTACATGACTTGCTGTTTTATACACACACCATTTCACTTGGCTCTGGTTCCTGTAACAAATGGTCATCTTTTGGATGGCATAAAAGGAAAGCATTTATTTGCTCATCGTTCTGTATCTTTGGAGACCAAGATCAGGGTGGTAAATTATTTTCATTGTGGATAGCTTGTCTTTTTGGTGTGTGTGTGTGTGTGTGTGTGTGTGTGTGTTATTTTTAAATTTTTTTTCTGGTACATGTGGGTGCCAGATATCTCTTCTCCTGTTTTTATAAGGCTACCCCCCTATCCCATTAGAATCTCACCCTATGATCTCTTCAGCTATGATCACCTCTCCAAGTCCTAAGTACAGTCGCACTGAAGTTTAGGGCATGCACATGTGCATGGGAAGAGTCCCCATCCTTTTCCACAGCATTTGACATCCATGACTCAATGAGAACTTTTATGGAACAGAAAAAGTTTCTTAACCCAAGAAGCTGTGAAGGAACTTATAAAAATGGATGCTGGCACAAGAAATATTTTTATCACTGGCTGGTAATTGTTATAGTATGTTTAATAGGAGATTTTTGGGGAGTGGAAGGATTTCATTGAGCAACAAGTCTAAACTAAATTCTGATAAACCACTTTTACACAAAGGCGATCTTTTTGCTATTTTGCCTTTGTCAATGACGATGGACACAAAAAAAAAGAATACAGAGTCAACATCTCCCCCATAATTTTATTATTTTAATTCCTAATGGCATATACATGGTTCTAATTGCAAAAATTTAGGATGTCTTTAAACACTTTTTGTGGAACGAAGCGCAAAATGAAATAAATAGGAACTGTTCATGATTTTATATTTTGTATCACTCAGAAAATTGCTACAGTGTATTACTGAAACAAAAATCCCATGCTAAAAGCTGCACAGCAGAAGTACCCAGTAACCATTTTCTCAGCCGTTCCGGTTTCCTTTCGTCACTTTTGGATTGGGAGAAGGCACTTCTTTATGTGGAAGCAGAAGCAGAGTACGCCTTCAGGACACCCATGGTGCTTGTCGGACACCCGCAGGGCCTTAGTCTCTGTCCTGGAGACACATTGCCCAACACCCGCAAATTAAACTGCTGCTGGAACTTAGAGAAGTGTCTGCAGCTCACGTTGCACCCTGAGGTCCCCACTGCAGGAGGAAATGCAGGGACCTGACTCATAAGGAGAACACTACTCTTCGGATCTAGAGTCTGAATCACAACGGTGACACTAATAAAATAGAAATTAAATTAATGATCATATTGAAGCCATTTGTAGATCTCTGTTACTTGTAATTCAATCTCTTCTTAATGATACAAAGACTATTAAAAATGGAAGCAAGGGAAAAATAAGCAACTTGATATTTTTTGGCTTGGATAATTACCAAATGGAGAGTCACTGACCTTAACGACCTTAACGAGAAGTAAATTGAAAGGCACTATTTGAGAAAAGATATACTTTTATAAATAGCAACATTAAAAAAATTATGTCACAGATTGTTAAAAATACTGGTTTGAAATTCAAGTAAGGGGTTGGATATAAGTATTTGAGAGGCGTAAAGTTATATTTAGTGACTTGAAGATATAAATATGACTTTTGGAGAGAAATGAGAAATATAACTAAGAACTCTAAAAATGATTTACATCTAGGACATGAGTAAAGAAGACAGCAGGAACAAGGGAATAAGAATAATCCTGGTGCGGGCTACGGAGTTAGCTCAGCAGTCTAAGCACCTGCCTGGCAGGCGCAAAGGAACTGAGTTGGATCCCTGGTACTGCATGCCTGGCAGCCCTGGAATGCAGGGGAAACCTTTTTCTTTTTTGGCTGTGGTGGCGCATACCTGTAACCCCAGAGCTGGGGAGGCCAAGACAGGGGATCACTGAGTCCAAGCTGTGTAGTAAGACACATTTATCTGTACCAGATAAGTAAATAAATAAATATTAAAAACAAAAATAATCATTCTGCTGTTAGTAATGGATGCAGTAGCAGCAACAATAATACTACTAGTAGAGCAGTTTACTAAGTAATTACTATGTGTCGATTACTTCTGTGACCTTTTTGCATGCGTCAATATCTCTAGTCTTCAAAATTCCTAAATGAGAGGTCATAAAACTCTTACTGAAAAGGTGCTCTCCCTACAATCAGACATCTGCAGTACAAGGTATTGCCTAACGTATATGGTAGGAATTATTACTATCACTTAAATGAAACAGACAGAAACTATGTTCCTAACAGTGTGGCCAGTGGTGGTGCAGGGTAGCCTGCTTCCTGTCCTCTTGTTTGCAATGTACTTTCTCTAGCGTGCCCAAGTTCCAACGGTCAAGTAAAACCTGGAACGGGGCAATGACAGAGAAGAAAGGGACATTGAAAATGATGAAATTTTTTGGTCCTGACCAATATTTCAGAGAAGTCATGGGCAGAGGGCTGGGTAGAGCTGACTGAGGGTGCCATGTTGGTAACTCCTTGTGGCATTGCTGTGAGCCCCACAGGTGGAATGGTGGGAAAAATATTTGACAAACTTAGGCCCAAGAGAAAGTCTGTTCTTTCTCCCTCTCTGCTCTCTTCCTTTCTCTCCCCTCTCCCCTTCATCTCTCTTTCACTTGCATGTGAACACAGATACCTCAGAGCAGTTTCAAAGTATGAAGCTGGGAAAAAGCAATTCAGAGAAAGGGTATACTGTTCTTCAGGGAAGCAAATCATCTAGAGATAAAATAATCTTCTAGTTGGTTAAGCGTAATTTGTCCCCTGTGGTGAAATGATCCACAGATGGACAGTCTGTGGAAGAGTCACAGCGCAAGTCGAAAGAGAAAGCTGCACACAATAAGAGCTCTGTGGCAGGACGCAACCCATCAGATATGTTCCGGAGGTCAGAGCAACACAGGTTAGAGCATCAGGAAGGAAACGTGAAAGCAATGCTTCAGCTATCATCGGAGAACAACGACAACAAACAACCAGGAAGGGCCACCAGCACAACATCTGCTATAAAAATAGCATGAGGAAAATTTTCATGGAGACAATTTTCACTAGCTCTGCTGCAAATTATCTCAGGGAAATTATCTTCTTTAGGAGTTTGATACATCAATTTTCTTATTTATAAAGTGTCCTACAGAATAAATATTTTGTGGAAAACTGAAATGAAAAGGCCTCTGAGAAATGAAGCTGCTTCATAAATTTATCATTGTTGAATATAATTCAGAAATATTAATTAACTGGAGCCATGCCAGCCCCAGCCTTGGGGCAACCAGAGATGGAGACTGAGATTGGGCGTGGTAGCACATGCCTGTAATCCCAGCACTTGGGAGGCTGAAAACAGGAGGATCACTATAAGTCCAATCTGTGTGGTGAGACCCTGAAGACCCTATACTAAATACATAAAAAATAAAAGAATAATAAGCGGAAACCATTTTGTTGTGCACTGCACTTGTGCCAGATGTGGGTCAATTCTGCCTCATCTTTGCACTTACTTTGAGGTAAATCTCAGCCCCATCTTGATTTTTTTTCTCCCTTATACAATATGGCTACTTGTCCCTAGTTCAAAGACGACTTGAAGACTGAACTAAGAGACTGATCCACAAGCACTTTATAATAAAAATCACTACAAAAAGGCAACCCTTGGTTTTGGAAATCACGAAATATCATTCACAACTAAAAGCATTGACAGCGATAAGAACTGAGGAAGAGCAGTCAGGTTCAAACACTCGGTAGTGATCAGGGGTACCTTGCCACAGACATCACCTCTGATTTTCTTAGTGCTGTGATGAGTCACACTTATGCTTAAACAGTGGGGCAGTCTAGGAACAAAGGAAGTGGCCTAAGGGGACAGGACCGCCATGTGCCATCCAGCAGGGCAGGCAGAAGACGTGTGAGCATCAGCAGCCGTGTGGAAAGACCTTGCCAGAGGCCGGGGCTGAGGCACTATCTGTTCAGTTTGGGAAGCCTTTGCATTGTTCCATTGTGGTCTTAGCACAGCCTCAGTGTTCCCTATGGGGGACCCGCTGGAACTGTGTGAAGTAATGAGCAAGACCAGGATGGCAGCCAGGACCAGGAAGACAGAAGCCAATGAGGCATCCATCAAGGGGAAGCCCCCAGGACAGGAGTCAGGAAGCAGAGCTCTAGAGACACAATGAAGAGAGGGTGCCACACACACACCGCTTCTGCTTTGGGAAACCGGAAATAAGCTTGAAGCAGCGGCATAGGAATCAGCCGAAAAGCATCTTTGTCTCTGAGACAGCTTGGGTGGGAGGGTCACAGCGACATTTTATGCTTCCGTGTGTCACAGCTTAGATGGAAATGTCCCCTACAAGGCCTTATGCCTTCAGAAAGAATTCCTTCACAGGGGCACAAAGTTGAGAGCGAAATTTTGGGAGGTGATTAGATAACACCTTGGCCCCTCCTTTCTCTCTCAGTTTATTTCTCACCCCGATGAGGGGAGCTTCCCTCATTCCACTGTTCAGTTCTTTGTTTGAGGTTGGGACTGACTATGGTCTGTTTCTGCTGAAACAAGAGGGGAAAACAAGCCTGTCCTTAGGGGTGCTAGATATTTTGTCTCAGTGACAGAAAAGTGACTAAGACAACATGTATACAAAATGTCAGAACATTTAATGCTTGTGATTAAAATCTGTTCCACAAAATGATACAGAAGTTTTAGATTTTCCCTGCCTTGGTAATATTGTCTGTCCTTTTTCTTAAAAAGCGTGCCTTTCTTGGCAAGTATGTCTTCACTTTCTAGTCAGTCCTTCATCCTCAACTTCTGGGTTGGCTTTTCATCTGATAACATGGATGTTCACCATCCTCCCAGTCAACTCTTATGTTTACACAAGTGTCTTTCGTGTAAGATTTGAGATCCACAGATTCACTTGCATGAGAAAAGGGATGCCCATTTTTTTTTAAATTACTCGCAGACTTTATTTCCCACTGACCTCTTCCTAAACAGGAATTTTAAAACTCCCAGAATTCCTCACATGACAAATGGCTTTCTTCTGTGTCATTCTATTTGCAACAGCAAACATATTATGCTTTTTATCTTCCAGAGCAGAATTGTTGTAGTCTCAAAGCCCTGCTTTCCAATATCTCTCTCTCCATTCCACTCTTACTACCAGACATGGATCTTCTTTGCTCCTTACTGAACTATTTATTATTATGACAGTTTAAATGCAATCTCTTAATTATCCTAAACTGTCATTTGCCTTGTGCCACTATCATATTCAACACACTATAAACCTGTCTACTCATGACCATGTAAGTGTTGAGATTCACTATCTGGTTTAGCAAGTCCTTTACAATGTAGCTGTCAAATTTTATTTCTTAATACTCCTGACATGGTCAGTACATTTCTTTCTAAAAGCTATTTTCAGAGCTTCTATTATATGTTGACAACACAATAAACATAAATACAAATGATATAGCGTCTCCTCAGGTTCCTGAGACATGTCAGGGAGGAAGATGAACAGTATGGTTAGATTTATGTAAGAAGCATGCAAGAGGGAAAATGGAGGTCTAGACAAGAAGAACTTATTGGAGGCTGGAGACACGGGAAAAATGCCGAAGCCTGAATTGCCGAGTGAGACCCTGTGTTAAAAAAGACACACACACACACACACACACACACACACACACACACACTCACACACTCACACACACACACACACACACAAACACACAGAGAATTTGGAACAATGAACTGTGTACTGAAAGACAAATAGGATTCAACTGAGAAAAGTTAAAATGAGGATATTTTTGGAATAAGTAAGGGTCAAGAATTTGAGAATATATTTATAGATAGGTTTTTGATGGTGTCACAGCAGAGAAACAGGCAGAAAGAAATAGGGAAAGGGGCTTTATTATCTTTGAGGACATGGAGGGAATCTGGGGAAGATAAGGAATTCTCTGAGTTGGAACAAAGGGAGGCTAAGGTTTTTATGGCCTTGTGCCAGGGGTGGAGTTTGAAGGGGATGTTTAGATGTACCTGAGTTGCTGACTGGGATCTTCTTTGTGGTAGTGGGAAAGGTGAAAGGAAATTGCAACCTGGGCTGAGTTGGAGAAGAAATGTGGAGGTGGTCTCTGGGAAGACAAGTTGTTTTAAGGGCTTCAACCATATTAGATGACCATCATAATAATTCAGCAATTCATACTAGGGCCAGAACCATATATATATATATATATATATATATATATATATATATATATGTTATGTATATAATATTATATATAATATTTATATATATTTCCCTCAAACCCTTTTTGGGCTGGGGAGACAGTTTTGCAGTCTGGGCATCTGTCTGGCACGTGCAAGTACCTGGGTTCCATCCTTGGTACCTCATGCCATGCCTGCCCCCGGAACCCTGGGTACACAGTGCTGTCCCCAAAACTGGGCAAGGTGGCACCCACCTATAATCCCAGTATTGGGAAGGCTGATACAGGAGGATCACTAGAAGTTTGAATTGCATAGTGGGGCCCTTTATCAAATAAATAAATAAAAAGTATTAAAAATCCTCTTTCTTAGTTGGCAGAAATCTTACCTATAATACTAACAAGAGAGCTGGAAACAGATTACGAAGATTGTTAGCACAGCTAAGGAGTGCTTATTTGATGTTGAATGCACTGCAAAGCTGATGAAATATTTTAATTAAGATAATGAGCTGCATGATCCTATTAGGATTTTTGAAAGATGCCTCACAGCAAAGCTGAAATGCTTGGAAAAGAATGAGGATGAAATAGAGAGATCCAGTGAGAACGCTCTGGTCTCTTAAGGAAGTTTTGAAAAAACAAATATTGTTTAGAAAAACCACCAGCATCCCTGCAAAAATCCTTGTGTTTCTTCCTGGTGCAGAAAGCCAGTGGGTCATCAAGAGTTTTTTCGCAGTAAGAATATGTTAAAATGAAAATATTCAAGAACATATGTGCCCACTTTGCAAAAATGCAGAAATCAGCGTTCTGTAAATTACAACCAAAAATAAATGCTTGTATACAATTACAAACTAGGGAAACACTCTTAATTCCCATGAAGTTTTTTTTTCATAATCTGCCAGATATTTTTCTCCAGAATTTTGTTTATAAGTGATTAAGAATAGAAACACATCAGTTTACTATTACATTATATTTAGCTTTTAGACTTAAAGAAAAAAGAAGTGGAGCTGGGGAATTCAGATTGCCCTTCCTGAGAGCATTAGAAACACATATCCATTGCTGATCCTCTTTACTCCTTGGGTCCAGCACATACCATATGCAAACAATGCACTGAGAATAAGGATTAAAGAAAACATCATCCGTGTTACATTATCAATGTGTCCAAAATCCCATCCTCTCAGATAATTTTTGGACAAGCTACTTAATAATTTGCAAACTGTATTTTCACTTACATTTGTGTATATGTTATAGAAGAGCAATAGATCAACAGCGATGAACTATTGCATTCTACTGTGACGGACTACCACCTGTGGACATTTTAGAGATAAAAACTAGGGATCCCCATTCAAGATGTGCTGACTGAGATTGCTTAGAGATATAGCTCAGGAACCATATTTTATCAGGGTCTCTCGATGACACTTGAGTATCCTTTGTTTAAGGAGCAGGCATTAGAGAATCAACCTAAATATAGATCAATTTAAAAGCAAGTTTTGGGGCTGGAGAGATAGCTCA
>NW_004524682.1:2613662-2615961 GCF_000260255.1 Octodon degus
AACTAGTGTCAAACTTGTAGGATAAAAAATAAAAGTGCACATTGTGGATATTTGAATGTCATAATTATACAATAAAAAACAAACATGTTCTGTTTTCATTGAGTCTGTGAGGTTATTTCTTGCTCTCATTTTTCCAGATCACACCAAGTATTCTTATTTTATGAAATATTTGTTTCATAGTAATAATTTCGATAACTTAAACCAACGCCATAATGTGCAGAAGCCAATTAGAATACATTATGAATTAAGAAACAAAGCATTTCTTTTTCTTGATGGAAATCAAATAAAAATGTCAAACTGCTGCAATCAGACAGCCGAGATATGAATATTCATTGGCAACTGTTCATGGCAGATTTATGAAATCTTTCACCTGCTGTTAGGAGGAAAAAGGAAAACATTAAGTTGCCAAATAAAGCCATTAACATAAGCTAAAAGAAAAAATATATACACAGATGGATGCTGATCTTAGAATTATGCAATCTTATCAAAAGTGAACTATTTCTTTCATGTTGTGAAAACATTTGTTTTGTGCACGCAGATTGCGGAGGTCGGAAGTTGGGGCCCAGGATATGCTGATGGCACCTTCTCCCACAATGCACGGAGGACAGGCATACAAACATCTCTCACCTTACTGTGGACAAGCTACGTGTAAAATTATTCATTACCCGAATAGTGATAAGCAAGATGTCTGCCCCTCTGCTTGAGCACCGTTTGTATCCATCACCACACACACTGAACTATTATGCCCTGAAGAAAGAAATTTTTGATTAAATTTGAGGGGATAATTTAGGAGGATGATAACAAACTACTCAGATGTTTTTGTTTTGAATGTTTAGTAATGAGAAACCATAAAATATATTTGTTTAGGCATGCTAGGTTACTTATTTATCCATGTGTGAATTTCACTTAGTTTGTGGAAAACTGTTTTCCTGAGCATTTTTAGTGCTTCCTGATTAACACTGGCATTGAAATGGTACAAGAACACATTTCCTGGAGCAATTCTGCATTTTCATTTGCAGAAAATGAGAAGACAGAGAGAAGTGGCATAAGCTACCCTTAGAATACTTGATTTTCTCTCATATGCAATATTATTCCTGTTTGGTTATTTTTGGTTACTTTTTATATTTCAACAAAGCTACTTATTCATTGCTTTAAATAGGTATCCAAGTGTCCACCTTTTATCTTATAGCTTAAATAAAATATATATTCAGTACTAATGAATATTTTGTGCTGACTAAATAATACTGTAGTGAAACTAAGTCCAAGAAGAATTTGGGTACAATTATTCTCAACAAGCACAATATTTCAGATGAATAATTGGCAAAGCAATCATTGCATTTTCCTAGAAGAATTTAAATGAAATCCCGCTGACCAGAAACAAGAAATCATAGTATTTCTTTACCATGCCAACAAGCTAGAAGAGTCTTATGATGAATTTCTGATTCGTGGGATTCTATTGATATAACAAAGTAAAAATGTAAATGATGCCAAGCTCTCCGAAGTTTGAACAATCACATTCTTCCTTTATTGGTGAAAATATAAATTGATGTTGCCCGTGCAAGATAATTTGCTAATATCTATAAAAATTACATATGTATTTGTCAGTTAGAGCAACAATTCAAATTGTTGAATAGATTCAGAAGCACTAATTGCAGTCTGGTGTGTAACAGTGAATTACTGGATGTGATTTACACGACTTTTAATAGTGGAAAGGTTTTAATAGTGGAAGCCACAGTTCATCCAAACATTGAGGACTTGCAAGTGTTAAGAGAATAAGATTCTGTGTTTCTATATGTACTAACGTGAGCTCATTTTAAGAAATAATTTAAATCTAAAAGTCACGGCTAGCCTTGGATCCACAATGCTCCATGAATCTCATTACACCTACCCTCTGACTGATGTAATAACACAAATGCAGAAACTGAGTTTTGTTTATTCTCAAAGTATGTTCAAGGGAAGGCTCTACTAATTGCTTTGAATAAGACTTTAAAAAGAAATTGTATGTGTTAGAATCAAATAATTATTTTCTTAGCCTGGATAATTCTTAGAAATCTAATAACTGTAGGGTCCCAAGGGGCGGTCTCATCAAAGTCTTATTTATTCAATTGTATCTTGGCAGCATTCCCATCATCCCAAAAAATATTATAAATATTAACCTAAGGGGATAAAGGAAACCAAAGAGTAAGCAATTCACCTGGTTTTACAATTTTACATAGTAATAACATGGAGAATATGTGCTTTATGAAATATCAGATTGGGCTAATAGCAGGAGTATGATGAAACTTGGTGCTATATTAAG
>NW_004524682.1:2616076-2626647 GCF_000260255.1 Octodon degus
ATATATAATCTCAGGGTATACTTGATAATGTTTTTATGTCTATGAACATAGATTGATTTTAGAATGGTTGCAACCATTCTGACATTATTTTAAAATAGCAGTGAATACAACATAAATTGCTCAGTAAATAGTCACAATGCACAGAAAATATATTTACTAATGTAGTGCATATCACTATTCTCTTTTTTTACTTTGAGGTTGTAAATTGGGAAGGTTCCATCAGTTTTTATGGTCTGTTTGAGTTCTAATTTTCTCTCTCTTAATATACCAGAAAAGTAGCCCAACATCTCTTTCCTCTGACCTCTTCTCATAAATTAAATATTCAACAACCCTTGAGCATCCATTACCCTTGAGGTGACATCATGATCTCAAGAATACGTCTTAGGCAAATCAGCTTAATTACCATAAGGCTAGAACATACTGAGGTCCTTCCTAGGCAAAAGTAGTAGTCAAGTCTCTGCTATTAGGGGGTCAGGGTGTAGGTTTAAATGGCTCAGGGTCTAACATTCAGCACTTTATATTTAGTCTCTGGAAAAAAAATGCTCTCTTCATTTAATAAAGGTTGGGATGTAAAACTATGAAGTCCCTATTCAGAACTTAGATGGAGAGCCATATTCTGTAACAATTACCTTCGATGTCAACATAGTCACAAAGGTACCTTTTACTTCTTTCACTTTTAAAAGGAAGAAGTCAGCTGACTAGAGAAGAGCTTAGGTAGTGTCTCACTGGGGAGAAGGGGAAAAAGAAAGAAATCTTTCCAAAAACTTAACTCAGAGTTTATTACTTGTAGATTTCCAGGTAGCCTGGTGACTAATCTGTGACTTCAACTTTGTAGCTTTTCTGTGTTTCTCCCTCTAGTTGGTCTCATGCTATGAATCACAACTGCTCTGACATGTCTATATTCCTAAAATTGCCATGCCTGGAACACCCCACTCTGCCAACTGACTTTCAGAGTCCAAATCTACCAGGAAGTCCTTGCTGAAAATTTCCATCTTAATTATGTCAAAAAATGTCACTGAAAATATTTAATGTCAACATTATGCAATCGTACATTGACATTGTACTAATTACTTTACATATTGTAATTTAAAGGCAACGTATCTGATTTCATCATCCAGTGCTAGAATAGTTATTTGTTGATGTTGCAACTTTTATTTTGAAAATGTTACAAATTATATAAAGAAGCCATAATTCCAGAGATACATACGCTTTGAATCAAAAATTTTAGCATTGTCGGGCTGGGGAGATAGCTTGGCAGTCTAAGTGCCTGCCTGGCAAGTACAAGGACCTAGGTTCAATCCCTGGTACCACATTCATGGGGCCTGTTCCATAAGCCACGCTGGCCACCAAAACTGGGCATGGTGGTGCATGCCTGTAATCCTAGCACTGGGGAGTCGGTGACAGGACCATCACTACAAGTCCAAGCTGTATAGGGAGACCTTGAACCAAATAAATAAATTTAATTAATTAATTAATTAATAAGATTTTTCTAGAAATTGGCCTTGTAAAGGGCTGCAGACGCTTAAACTCTTCTTCGGCAATTAAGACACTCTAGTCCAGGAAAGACAAGTGTCTTTGTTTTAAAGGTACTTTAGGAGGAAGACAGAGCTAGAAATCTAGGTGCCCTTGAAATAGTTTCTTGCCCTTTATTCTCAGGGAAGTATTTTTTTCCATAATACTGAAATATTTTGAGCTCAATTAAATGTTTTCTAAAGTCTATGTACGATCTCCTCTTGAAACTAAAATCCTATTCTAGTGTCTTTCATGGCAAGTCCCTAGAGGCAGACCTTGATCTAACTGTGTGACATTTATTTGGGATGTGTAGAGAATGGTAGCTGTTGAAGCCTAGGTAGAAGTACACCAAAGAAAATGATGAAGCTAGATCCTGTGAGTTCCAGAGCTTCTTCTAGATACGGAGATTACACTTCCAAGTGCTACGGACGCACTATCTCAGCTTCTTGGTTTGCCAGACTATTTCAAGAGAGGGAACTGGAGTAACTGTTAGTGCCCATCTGCAAAGCTCCCAGGCTTGTGGGCGAGAGCAGAGCTCACGAGCGAGGGTCAGAAGGGCTGGTGGGGCTTCTGTCCTAGTAGCACAGCATTGTGCTGTATTACTTGCACTATATTTGTTTCTTATTAATATTTCTTAAGGAATATATGTATAATTATAATTATATGAAGAACATTATATAGTTTAAAGAGATAGAATTAAAGGTAGTTCATTTCTGTTTCCACTATTTTAGTTTTTCTTAGTTCTTGTGTACAGGACTCTCACCTTACGATGACGCTGGCAGTACGTACATACACATACTAAACTGGCTTTTCCCTTTCCTGTCCTTTCCCTCCCCTTTCCTTTCTCTTTCGTCCTCCAACGCCACTTTTTCAATTTTCATTTTTATTGATATAAATCCTAGCTAATGTTCATAGCGTATAACATTTATTGAGTTTAACAAAGAAATTTTGGAGATAAATATAGCGTTTCTGATCTTTGGATCCCGAGAACTAACACGATGACTGGCACAGAAGAGTGACTTCTCAGTCATCGACATAGGTTAGTCTTACCACGATGGCATGCTGAAGAGCAACAAAAAGACTTTGCTGCTTCCACTACTCTGAGCAACTAGTAACAAATGAGTGTAAGCTATTTGCTTCTGAAAATTTTCACAAATTAACATTATTTTTCCCGGTATTGCATGCCTTGCCAGCCCTGCCCGGGTGCGCTGGCCACAGTCTCCTGGCGTGATGGCGCGTGCCTGTAATCCAGCACTGCGGAGGCTGAAAGCAGGAGGATTGCAATGAGTCCGATCTGCCTAGTGAGACCCTGTACCAAATACATAAATTTAAAAAAAAATCAAAAACATTATTTCTACTTTATTACTATGCAATCATGAATAGTTTCTGATTATAAAATAGTAGTAAATCAAAGCAGAATTGCATTTTTTCTTTTGGGAAAATTTCATAAGTTAAATTATAATATTTTCATCTGTGCTTTTATCTATTTTATTATTTTTTTGTGATACCAGGTATCAAACTCGGGACCTTGTGATTGTGAGCCAGCTGCTCATGCTGCTGAGCTACCTCCCCGGCCCAATTAAGATATTTTAAAATAGAGCTAGGAGTGGTAGCATGGGACTGTAATCCCAGCAATGGGGAGGCGAAGGCAGGAGGACCTTGATGATTCGACAACAGTCGGGACTAAAAAATGAGCTCAAGACCAGCCTGAATTGCATAGTGAAACCCTATCTCAAAAAGACACACACACACACACACACACACACACACTTCAAATAAACATTATTGATGTATTACTATAACTTGGGAGAATTTTTTATGTTGGAATTATTTTTGTTCTGTAATCTGGCAATGAATTTAAATACACTTTCCTTTTATTTTTACTTATTTTGCTGATGCTAGGGATCAAAGCCACAAGTGTTTCTATATGGAGCGCGGTCCCCGGCCTGCACTGCCCTTCCTTGTACTTCTATTGGTTTAAAGTGAGCTGCAGAATGATTAATACTCTAACCATATGTGACACTGAGGGAAAACTGTTCTCTTAACTTTACAGCAGTTTTCCAAGTTAGCTTCCTGCTGGGAAATCAATACTTGCAGAGCAGATTTAATGTCTTCATCATAGTATTGTTTTGCTAACCAGGAAGTGGTAAAAATATAAACATTTTGTCAAAATTATCTTGCTTGAGTGATGGAGACTTTTGTAAAATGTATCAGGCAAAGCATGAGTAAAACTATTGTTTAGTGTCACAATTAAAATAACATTTTATAGTTTCTTTTATTATTAATTTTTTTTAGTATAAATCCATTATCAATCCCTTATTACAAATGTAAAATTTTAAAAGCATTTACCATGTTTTTAATAGGACCTCAATAGTGCTATAATCTGAATGATTTTTTTCCTCCTGGAAGGGCTCTGTATTGAGACCTCAATGTGAGGATTTTAGATGGTGGGAACATTAGGGTTGTGATTAGGTCCGCAGGGTAGAGCCACGAGTCCGACGGTGCCCACACAGAGAGCTGTTCTCCGCCTTCCGGTGTGTGAAGGTGCAGCAGAAGGCACTCTGCATGAATCAGGACAGCAACTCTCACCAGAGGCATGGTGTGTCAATAACCTGATCTTGATTTTCTCAGCCTCCACGAATCATAAACAAGCAAACAAATGAGTCAAAATTGTTGAGCAGCTACCCAGTTCATGGGATTCTGCTACAGTAGCCTGAACTTAGTGGGATCTTGTCTCTAAAATGGGTGTTAGGTGGGGCTGGGGCTAGGGCTATGGATCAGTATTAGGATAGCCCGGGGTTTGCTCAATATACAGAGCACCAGAGTGAGCGAGAGAGACAGAGACAGAGACAGAAACAGTGACAGAGACAGAGACAGAGACA
The DNA here is from genome assembly GCF_000260255.1 of Octodon degus. Taxonomy (NCBI): domain Eukaryota; kingdom Metazoa; phylum Chordata; class Mammalia; order Rodentia; family Octodontidae; genus Octodon; species Octodon degus. The sequence goes on from NW_004524682.1 coordinate 2,620,471, forward strand.
CAGAGAGAGACAGAGACAGAGCTCTAGAGATACAGAGACAGAGAGAAACAGAGAGAGACAGAATAAGAAGATTAAGAACATCAAGAGGAGGAGAAGGAGGAGCAAAGGGAAGAGAAGAGAGGAGATGAGAAGAGTGAAAAGAGAGTGAGAATTTGCCACTTTGATTTATCTTAGTCTGAAGTATATTTCATTTAGCTTCTAATAGTCTTGATACTGATGATGTATATTTCAGAATATTCTAAATTAGAAAATGCAAAATGTCCTAAAAGGGAAAAAAAAAAAAAAAAAACGCCAACTAATTCTAGTACGGCCTGATCAGCCTGTCCTGAGAGCTGTTCTGGGTCAACATCATCCTATGTCCATGATAAATGGTACTTCAATTGACTTGAAAACTATATAATATTTTATGTAATTACTTATAGAAAACCATTGCTCAAGCACTTAAATATTTATTTTATACTTCTGAAAATATAATTTAATTGGTATACATATTACATCACTTTATCTTCTCATTAAAGGGTTAATATGAGACAAAGAAAACAATAAAACTCTTGTACAGTTACAAATCACCCACGTAGGTAGTGTGAGTTTGGCATATTTAACAAAGCAGACCAACAGCTTTAAATCAAAGCTGAATTTGCTCCTATAAAGGAGAATTACTATTGACATTTCCACTTTGAAGCGCCACTGAAAGGGAGTAAGTTGATTGTTGTTCAATTATCTAATTAAATCCAGGAAAGATGTGAATCATAAGGTCAGCCAGTATCTGAACTGAATTAGAGAAACAGACTAGTATTGGCAAAAGAGTGGACCACAATGACCACAGAGTATATAACACAGACTGACTCACTCTGTCAGCTACTTTATTGGTAAATGAAAGTGTACAAACTTTGAGCTTCTGAATTAAAATAACAAAAAAGAAAAAAAGTTTAAAAAAAGATACAGGAATTGTTTGAAAATATAGGTAGTCTAAGTTCCTATGATCTCTTCAGAGAACTTGGATGATACAAACTCAAAATAGAAAGTCTTTTAAACCTTTTCCACTCTGAAAATTGAGACTAACAAGGCACCAACTATAGTTACTAGTAAATCAAAGTATTGGCTCTCAAACTATTATTTAGAGATACAGAGATACAAAACTGGAAAAAGAGGAAATCATTAATGTTTCAGGTCTTACATTTCTTAAATATGTTAAGATAACTATATATACTTTATGAACATAATTAGGTAAGTACCTGCATAGAAATGTTTGGGCAAAAAACCATACTACATGCAAGTAGGTAAATAATACATAAAGCAAGTTTTTTTTTTTTTAGAAACTAGTACATGTATGAACAGGAACAACTATAACAATTATAAGTAAAGAAGGATAACTGTTTTGCTAATTACCAATAAGTTACTTATGTACCTTTATAATAAATTTCCTCTTTGATAAAATGACAGGCCTGAAAAAATGAAGGAAAAGCAATACATCCTGTATACTTTTATTTCATACATATTTGGTTCTGTACTGCATGCCAACAGCCATCAATAAATTGGGATATATTGTCATGTTTCGACCACCATTAGGTAGCACAGAGCTTTAAGATTATGGAATGAGTTGTATTTGATGGACCATAGCCAAGTCCAAGTGACATAAGTAATGTTCCACAGTGGTTGGTTCCAGACTTATTGCTGAGCATTTTAATCAGTGACTTTGATGATTGAATCGTGAACATGATCATTAATTTTGCAGATAAGATGTAAAGAGTGACATCTCCAGCCCTTCAGAGGAAAAGAAGGAGAATACAAAATAACCTTAGGAAATTCCACAAGTTGCCAGAATTAATTACAGTGAAATCCTAGAGAGACAAATGGAGGTTGTCATGCTGATTTTAAGAGAAAAAGAATGACAGTTGTAAAAATATTTGCGTGCTTCTGCATATTAAAGAAAATATAGAGTACTACAGAGAATGTGGCTCTAATATATACTTAGTGGGAGTGAGGTATCTGTTAACCAGAGTAGGGGGTGACAGTATGGTGCTACTGCAAGATTGGGGGCCAGAAACCGGCAAGCAAGGGCCAAACTGCCAATGCTGAGGTTTGGGGTTCAGCCATGCTAGGTTCTAATTTCATTAGAAAGAGAAAAATCTTTAGTTCAATTAATAAAAAGAACTGAGATACCATAAATAAAATATGGAATGAATTTTAAATACTATCCTATTGATAATTATTTAAAGGATTTCAAATATTTTTTTTTATTTTTAATTTTAAAATTAATTTTACTAAGAATCAAATAGCAATGAGACAGTTTCAAAACAGGTTAGTAGGACAGTTACAATAATTAATACATTGCATACTGTTGTCTTCATAGTAGTTATTCAGAGTAAAAAATGCAGACATGATATCTTGTCTAAACACGATTAGTATTAATCTCATTGAACTAAGAGAAAGTAGCTGTATATCAAACCTAACTAATTTCTATATACAGATATATATCTTTTTTTTACTACAAAATGGTCGTTCATTTTATATTTCCCTTTTTTGTTTAGTTTAGTCAGAGATGTATTCCATTGCCAATTAAATATTGTAGGTGAGTGAATTAAGCAAAATAATCCAATATAGTTTAGTAGTCCACAATCGTAGTGGGTTACTCATAGGACTGGCAATGTCAGAAGTTGTTAACTTGAGCCTTGTACAGCTCAACATATTAATATGGCTTTATGTTTTATACCTCATGCTTATACCTTTCTGCTGCATGGTTAAGACCAAGATAAAGCATGACCTATATAACCAAAACTAAAACTTTTGTATCTGACAAGGTCAGTCAAATCCCCTCAGGATTTACCCTGAAACCATGTACAACAGTTTGTAGATCTCTTGTCAGTGTCAGTCATCTGGATGAGTCACAGCCATTGCTTGAACATTTTGCTGTTTGTGAAAGCCTGAGAGAATGTTTTCTCTCCCTGGGGCTCTCCTTAGGCACACTTAACATCACTGATCACTTTGTTCTGTGGCCCCATAATCTACTTGATCAGAAAACTTGGGACACCACTGAGTTAAAGGATGTTACAGTACAGGTTCTCTTATGTCCTGAGTCCTCACTGACCTTGAAGGGCTTGGCTTTCCTTGTAGTCGTTATTTTTCCTCTAATATTTTTGTCTGCAAACTTAAGTTGTTAATCCTCCAGAAGAGAAGCTTAATGATATCATTAACCTACAACATAGACAGTTGAGCTTAACATCACTATCTGTCTGAATGTCAAATGTCTTAGACATAACATGGAACAGGATTTTTCCCAACAATTGTTGATATGCTAAACTTTAAATTCCTATTGAATGTGAAAATAGAAAATTAAAAATAAATAAATAAACAATTACGCATTTTTACACAGAAATTTAGAAATGTAACCACATACAACATTGTAGCAGGACAATCCTATGACATCATTTTCTTGTCTCTTGCTTTCTTTTATTATCATTTTTTAAAGGCAAATATTTACTTGAGAGAAAGTATAGCAGCAATTGGAATGACTTTAGAAGCAGTATGCATTTTTATTTTTATTTTTATTTTTATGTGTTGTGTACAGGCTCTCACTACACAGCCAGAACTCATAGTGATCCTCTTGTTTTTGGCCTCCTCACTGCTGAGATTACAAGAGTACACTACTATGCCCAGACTCAGTGGCTAGCTCAGTGTGCCTAGGGGCAAGGCTGGCATATCATGTGGTCCTGGGGATTGAACTCAGGTCCCTGAGCTTACCCAAGCAGATTCTTAGTCTGCTGAACTATCTTGCCAGCCTGGTTTAAAGGATTTTATGAAGGTGATAATCACTCAAATTATATTCTCAATTTAGTTTGTGAAGGTGGGTTTAAAATACTTTACATGATTTAGATAACATGAGAGAATATTAAATTACATTTGATTTTTTTCTTTTTTACCCAAAAAGTAAGAAAGCAAAGACTTCTGCTAAATAAAGAAAAAATAAGCACATAAAATAGCTTGTCTAAAAGTTATATATTAATTATGATATAGGAAAAAATGTAAATTTTGGTTTAAAGCAAAATTATTAGATTCCATCATGATGTGAAAAAATCCTTTTGTTTCAAATGGATATCTAAAACTACAATACTTGGATTAGACAGGTTATTCAGATAAGGTTGAGGCCAGAAATAGTTTAGATACTTTCTAAATGCTTTCTCAGGGGGTCTTGCTGGTGTAAGTGGGTTTGTTGTTTCTTTTTCATAGTTAAGTCTGTCAGTACAGGTAAGACATACACAACGATCCCATCCATTACACACATTTGTACTTGCAGGTGATATATCTTAGCTCTTTTTTCTCCATTCACCTCTCCTCTCTGCAATCCTTCATCTCCTCCTCATTTGCAAAGCTTTGTTTCCACTTTATCATCTTTTTCTTTTTCCTCCCATCACTACCCATAGCTCCCCTTCCCTCTGCAAGGCTACTTCCTCTGTCCCAGTATCCAGGATACATTTGGGTTCCCATTTACACTTTCAGTTTCTTGCACCAGAGAGACGATATGATATATAATTGGCTCAACATAAATCTTCACTTCTTATTTTTCTTTATTTTGCTGAAGTCACTACTCTTTTGTGGATTTTAGCCTGATTCAGCAAGTGTGTGTTTTGCTATGCTATAAAAATTTAGGCATGTATTTCTAAGAAGAAAACAAAAGGCAAACCTCTACTTTGAGTGGTTTCATGAGAAAAGCAAATCCTATAGAAATCTATATCTGTTTCTACTTGCCAGGGACACAAATAACCTTCAAATTGCCATCATGTCTTACTGTCCTGAGAAACATCTGCCAGCCTGGTGTCTGTCCCCTTAGAGATGCCAATTCTGTAGAGCCTCATTTACCATATAAAAATAATATTGTATTTTGTATAATTTACACATATGTTTTCATATACTTTAAATAGTCTTCATAAGATAATTTATCACACCTAAGACAAATGTAAATTCTGAATAAATAGCTATAATCATTGAAGCATATTAATGAGCAAAATACTATATTAGTGTCTAGTTCTTTTTTTGACACACAGATTTTTTTTTCAATATTTTCTATTAACAGTTGATTGAATATAAGAAAGCAGAAGCTGTGGATATGTAACCCATGGATACAGAATCTTTGATTGTACAAGAAATAGGCAAACAAGTACAAAAACCAAGATTGTTCCAGATGAAAAATTATGTTTCAAGCACGAGACTCACAGGATTTGGGTCAGTGTGAAAACTGGGTTGAATGAGGGAACCTCTGAGGTAAATATAGATTCTCAAAAATAAAATGTCATAATAAATTATTTAAAGCTTTTTCTTTAAAAAACATCTGTTCATGGTTTCCTTCATTTTCACTAACTACTGCTCCATTATCTGAAACCCATGGACCTGACAAGAAAAACCATTCTTCCTGGTGAAGTAGTTTAATTTGCATATATGGTTTACTATGTACATAGATCTTTCTATATATTCAAATTTATTGGTATGAAATTTTTACTGAGCCAGAAGATTTTATATGAAGATGGCTTGGTAATGTGAAATTTCTTCAGGAAGATTGGAAAACCATTATTTTATTCCCAGCAGACTATACCATTATTTGTTTTTTTACTATTAATGATAAAAAATTGCAATGAGACAGTTTCAAAACAAGTTGGTAAGGGAGTTACCACAATTAGTACATTGCATATTGTTGTCTTTGTAGTAGTCATTCATAGCACAAGGTGCAGACATGATAGCCTGGTCAAACACTCAGCCATGTGAAAGAGTCACGGCCTTTGCTTGACCAATTTGCTCTCTGTGAAAGCCTGAGAGAATATTTTCTCTCCATGTGACTTTCTTTAGGCACATACTACACCATCGATCACATTCCTCTGTGGCCCTATAATCTTCTTGATCAGAAAATTTGGGACACAATTCAGTTAAATGATGTTGCAGTATAGGTTCTCCTATGTCCTGAGTCCTCATCGACTTTGAAAAGCTAAGGACAAAATGTTGGCTGTCCTTGCAGCCCTCCTTTTTCTCTAATTTTTGGTCTGCAAACTTAGGTTGTTAAACCTCCAGAAGAGAAGCTTATTATTACCCTACAACACATGCAGTTGGGTTTAACCTCACTATCTGTCTGAATATTAAACATCTTAGGCATAAGAAGGAACATGTATTTTCCATTAAGTATTGATATGT
>NW_004524682.1:2626747-2635229 GCF_000260255.1 Octodon degus
AACATGTATTTTCCATCAAGTATTGATATGTTAAATGTTAAGTCTCTACAGAATATGGAAAAATAATTAAAAGAATTAAAAATATTTAAAAAATATGAATAAATAGTTACGTATTTTTACACAGAAATTTAGAAATCTAACCACCATTGTACTAGGATAGTCCTGTGACATTTTTTATTCTTGTCTCTTTTTTAAATTTATTAACCTTTTTTAGAAAAAGAACAAAAAAAATTTACTTGAGATACAGTCTGGCCATAAGTGGTATGTCATGACAAGCGTATGTATTTCGAACACCAGGATGACAGGCGTTCCAAGCATGGTACTAGTATTACACATTGCCATCTTCAGTGCAGTCGCTCAGTTCACAGGTATCAGCATCTATAGTTAGTCAGGGTGAGAATCCCACCAAGTAACTGCTAGTTTCAACAAACTGCTGATAGTTCTCAGGATCATTTCCTTACCCATCTTGTGTGTATTTACCATTATTTGTAACAGTTGCGTCAAATCCAACTCATCTTTACTCAGTTGCAAACAATGTTTCATGGATTATTTTAACTCCAAATAAACATGCCATTTATTCAAATAATATAAGTGTTGAAGAAACAAAACAAAATGATGCTGAAGTCCCTCAGCAACAAGAAATCAGATTTACATCACTCTAAGCCAGCAATATAACCAAAACATTAAATTTGGAAATAAACATTATAAAGATGATGCAATTAAATCACTTCCACCTTATTTTTAGGGCCTAAAAACATAACTTCGTCTCTTCTGCCTGCAAACCAGCTCTTCTTGCTCTAAGATCAGGTTAACAACTTAAATTTTTTCGGATTTTTACTAGATGTGAAGTCTTTGTTCAGCAAAACCTATTTCACTTTTCAAGAATGTAGGGTTTTTGCTTTAAAGGCTTATAAAATATTGTTGTGCAGAATATCAATTTGAAGTTTGTAAAAATGCAGATTCTGGTCAAGCAGATCTGGAGTGAAGCTCCGTGCTGTGAACCCCTAATAAGTCCTCCGGTGTTTGGATTCAGCTACTGTGAGTAGCAGCAAGATTCTGGATCGTATGGGGGGTCACTGTGTACCAGATCCTTACGATTGCCAGAATATTGGTGGGAAAAATGTCTTGACTCTTGCAAGAAGAACAAAAAGGCAAATACAATGAGATGGGGGTTTTGATGGTGTCATTAAAAGGTAGCTAAGGAAATGGAGCACAAAGAAATCACCAGGAAGCCGGGACCTTGTATTCCTGTTAAGGGGTGCTAATGATTTAAATTTCTCATTAATAGTCATAAAATATTTACTATACCAATAATATAAGGCAGTAGAGATGCACTAGTATTCTCTTACTGTTTTGAGGCATAAGGTCCCTCTATTAGAAGCTGATTTTTTTTCTTTTTTTCTTAATTTTATTGAGAAACAGATAGCAATGAGACAGTTTCAAAACCAATTAATAAGACAGTTTCAATAATTAATACATTGCATGTTATCTTCTTAGTGGTCATTCAATATAGTACAAGATGCAGACATGACATTCTGTCCAAATGCTATTAGTACAAATCTTCTCACTGAATTAAGAGAAAGCAGCTGTATATCTATCTTAACTATTTTGCATATACAGACACAAAATGGTCCTTCTTTTGTATCCCCTTTTTTTGTTTAGTTTTGTCAGAGATGGGTATTCCATTGCAATTTAAATATTGTAGGTACATGAATTCACCAAAACAATACAATATAGTCCAGTAGTCCATAATAGTATTGGGTTATATGTAGGACTGGCAATGTCAGAGGTTGTTGATTTGAGCCTTTCACAGCTCAGCATATTAATATGGCTTTACTTTTTATACCTCATTGTTATACTTTTCTGCTGGTATAAGACCTTTATAACAAGAAATGTATCATTTGTATCTGATAAGGCCAGTCAAGTCCCCTCAGGATTTATTCTGTTACCCTGTACCACAGTTTGCAGATCCTTTGTCAGTGTCAGCCATATGAATGAGTCACAGCCATTGTAGAAGCTGATTTTGAATGGTATGTGATATTCATATATACTTATGATAGTTGTTATGTATATTTGCATATATGATCACAAATAAAAATACATTTAAAAACATTTGAAAATATAATTACTTGTAAGATAATTCTCTAAAGTTTAACTAAAATACAATATGCACTGATGAACTTTCTCCTTCATAGATTAATACTAAAAAATTCTACTACTTTTGTTATTTTCCAATCCATGGCAAGAAAGTATGAAGTGAAATGAACATCAATTTTAGAAATAAGATCAGAAGAAAATTTATTCCTTATGTGATCAAAACTACCCTGAAAATCTGCTTCTTGGGATAGAAAAATCACTATCAGAATTCACTTCGGGATAGCTGGGATCAGAAGAACTCATGGGGGAATGTCCTTAGCACACTGCCCAGCCCTGGTTCTAAATCTAAAATTACTAACTTCAATCATTGGCACTCTTAATAACCTGAGTTGCGAGGATTAATAAATGATGAAATATTCATAAACAACTTTCACCATTATGCTCGTAATAACATCAACAATAATGTTGATCACGCCATGTGAATAGCTATTTCATGCCAGGCATCATATGAAAAGTGAGAAATATTCTCATTTATTCCCCATTCATGTTTGAAACTTTTGTTTCTAGGGAGTAATTAAATTCAAATAATGAAGTGTCTTGCCTAAATTCCAGCAACAGAACTAGTATTCCAGTTTAGATTTGCCTAACCTGATAGTTCTACTCATTATACTATATTGATACAGAAAATTATACTCTACTTTTTTGTCATTTGTAAAATGGGATTGATAATGGGAATCATGAATGGTTGCATTGAAAACTAAATCAAATAATCAGTATCATGAGCTTACATTCCTTAAATATAAATTCCTTATATTCTGAGTTATTATGAAAATTCCATAAATGATAAAATATTTATCAAGTATTTTCATCAGTGAACTCATAATATTGATTTTTAAAATATGAATAGCTAATTGATGTCAAGTATAATAATGTTGGCCATGAATACTTGCTTTGAAAATTGAACCAAATGATAAGTATTGAAAATTTAATATGGTGCTGGATACACAACTGGCAGAAGATTGATCTGGGCTGCAGACACAGTTGGGTAAGTGATGTTGGGTTTGTGGTTGGTGCTGGTCACAACTGAAGGAGCAGGAGCAGCTAACACTCTATTCCCTATCGCTACAACCGATTGCTCTGTTACCAGCTTTTCCTCCACACCTTGCTGCACCCCCCTAGTGAGTGCCACTGTGCTGTCAGTTCCATTCAGCCACATATAGCATAGCAGTCTTATGGTGAAATAAGCATCCTGCCTGTTTTTGGATTCCTGGCGGAATATTCCAAACACAACTTTCCCTTGCTGGTGCTGTTAATTGCACAAATGCTCATGTCATCTTGTTTAGACTGTGGCTCCATCCTGTTTTGACTGTCATGTTGCCCTTATGCTGGTCTCCGTGTTGACAGACTTCAGCTGGTGCCCTCCACGCCTTGGAGTCTGATAGGCATCAGCTGCAGTAAACAGACAACTTCTGCCGCAGCTCGCTGCCAGACGCAAATTTGTATAAACTGTACTTTTCATTCTCCTGGAGAAGAAAATTATAGAGTTAAGATGAAAGACGTCCTTTCCGCTTCTGGACTTAGGAACGCCTAGCAGAGCTCCCTCCCTTTTCTCATATGTATTGGATTGGCTGGCATGAAAACACAACAATGGCCCGTGTTGTGAAAAGTTACCAAGAAATCACCTTCTCTAAATTCACTATTTTTCTTTTATTAGGAGTTTTCAGACACAGGAAGTTAGACTTACTACATACATGTCAGGATTTCTATTGTTCTTCTTCTCTCACACAAAAAAGACAGTTTTCTAGCCCCCACCACAGCAAATACCATGTACACTAGGAATTGCCAGGTTAACACACAATTTTTCAATTATCAGTACATTCCATTTCTTTATCTTGCTTCTTCTCTTGCTTTGTCCGTTTTCATTTATATGAATTACAACAGTCAAACATATGGTAGTGGAAAATTCAGAGAAATTTGTTCAATTGCACTGTGCAGAGGTAAATATTTGCACACGGAAGTTAGGAGCTCGTTTGGGGACTGAGCGGCTGCCTGTATGCTTGAGTCCAGAATGATTTTATCAGATCTCTGGGGAACTTCTTCTTCTTGCTTCTATCCACGTTCTCTCTAATTCAGGTGCCATAAGAGTTTACTCCTCTGAGGACTACTGAGCCGTCTCCTCAGCCCCTTCTGCACTCTTATTTGTGTTTGGGGGAATTATGTCTGCCTCTCTGTGTGCAGTCCTGGTGCTGTGGACATCTACGTGTCAGACTCTTACTACAGCAGCAAAGAAGATCATAGCCTTTCTTCCCCACTCACTCTCAGGCAGTGAGGGGTTGATCGCTTACACCTGGCCCACGAGAAGTCCTTCCAAACACTTGAGCTCTTTGAAGAGTATCGTAGGGGTAAAAGTAATATTTGGAGTTTGATTTCATAATTACAGTGTCATCAAATGAAGTGAGTTTATCAAGTTAAGCGTCTTCACTGGTACACACAAAAAAAATTTTGGAGTTCTCTCCAAAATTCCTTCCCCTTTGTTTTACCTGTAGTTCTCTAAATCCTGCCAGTTTTTTCTACTGTCCTCTATTTGAGGATGCCTCAGCTCTGGATATAGAGTGTGGCACCATCCTGTTTTGATTATCATATTGCTCTATGCTAGCATATTTTATTTTACTTATATTAGTAAGAATTTATTGAAAAGTTTGCATATTTGCAACAGAAATTGTCCAGGATAACATATTCTTACATTAAAAGTTTTTATTGGAGTAATTGTCTACATGGTGACGTATTAACTCTTTATAATTTGGATCAATTCTTTCTAACACGGTTACTATTTTAAACCAAATGAATGCTTTCCTTGAGTTAGACAAATTTATTTCTGTGTATGTTTATTTGTCTTCTCTCCCTTGAAGGGAATTTTCTGTCCCCATTTCTCTCCAACTCCCTCCTCTTATTGAAATGCTATTTTCAAAGCAGAGATACCTTCTATAGAATCTCATATCCATGCTAGATTCTTAAGAGCTTCTTCTCCATTCAGCTTTCATAATAATTATTGTGGTGTAGTATTCAGTTATGTTCCTGAATATGTTGAACTGAATATATTGCTTAACTAAACATATTGTTAGTTTTTCCTGCATGCCTCGTTGTACCATCTAGACTTCAAAATCTATCATGGCTGAGTGAAAGTCTTATATCTCTATTGATCTCTTCAGCGGTAGCATGTTGTTTTGCAGAGAAGTCAGTTGTACATTCGATTTGCGTGATTCTTTTTTGCTTCTGGAAAGTTTTTGCACTGCATTTCTTTCCTTCTATTTTCCAGTGTACTAACTGGAGCAGCTCCTTTCCTCTGTCTGCCACTGCTCTGCATTAATGACGTCATCTATCCTTTTAAGAGAAATCTTGCTTTTTTAAGGCTGACTGTCATTTGCAGTAAAGCAGAGGGTTCACATGGTCAAAGATGTTTGGACTTTTATAAACTAGTATCAGCTAATGATTACTGAATAACAATCAGTATCTAAAAGTGCCAGGCAGTGCAGAAGGTTAATTATATAGATGGGATGTAATATACTTTGTGAATTTTCTAACACCTCTCTTGGAAGATACCATATTTATTGACTGTGTTTATGGATTAAAAAAATCTGAAATTAATGAGTTTGAGCAGCACATTCAATATCACTTCCATGATAAGGAGTAGAGAGAAGGTTAGGGACAGGAATCCTGCCTCCAGGGCCCTAACACTGAACAGCCATATCATCACATCGCTCTGACAGCTTATAGATACAGATCAGTGAAGGAAATTTAAAAAAACACACACAGTGACTTAAAGCTACTATTACACACTGATAACTACTGAATAGCTTAGCCTATGTGTTCATCTAGACGTAATTTCATGAGCAGAAACAAGAGCTGGCTGTTGTTAAGGGGCTAAGGTAAGTCCACAGACAAATGCGCTAAGAGTCTCCCACTGGAATTCTTCCTTTCCAGAGCATGTGCTACTTCTTAAATGCTACACATTTTCCATTTTAGAAAGTGTGTAGTATAAATGCCAATCTCAAAAACAAATGAAATATATATATATATATATATATATATATATATTTGTTGACTACACTGTATCACCGTGAAACATTTTATAAGGTAAAAAACTTGTCTCTACCTTTAAGAACATTGCATATAAAGGTTGGGCGAAAGCTGCAAATCAAACAACACTGATGAGACAATTATTCCTAGTTTAATAACTGAGTAGTCACAAACGAAAAACATAGCATCAGAGATATTGTCATGGCAATAGAATCAGAGATGTCAGGACAGCTGGAAAAATTCACATATAATCATTAGATAAGATAGTAAAGTATAAATGTTAAATATCTGGAATTGATAAGTACACTGTGGTGATTTAAAAGCTTTTCCTTGTTCTTAACAGATAGGCATTAAATTATTTAGAGCAGAGGGATGTGCGACCTGTAATTTTCAAATAGCCAACCACAGTAACACAACCGTGCTATATAGAAATGGAAATGTTAAACAAACATAGTAAAACGTCAAATTGTGGATCCAAGTGAAAGTTACATATTTGAGCCCGTTGTATTGGTATAAATTTTCTGTAATTTTATGACTTTTGAAAGTTATAAGGGGCCGGGGAGATGGCTCAGTAGAATAAGTGCTTGCTTTGCAAGCACAAGAGCCTGAATTCAATCCCCAGTTCCAAAATAAAAAAAAAGAAAGAAAGAAAAAAAAAAGAAAGAAAATCATAAAATTTAAGGAATATCTGTATATAAATGTAGGAACATGTAAACAAGGTGACACATTAAGGGATAAAAGTCTTAATGCAATTGATTCAATGTAAATGCTTTCATTTTATGAACAAAAACTTTTGCTGATATTTGAATCCCAAATTCACAAAAATGATGGTACACATGGTAAGCACACTCACTGTACACAATTAACTCTTTGAGGGAGAGGAAGTTTCCAAGATAGTCAAATCCTTTAATATAAAATTTAATTTATAAGAATCAAATAGTGACATAGGTAGTTCATTCCCATAGAGCTACTTTTTATGAATGCCCTAATAATAAATTTGATGCAAGTTAGCATTTTAGTGACTAGTTTTATACATGCATTATATAATACACTGAGTAATGTAAATCTAAAGTGTTTGTACTATACTTCAAGAAGGACATTAAAAAATTTCAGAAAGACTTATCTTCCTGAATTCCCTTTGCTTTGGTTCTGTAAGGCTTCTACAATTGTAAACTACATAGCATGGCAATAAATAAGACAATGCTGTAAAAAGCTGCACTATTTTATATAACACATGTAATTGGTAACTAACTTAGTAACATCATGACATGGAAAGAGAAAATTTTGCTATGCAGCATAAAATAACATATGCTGTATTATAATACATAATATGCAATTCCACAATTATAATCAGATATTTAAATGCCCTATTTTACTAATTGATATAGCAGGTTGACAGAAAATCATTAAGTCTATATAAGACCAAAGATCAGTATCAACTAAATTGATCTAATTTATATTTAGAATGTTCCATTCAACACAGAATGTTTTATTTAAATTATATATGAAATATGTATTGAAAGAAGTCATGTTCTAGATCATAAAGCAAATCAGAATAAATTTGAAAGGACTCATAATTTGAAGCCTCTTTACAGTTACAATGTAACTAAACTAGAATTTAGCAAAAGAAAGATATTTAGAATATCTCCAGATATTTACAAATTAAATAATAAACTCCTTAACAATTCATGGATTAAATAATACTTAAAAATAAAATCAGAAATTATCTAGATTTAGTGAAATTACAAAGTAGGTGAACTGAATAAAAATGAGAGCAGACCACAAAAGCAAAGAATTTAGCTATAAATAAAAAATCAAACTCCTTTCTAATTGAAATTTTTAAAAATTTGAGCTGTAAAAATACCCCAACTATCATAATAGCACTGAATAAAATATTCAAGATGACAAAGCTTCAATCATAAAAAGGGCACAACTCAGAATGTTAGGGACCAAAGAAGACTGGTGATGGATTTACTTTGAAATAACCATGGCACTAGGAACAAATTGACTACCTGAACAGCGGAGAAATTTCCCAAATTATTTACTCAGTTGATTTAATAAGGAAATAGTAAACTGGACCTGTTGGCACAACTTGTAATTCCAGCCCTGGTGGAAGTTAAGGGAGGATGATCAAAAGGTTGAACAGGCCTGGGTTACTTAGAGACTTAGCATGATTCAGCAGCAAAATTAAAATTAAAAAAGGGCAGTGAATACAACTCAGTGCAAAGATTCCAGGTTCAGTCCCCAGTACTGAGAAAATAAGTAAATGAACAGAACAAACAAAAGAATAGAATAGAATAGAATAGAA
>NW_004524682.1:2635475-2640913 GCF_000260255.1 Octodon degus
TGCCCTGTTCAAATGAAGATTAATTGAACACAAATAATACTTCTACATGAGTCTTTCTATGACGTCATCATGACAAATGCAATATATCACAGAATTATTCTCACCACTTATGTGCCAGGCAGAGCAAAGCTAGCACCAAACACAGACTTGTTGCACTTGGGATCAGTGGTATCTAGTTCAAGAATCAAAGTGTCTACTTTACTAAAAAGACTTCTTGTAATTTGCAAAGTTAAGTCCTATGTGTAGTTTGCAGAAAGTCTTTGATCCTGGAATGTATACACTTCAGGTGAAATATCATTTATTGTTTAAATTTGAAAATATGAACTTTCAGAAACCAGTTTAAATGAACAAATTCATAAACTAAAAAGTAAAAAAGGGGAGTGACAGAGGTAGGCAGTGACAGGTAGGACAGAGGTATTTGAAAAATATGTCAACACATTAGATAAGGTAGTGACAATGTGGAAAACCTTGCTTTAGATTTAGTTCAAGACCAAAGAAGATGAACATAGTTAATGAAAATTATGTTCCTGGAAGAAATTAAAATCAAGACTCAGGTGGTGCTTATCAAAGTAAATGTACACATCAGTGACCACTTTGCAACCAACAAAATCTGAATATTTACTTCTTTGTGTGTGAATGTGTACTACACAACTAGTAATATTTGCCTATGATGTCTTACATGTTATATATCATTGTTTATATTCATATATATGTACAAACACAGAAGTTTCTGTTTGCCTTCAAAATGACACACTTTAATGTCACATAAGATGTTCTCTTTTTTTACACCTTTTATCCTGTTCTCTTAACCTGTCCTTTCCTCTCATTTTATGAAATATAACCAGTTACTATTAAAATTATTTAAGTTTTGGCAATATTATCATTTTTAAACATTCTCAAATTTTAGATACATTGTGATAAAGTCTCAGATTTTCACTGCTTTAAATCAATATAAATAAGTAGGAATGGACAAGTTTTCAGAAATCTTTACTGGCAAGGAAACAACCTTTCTTGTGTGATCAATTCAAGATGCTTGCTGAGTATTCATTTATGCCAAGAAGTATACATCTTATATGAGTCATTTAAGATGATTTATTACTATTTATATAGTACAATCCTTTATGCATGTGTACAGTTGTAAAAACATAGACTTTGATGATTTGTTAAACAAAGCTTAAATATTATTTTCAAATTTTTGATTTATAAGATCTCTGTAAACACCACCAATCTTCTGAACAAAATGTTATAAATGTGTAACAGTTGGGATTATCTCAAGAATCTGAAAAACAGAATGCTCTTGGTGATGAAGAATAACGTTTTTTCTTATAAATACTTATTTACTCACTAATATGGGTCATACAAGAAGTGCTGACGAAATTAATAATCTAAATAGATGACCAACATATTGACAACTGTGTGTTTGAATATCTTTAACTAAAAAGCACACTTTCTATGAAATGATTGTATCTTTAGAAAATAAAATCCACCAAACAAATTTAGAATTGGCAGTTTTAATTAATTTTCACTTTCTGAAAGAGATCTGAAATTGAATGTGCTTGGAAACGACTATGTGTGTATGAACTCTTGCTAGTATATAAGATAGCAGAGTGAGAGAACTGGGGGATGGTAAGGATTAGTAAGAGAAGAACAGGACAAAAGGTGTGAGAAAAAACACAAGGAATGAGTCTTGAGGAAAAGTGCTTATGCACAGTTGTGCAGTACAGTTAATTCTTCTTTTAGCTCTCTTGGGTACATTCCCATCAGCTTGTCAAAGGATAATCTATATCTATCTGTCTGCCTGCCTGCTTGCCTGCCTGTCTATCTGTCTGTCTATCTATCTAACTTCACATAAGCAGTCAACTTTAGATTAAGATCTAAATGAATGTTTTCTCTCCATGTGACTCTCCTTAGGCACACTCTACATCATTGATCACTTTCCTCTTTGGCCCCATAATCTCCTTGATCAGAAAATTTGGGACAATACTGAGTTACATGATGTTACAGTACAAGTTCTTATATGTTATGAGTCTTAATTGACCTTAGAAGTCTAGGGCACATTCTCTCAGGCTTTCACAGAGAGCATATTGGCCAAGCTATGGCCGTGACTCATCCACATGGGTGACAGTGACAAAGGTTCTACAATCTGAGGTACAGGATCTCAGGATAAATCCTGAGGGGATTTCACTGACCTTATCAGACCCAAAAGCTACAGCTCTTCTTTCATAGGTCCTGCTTTACCTTGGTCTTAACCATCCAGTAGAAAAGTATAAAAACGAAATATAAGAAGTAAAGCCATGCTGTTATGTTGAGCTGTAGGGGACTCAGGTCAACTATTTCTGACATTGCCAGTCAAGCGGAAGACCCAATACTATTATGGGCTACTGGACTCTTTTAGAATATTTTGCTGAGTTTACACACCTATAATATTCAAATAACAGAACTTAACAAAAAAAGGGTATACAGATGAATGTCCATTTTGTATCTGTGTATTCAAAGTGGTTAGGATAGATATATAGTTACATTCTCTTAATGAATAGAATGATTTGTTCTAATGGTGTTTGTAAATAGGATCTCAAGTCCGCATCTTGTACAGCAATTAACCACTAATAAGAATGTATGCAGTGTGTTAATTATTGAAACTGTCCTACCGATTTGATTTGAAACTGTTTCACTGCTATTTGTTTATCAATAAAATCATGGCAAAAAAAAATAAAACAGCATGGATGAAACTTGAAAAAAAAGATCTAAATGAAAACTTAGCTGTCTAATATCCCATTTTATTATAGCTTATTTAAATAACTTACTTCTTCTTGGGCTGGTGAGATAGCTCAGTGGTCTAAAGCACATGCTTAGGCAAGCTTACGCACGTGTAAGGGACCACGTTGGATCCCAGGAACCATTTGCTGTACCAGTGCTGCCCTCAGGATAGGCTGAGCCAGCCAAAAAATTAAATAAATAAAAAATATAAATAAATAAGCAATTTACTTCTTCAGAGTTCACAGAGTGATATCTATCCCAATGACTCTCTCAAAAACACTGTACTTTTATTGCAAGGCAGTAATCATATATTATTGAACACTAATCATTATGTGGCTCCCTGTATGATCTGATCAAACCTTTTCACCTCTTCTACAAAAGTGAAAGCCAGTGGTAAAGGAAACTACCTCAAAAATCTTTGCCATCCATGCCAAATGAGCATTTGAATCCACTTTATTTTCTAAATGCTAGAACTGAAATCTCAAGAGGCATAATTATTTGTTGAAGGTCTAGTATCCTGTAAGAAACAAATGTCCTAATTACAGCTGTGCATCTCCCAAATTTGGAACTGATTTGGATGAATATGCTCCACTTACCTTTCCTATCACATATGACACTGACTTAACACACATAGGCTTTCTCCCTAAGAATGAATTTTAACCTACCTTTCTTCTCACTACTCTTGGACATGTGTGAGTTTAATAAATACATTTTAAAAACCCACTGCACTGATCATGTTTTACCTCACATCAAGAATATCTAATATTTTCTGGGTGGGGTGGCACACCCCTGTCAGCCCAACACTCAGGAGGCTGAGGCAGTCAATTGCTGTGAGCTCTAGCCAAGCTTACACCACACAGTGAGATCAATGACAACCTAAAGCACACAGTTAGACCCTTCCTGAGAAAACCAAAACCAACAAATCTACTTTTATATTTATGAAATTAGTTTCCATGTTGGTATTTTAGTAATAACTCTATTCTCCCCTTCTTTAAAATACTCTCTTGCACTAATCCTGAATGAAGACGTATCTCTCCAGGGAGGCCATCGTCCCTGCTTTAGCCCTCTGACAGTCACACGTACACTCAATGGTGCCTTCCCAAACCATCTGTGCTTGTTTGTTTTGTTTTCTTAGTGTTGGATGTTTTCTGTGTCTTTTTTCTATTTCTCCAAAGATACCACTCATTGGGACTTGTCTCAGTTCCCATTTATTTTTTGAGATCCACTTCCACTAGCTGGTCAACAAGGAAACTTCTCTCTCCTAAAGGACCATTTGCCTTGTATCCTGATTCCATCCACTATAGCCATTTATGAAGCAAAAAATGATGTAGCTCCTCAGTTGTTTTATGTGTCTCAGTATTGTCTTTACAACCATAGCTGTAAATTCCTTTAGAGGAAAAAGCCAAACCTTATATAAAAGCTGGAGTCCTTGTCATTCATATCAGAGCTGTAACTTCCTATTGATTTTCACAAAGAATAGGAAGTAATCTGACATATGGTCCAACAGTCTTTAAATTCTGTGATTATTTAGAGACTTTAAATTGAAAATCAGTTCAATAAGTCTTCACTTTCTTTGGATATAACATGGAAACACTTTAATTAATTCATTGATTTGTGTTAAATTTCTTAGTGGTATTATGTGGACCATTTCATAGTGAAAGCATCAAATGAAGTCAAAGTTATTAATTAACCTTATTGATAGTTATTATACCTGTCTTTCTAACATTCATTTTATCCACTTTGCCCTTCCTCCACTATAGTCATCATGCAATTTGGAAGGGATTGATTGCACCATTCCATCCCTATTTCATGGATTAATCTAATTTGTTGAAACAAATACATATTTTATTTTTATTCTGGTAAATTCCAGCAATCCTAGCATAAGTCAGTCAGCACATGCATTCCCCTGGTCACAGAGCTGGTTTTGAGCTGACCCATTCAGCACAAAGGTCAAAAAATATTATTTGCTCCTCGTTGCTTACATAACAAAATTCAATATTGTTAGCATTTTCCACAGTGTGGAATTTTTGCCACAGGAATCTTTTCCTTTTTAGAATATATTACCTAATATCTTTTAAAACATTTATGATAATTTATGTTTGATTTGTATCAAATGTGACTAAAAAGCATACTGAATAACTTTTCTTTTAATTTTGATATTTTCTTTTCTTTTTGTGGAGCCAGGGATTGAACTCAGGCCCTTGCGCTTGCCAGGGAAGCGCTTTTTCTACTGAGCCACCTCCCCACTCCCTAATTTTGATATTTTAAGCCTACAATATATAAATAGCAATGGAATACACATCTCTGACAAAAGTAAACAAAAAAGGGGATATAAATGGACCATTTTGTAGTGGAAAAAATATCTGTGATACAAAATAGCATAAATATACAGCTACTTTCTCTTAGTTCAATGAGAAGAAGGTTTTGAACTAATAGTGTTTAGACACAATATCATGTCTGCATCTTGTACTAGGAATAACTACTACAAAAACAACAATATGCAATGTATTAATTATTGTAACTGTTCTACTAAACTGTTTTGAAACTGTCTTATTGCTACTTCTTTCTCAGTAAAATTATTAACATTTAAAAATAAACAAAAATATAAATTAGTTACTAATTGGAAAAAAGAAAATAATTGAATATGTTAGTATTTTTACCTTATACAGAAATATTTGCCT
>NW_004524682.1:2641263-2643724 GCF_000260255.1 Octodon degus
AAAACAAAACAAAATCTGAAAGGTTCTTGCGTTCCCTTTGGCAGCACATACATGAGCATCCTCTTACTGCTTTGCAAAAATAGTTTTGACGTGGGATGCTTCTAGATGTGCACTGTATCTTTGGGTGTTATTCTGTATATACTGCGTAGTAACTGCATAGAAAACATACCCAAGAGGACCCAAACACACAGTGATGAATTTTAAGAAGAAAAATGAATACAAGCTGTGAAAACAATTGTAGTAGGCATATGCCAAGGTGTAACTTTTGATCTGTATTTTTGAAGAAAGCGTATAACAGAGATGGAAAAAGGATCCAGTTTGGGCCGAAAGAGAGTTGAGAAATTGATGGACAAGTCTGTATTGGGCCAGCGTGTTGGTGACCACTTACAACCCCTGCAGTCTGAGAGGCTGGGGCAGGAGCATCGGAAGACTGAGCTCAGTCTGAGCAAGCACCTCGCTCAAATATAAGAATGGGATTGGGAAAGCAGGCCCATGCAAAGGCCCTAGATTCTATCCTCAGTACAGGGGGACAGTGGACAGCCTGGAAGAGGTGTGAAGCGATGATGTCCACACTGGAAACTGCTACAGTATTAAATGTTGGCACGTAAGCAAGGAGGAGGAAATAATATTTTTTGAGTAGGAATTGATATTGTGTTTTTGATTTGGAAAGGATGTTCTGTTGGCGCTATTAAAGGTGTATGGCGGGAAAAGAATAGAAAATGAAGAACCAGGTGAAGAACACCCAAAATACCAGCAAAGATGGATTCCAAGGAATACCGGTTGGATGTGGCAGAACCCACATGGGCTGTGCTGGAGGCTGGGCCCAGGCCAGGGCTCTACCAAGGTGGTGGAAACCAGAGACAGCACCCTGCGGAGGGAAATAGGTCACGCGGGACGCACCCTGGAAGGGCGTCACAGGATCCAGGGCCCTTCTCTCCCTCCATTGGCTTCTGTGTTGCTCTAGGGTGAGCCGATTCTTTCGCAGTGTGTTTGCGTCGCGACACGGAGCCTCTCTAGAGAGTCCACAGCAACAAGGGCAGCTCACCATGTGCAGGGACCTCAGCAGTCGCCCAAATGAACCTGCCCTCTTTTCGAGTTGATTCTCTCAGGTATTGGTTACCCTGTGAAAAGCTAACTGATAACAAATTCCTCTGAAGTAACTCTGAGAGGAGTTGAAGCCTAGGCAGTTATGATAAGGAGAGAAAAGGAGGCCGCACAAGGGGATTCAAGGGGATTCATGAATACGCAGAGTGGATAGCAAAGACAGAGCATGCACTGGGAGTGTGTGAAGTGATAGATACCCCGAAAACCATTGTGGGATCAAACTAGAAGCTCAGGAGAGAGAGAGAGGCCAGGAGCGCGAATACTTTCCAGAAAGTAGAAAGAAGAAAGCGTAAGATAGTGCCTAGGCAGTGTAACATACATAGGAGAACCTGGAATAGAGGCTGTGGAGAAATCAAAGAAATGCAGCGCTGAAGGAGGACAGTGTAAAGAAGTATCATACTAGGGAGGCTTCTCAAGAAGGAACCGAGAGGCTGGTAAATGCTGTGGGGAGATCAACTGAGACGCAGCCTGCAAACACCTCAGTGAATGTGTCACTCAGCAACACTCTTGAGGAGACAATTTCGTGCAGTACTTAGAGAAAATGCAGATTAGATCAGATTCCTGGTTAAAGATGAAGAGGGAGAAACTGCAAGTGTACACTACGCGCGCTGGGTGTTGGACAAGACAGAACAAGGGACTCGGGGGGCAGGACTCAAAGGGCCTTTAACAAAATGGAAAAGAATGGAGGATTTTGTGAGAAGAAAGGGACAAACCTGGATGGAAAGTGAAGTATAAAAAATTAAGACATGATGGGTATATGTACCAATTCCCAAAGGCGAAAGTCATTATTCTGTGTCACCAACATACACTAGAGAGATCACTTCAAATCACAGAATATAGACCAGAAGAAAGTAAGAGAGAGGGACGCCAGGGCAGCAAGTTTCAAAATCAACGAAGAGTTTTAGAAAGGGAAAAAATTTTACCCTGGGAAAAGACACACATTTAGTGTGTTTTTTGACAAGGACGACAATATGAGGTTAATTAGAATGAAATTGGACTGTACAAGGACTGGATATAACACAAAGCCCAAAGAGTGATAAAAATATCCAGGTGATTAAGCAACTTTAGATGTATTTTGTGTCAGCTATGTGGATGACAAAGTCTCAATAAAGTTAATTTTTGTTACGCAAGGGAATACATTATAACATAATAGAACCTAGAAAATTGTCCCCTAATATTGAGAGAGTGTGCCTAAGAAACCAATTTATGAATGAATTTTCAAACATGGCTTGTGATTTTCACTATCATACAGCCTGTGTTCTAATCACTAACAAATTTATTTTGTTCTGCTCTTTTTCCCCACTGTATAAGGAGCACCAAGTTTGTGTCATAATAAATGAAAAATAATTGTGTGTGT
>NW_004524682.1:2644609-2649648 GCF_000260255.1 Octodon degus
CCTGCACCTGCTTGCAGGTGCTTTAGTCCACTGAGTTATTTGGCCGGCCCTCTCAGCAGTTTTAAGTTTAAAAGATATAGCATAATTTTCCCCAACATGTGGTAGGGAGGGAAATTCCAAGTGAATCAAACAGGAAACTAATTCTGCACTATTTAGCAATAACGTAACAAGGAATTTGGAGGAAGTTCGAGTGACTTGGTCTCATGAACTAGTACAGCACTTAGAGCTACTCCTTGAACTGAACTGTGAAATGGTTTTATCATTGGACTGCAATCCTGATCCTCAGGCACAGACTGATTATTCTATCAGCAATCCTGAACCTCTGCTCTTCGTCAAGGTTCTTGACTTTCTGTTCCACTGTTTCCTCAAATATATTTCAAATATATATTTTATATAATTTTATTGAGAAAGAAGTAGTAATGAGATAGTTTCAAAACAGGTTAGTAGTACAGTTACAGTAATATTGTTGTCTTTGTAGTAGTTATTCATAGTACAAGATGAAGACATGATATCTTGTCTAAACACTATTAGTTCAAAACTTTCTTCTCATTGAACTAAGAGAAAGTAGCTGCATATCTATACTATTTTATATATACAGATATATATGTATTTTTTCACTACAAAATCATCCTTCACTTATATTCCCCTTTTTTGTTTAGTTTTGTCAGAGATGTGTTTTCCATGGCCATTCATATATTGTAGGTTCATGAATTCAGCAGAGTTATCCAATATAGTCCAGTAGTCCATAATAGTAGAGGGTTTTCCACAGGACTGGCAATGTCAGAAATTGTTGACTTGAGCCTTTCACAGCTCAGCATATTGATATGGCTTTACTTTTATACCTCATATTTATATTTTTCCACTGGATGGTTAAGACCAAGATAAAGCAAGACCTATATAACAAGAAATGCAACTTCTGTATCTGACAAGGTCAGTCAAATTCCCTCAGGATTTACCCTGAAACCCTGTACAGCAGTTTGTAGATCTTTTATTGTGTTCTTAAATATAGAAAATTTTTTGAACTAAGAGAAAGTAGCTGCATATCTATACTATTTTATATATACAGATATATATGTATTCAATATTTATTTAACAATCTTTACAGTATCATATGTTCAATAAAGCTATAGGATAAAAATATTATGAACACCCTGATAATATGATTTATCTTAAACTCTGGGATTCTAGAGGATAAACAGATTAATCACATTCTTTTCACTTTTACTTATAGACCAAATTTTCAGAGTAGGAGCTTCTGCTGGTCTATGGAACAAAGAAATTAATACTTAAATGGTTTCATCTCCAGTTTTCAATTCTTTGTCCTTTACCTTTTCTTAATTTCTTATATATTTCTCTTTTACTTTCTTCGTTCTTCCAATTTTGCATGCATATATCTAGTATTATGAACAACTAATTTGAAGACAACATTATGCAATACAACAAATACTGTGAAATTCATATTATTTTGTTTAGAGAAATTCTGTATCCTTTGTAATTGTTCTGACTTAATACTATTTTGCACTCTCTTTAAAAAAATTTAAAAATTAAAAAGTTGGAAACAGAAAAGACATTCAGTCTACGGCCATACCAACCTGAACGCGCCCGATCTCGTAAGCTAAGCAGGGTCGTGCCTGGTTAGTACTTGGATGGGAGAAAAGACATTCATTCCTTGTGAGTTATTATAAAAATCTGAAGTATTTGCCTAAACTTGAGTTAAATATGTAAAGCCAACAAGATGTCTGTTGTCCTAAAATAAATTAGCATAAATGTCACAATAAGCCTCAGGATTTAGTCCAGCAATTAAGATATCTTAGTTTAAATCTCCTGTGAGATTATAACTACTGTTATAAAAGTTTCTGAATGATCCAAATGCAATCTCCCTAACAACCCACAGGAACACATACCTACATGTTGTCATTTGCTACAAGCTGATGAGTGGTGTCTTCTAGAGCTTCCCTCTCCAAAGCTTCCAACACACAAACATCAGCCTGAGTGTATTTAAACAAGCAGTGTTTGAATTCATTCCAGCCTTTCCATTTACAGCAATTTAAGATTATTTGTATTCAGGAAACAAAATAACAAGGGACAGCTGTTTCTCCACTTTGCTCTTACTTCTAAGCTATTCGAAAACACATTGACAAGCTAAAAATACAAGGGGCATCATCTTTATAATTTACAATTTAAGTACACCAGGTAAAATTATAGAGACTATCCTGAAATCAATAGTTTCTTTCATAAGGCAATTTCACTAACAGAACTAACTGGTATTTAGAACACAAGCATGTCCCATGTTTTTAATGTGTCGTATATATTTAGTTTTAAGATTCAGCTAGCAGCTTATATGAGAATGGACTCTTACTCTGGGTGGTCTTATACATGTGTGGCCTTACAGAGACTGCTTACACTGTTCTAGGGTCATGCTACTTAAGGACATCACTAACTTAAAGCCACTTAGCTGGTGCAGATGCACATCACCTGAACATACATGTGACATCCCCGTTTCATAGAACGAAAAGGCTGAGACCTGAAATAAATTGACTCACACTCTGATTCTGGAAGGAAAGTTCTGGGATGCAAGGGGCAGTATGCCACTTCTGCCCATCCCTTGGGGACAATTGCTCTCATGGTTTTGAACTGTCTCTTCTGTTATTAAAAAAAATAACAAAATAAATGATGGATGAGGACCTAATGTGTGCCTTAGATTATTCTATCTACAGGGTGAATAGCAAAGCCCATAGTCACAGAATTCAAATGCAGGATTATATCCAGCCAGAAACTTTCAAAGATGATCATAGCCTTAAAATCACTTTTCAAACTGCATATATGAAGAAATTAGTTTGGAATCAAACTCTAAATTGCTATTTCAAAATTTGACGCTGTTAAAGCTACTTCAAAGAAACACGCGCGCACACACACACTGATTGAGTATGCCTGAAAGAATGCTTTTGAATTTTTAAAAAATCTCATCAACAGATTTTTCCTGTTTCTGAGGATATGGGAGGGTGACTTCTTTTCGTCAGATTCCGCATACGAATATTAACAAAAGAGCAGTCTGCACAGGAGAAATGCTTTTCTTTGTAAACTCTACAGAACAGAGTACTAACACTTCTAGGAATACATTACTGGAAGGAAGTGGGGAGCCCATATGCATGTGATTATTTTTAGGTAAGTAAATCACCTTCCAAAGGAGCCAGATGGCTCGAAGAGCACAGCTGCAGCTTTGGTTTTCGTTTTCTCACTCCTCACATTGATAATGACAGGGTCATTTAGGAGTTGGTCACGAGCAATTCTATGAAACTGACGCTTCGTGTGAAAATAGAGGAAAAACCAGATTCAAATCATTCTTTCGCTGAGATTACAACGGAGTGGATTTTTATTATTGTTTAGCCAACTGACAGGATTTCCCTTCATGCTTACTGTGCGCAGGATGAGGAACTATTGAGGACTTTTAATTAAAACACAGTAGGGATTTAAAGAGCAAATCAGGTTGGATGTTACCCATGAAATAAAAATAGCTATCGGTTCAGTTTGGGGCTTGTTTATACTGACAGGGGAACCCTTGACACTTCCTCTCATTGAGTTCCAAAAATAAGGAACCTCATTTTAACACAAGGATAAACACTTTATAGGTTATGTTTCACAGCATATCTGTCCAGTTTTCCAGAAACCAACTTATGGCCATGTAACCTCAGTTCTACTTTCCTTGGCCTGCTTAATGAGTTTGGAGCGGGACCATAGATGTGTTTCTTCTGCCAGCTGGCAGGATGTTAAGCTTTGTTGTTGGATAGTGTGTGTGTGTATGTGTATGTGTGGTTGTGTGTTTTGGAGAACTCTGCAAGAGGAAGAGGTTCTCTTTTTGATTCTCCTAGCATGTATAATTCTTGCTGCCACTGTGGTGAGGGACAACAGTGCTATCCACTTGTCAGCATGTTTCACTGCACTCCCTGGGGGAAAGCTTTCTAGAGACTTCCCCTGAGTCCCAGGCCAGAGCTCTCCAGGAGTTTTCAGTAGGTCACCATTCGATGGCTTGCTGCTTCTTAGCTATAGCCTGCCTTCCAGCAACCCCAGTTATACCCTCCTTGCCAAAGCCAGGGTCTCAGTATTGAGCAACAGGCTAAGAGGTGGGAATAAGGAGCTTTGTGCTTTCATTTGTGTTCTCTTGTTCAAACCTTGTAGCAAGAACTGCTCCCTGTTTTTGCTATTTCTGGATTCTTTGGCACTGTCTTTATACCTTAGTGTTTGATGTTACTAATTAATACTTTTATTATATTTCCTATTGTCAAGCCACAGGTGTGGCTTTTGTCTCCTGGTTGGACTTGGCTGCTAAGGGAAGTCAAAATATCCAGGGTAAGAAGGACAATGAAACACTTTTACTAGAGAAACAGGCAGGCCAGCAGAAAGTAATGAAACTTGGAAAAACTTAAAAGCACATGAAATAGGAAGGTGTCCAAGGAGATACTGGTGTTCAGTACTTATGACCTCTTCATGAAAAGCAACTTTCTCTTTGCTAATAAGAGAACTATAGACAGGTCTGTAACTCTCCAGGTGGTCTATAGCCACCTGCCTCTCTTGTAGTTATTTTTGGTACAAAAGCATATTCCTACCAGTAGACTATGAGTGGATGTGACACAAGCCACATACTTCTCTGGAACTTGAGATGTCATCTACGGCATGACTAATACCATATTGACTCTTCATTTTCTGGATAGAATCCAGATGTGCGATGATCCTCCTTTGACTCTACAGAAGACACTGTTGCCATCCTGGATAGTAGAGCAAACACTTGGAAGGAACCCAGTCCTTCAAACGGCTATATTGTGTAGAATTGCTACCTTACCTCAGACCTAGTGCACAAATAAATTTTTATTGATTTTGGGTCACTATATTTTGAACCTGGAATTTCATTGCTATAGCAACTCAGCTTTATTTTAACTAAATAAAACTATTAGTTGAGTAAAATATTTATTATTCATTCATCTTATACCTTCATCCAATTGTTGGCATTATCTAGATAAAATTTTTCATACCTGCTAAGTGAT
>NW_004524682.1:2650638-2667404 GCF_000260255.1 Octodon degus
ACAAATGGCAATTAAATACATGAGAAAATGGTCAACATTATTGTTCTTTTGAGAAATGCAAATTAAAACTACATACCCCCAGAAAGAATGGCTAACATCAAGAATTCAGTCAATAACGAATGCTGGAGAGGTTATGGAGAAAAACGTACCCTTCTGCACTGTTGTGGGAGTGCAGACTGGTACAACCACTGTGGAAAACAGCGTGGAGATTCCTTCAAAAGCTAGGACTGAAGATCTCATTCAAGTCATCTATTCCCCTCTTAGGTATTTTCCCAGAAGAACTGAAAGCCTCATACCACAGTGATACATGTGCACCCATGTTTATAGCAGTGCAATTTGTTACAACTGAATCCTGGAAACAACACAGATGCCCACCAACTGAAGAATAGATAAAGAAGATGTGGTATTTTTAAACAATGGAGTATTATTCAGCTACAAAACAGGATAAATTTGAGGATTTTGTTGGTAAATGGAAGCAACTAGAGAACATTCTCTTAAGTGAAATAAATGTGCCTGTATGTGCAAACATAGAATTTTCTCCTTAGTGTGAGAACCTGAAAGAGAAAAATGGAATCAAAAGGCACAATAGATACTGGAAAAAGGGAATAAATTTATTAAAAAGGAAATAGCTACTGAGTTGAAGAGAAGGACAGAAGAGGGAGCGGGGGAAAGAGATATATCTATGTATGTAAGCAGGATGGTTTAGACACCTGTACTGGGAATTTCTGCTGGTCTATGGAAAGGAGTAGTTGATGTTTTAATTTGCTCCATCTCTTTTTTTCAATGTTTGTACTTTTTCTCTTCTAAATTTCTTATACATTTCCTTTTTTCTTCTTTAAATATTACATACATATATCTGGTAATATGAATAACTGGCTGGAAGACAGCACTATGTGTTACAAAAACCACTGTGAAATTCATATTACTTTGTTAAGTGAAATTATGTATTACTTGTACATTTTTCTAAATTAGAACTAAAACGTTCTAATTTGTACACTTCTCAAAAAATAAAAAAATAAAGAAACAAAAAATGAACTAAAAGAAAAATAGGGCTTTGATAAAGTCTGAACTAGTGCCCCAAACACAGGAAATGTGAAAAAAAATTGCTACTTCAAATTATTTTCTGCACAATTAGGGCTCCTCAAAGAACTCACTATGTGGTTCAATAAACAAAATGGTATGACTGAACCACTTCATATGAAAAAGCAAGGAAGTCAGCAAACAGTACTCTCAACATATGCATTGAAAAGAAATTACCTTGAAAATCCTTGTACCTCAAAAGTAGGACAAAATTTAAGGATCAATAAAGATTATAAATTGAAATAGACAAATCCACTCATAGATTTATTTTTCTTCCAATTTGAAAATTAGAAAGTTGATATAGGCACAAAGAAAGTAAATAACATTCCCAAGGTTTTATATTTTAAACTCATCAATATCCATAGTTCAAAGGATTAGTGCAAAAACCTTAAGAAGAAGTACACTTAGTGACCCCTACTTATTCTAAGAGAAAGCACAACTATATTGGAAGAAGAAAATATAGAACAATAAGTACAATGAATAATAAAAATAAAAAGCATAAAAAAATCTGCTTTCCTAGAATCTTATTTATTTAGAATTTTAATACATGGTCTACAGAGTCTCACTACAGTAGATTGGACTCATAGTGATCCACCTGTGTTCACCCTCCCATGAACTGGGATTAGAGGCACACCCCACCATGCACAGTCTCAATTCCTTCTTGCTGTGCCCCAGGGGCAGGCTGCATGGCAGGCTGGGGATCGACACCACCCCAATCCCTGCATCTGCCTAAGCAGGTGCTTTAATCAATTGAGTTATTTGTTTTTTTGTTTGTTTGTTTGTTTTTGGCTGGCCTTATTTATTTTGTTTTACAATATAAGTTCTTGCTATTTTGCCCAGGCTGGTCTCAAAACTCTGATTCTTCTCTTTACTCTGAGAAGCTATAACTAAAATTGTGCACCCTTATACTTGGCTTTTCTTCTGTAAAGGTAATAAGCATACGTGGAGACCACTTCGGTTGTCTTTTTAGCTTGCAGATGCATCTTTCTGCTTTAACTCATATTTCATCACACTTTTTCAGCATGCAAATACATTACTCTGCTGTTCTATTATATTTCCTAATGCTTTATCAGTTAAATAATAATTTATTATGGAAAGATTTACAGAAAATTTTTCTGTATGTTGAAGTAATAGATGGAAACATTAAATAAAGATAGGCATGGTGGCACATATTTCTAATCTTAGTTCTTCAAGAGGTTAAGGAAGAAGGAGCCAGCAACGCAGTTCAAAGCCAGCAACACAGTGAGACCCTATCTCCTGGGGTAAAAACAGATCAAATGAATAGACATATGTGAGCTGAAAAGAATAATGCCTAGAATAGTAAATACTCAACAAATATTAGCTATTATTGTTAATTCCTAATGTGTATCATACATGACAACATATACAAACAAGAAATTAGAAATGAAAACTTCCCTCAGCATTATACTAATGAAGGGAAAGTTTATCATAGGCCATGTTAAAAAAAAAAACTTACATCTTTATTAGTAATTAACTCTGGTATTCAAATAAAGTTTATGGAATATGTACTCCATTGCAGAAAGTAGAATTTTATCATTGAATATGGTAGACATTGTTTCTTATTTTGTGAATCTTCTTGTAAAATAGAAAAAAATAAATATTAAAGCAGCAACTAGAAGTGTTAGCTTGAAAAACAGCAATGTGAATTCAGTTACTGCTGAGTTAATAATCCTTATATATTGATAAACAATATTACGATGCTGGCCGTGAAGTCTTTATGTCTGAGAGAAGATTGGCCCTATAAATTCCACAAAACATTCATTGCGTATGGGTTTCATGCCTATTTTTTGCAAAAACAAAATGAGAATTCATCATTTAAAAATTAAAAATAATCCTGGACTTTTAAAAAACTATAATTCAGCAATGTCAGAGCAGGAAGGACAGGGTTGTTGGAGAGGTTGCTCCAGAAAGGAAAAGAAATTATTTAAAATTGCCAGAGTACTGCGATCACTTTTTTTAAAAAAAAGGCTAATTTTCAGTTAGTTTATTATTGATTTTCCTTCATATTTTTATTTTTAGTGCATTTTTTCACAGTGTATAATGACTACATTCATTCTGGGGAGCTGGTACATGTATGTAACGTGGTTCGATTCTTTTTACACTTCCTTCTTCTCTTGCTCTATTACTATTTTCATGACAGGATCCACGGCAGAACAGTCACACTTCCCTTCCCCTTCTGTATACTTCTGATCTTCTGTAACAAACTTGAAAATACGCAACCAAAAACACTATGAAAATAACGCATCATTTGAGGTTTGGTATTTTATTATTCGTTAACATGTTTATATAACATCTATTATATCCCAGGCATGATCTCGAGCATTTCCCAATATTAACTTTAAAATCACTCGTAATAACCTTCTGAAGAAAACAGCAATAAAAGTAATAATTTCAGGATTTTCATTTAAAAACTATTCAGTTAAAAAGGGGGGGGGGAGATCAGTGTGATTTTTCCCTGAGAAATGTGACAGTTAAGATGTTAAGATCAGTGTTCCTCTATAGAATTGAGTTTTACTTTGTAGACTGAAATAAAAGCAACTGTTGGAGAGGGAATTAATTTGATCTCTTTGAAATGTTAATTGAATTCTTATCTGCAAACCCAATATTTGCATTGTTGAACTATGTAAGCGAAATATAAAATGCATAGATTTGATGAAATGATAAAGAACGTGTTTAACTAAATTACTGAAATAAAATGGTTGCTTTTATTCTGGGTATAAATTCTAGTCCAACATACAAGCATAAAAGCACTACCAATACATAGAAATGACATTATGCTTAAGGATGTAGTAGGCCTTCTCATTTGTGTTGTTTTGACAACATGCAAATGATAAATTATGAACTGACACTTTTTAAAATTATGACAATATGTCACTATAATCATGCCTTCAAATACATCACTCAGTGTTTTCAGACTGATTTTGACAAGCTTATATTTTTCCTTCACTTCTAGGAGGAAGAAATAAAAGAGGCAAATAAATACATGAAAAAATGTTCCACATTCCTGGCCATGAGAGAAATGCAAATTAAAACAATATTGAGATACCATCATTCCCCAGAAAGAAAGGCTATCATAAAAAAAAAAAAAAAAAATCACCCAACAACAAATGTTGGAGAGGCTTTGGGGAAAAAGGAACCCTTCTCCACTGTTGGTGGGAATGTAGACTGGTGCAACCATTATGGAAACCAGTGTGGAGACTCCTCAAAAAACTAGGACTGGAAATCACATTCAATCCAGCTAGCCCCCTTCTGGGAGTTTTCCCAGAGGAACTGAAAGCATCATATTCTAGTGATATATGTGCATCCCTGTTCATAGCAGCATAATTTTTGATAGCCAAATCTTGAAAACAAACAAAATGCCTGTTACCTGAGGAATGGATGAAAAAATATAATATTTTTATACAATGGTGTATTACTCAGCTATAGAGAAAACCAAACTCAAAACCTTTGTAAGTATGTGGATGCAACTTGAGGCTATACTCATAAGTGAAATAAACAAGACCCACATGTGTAAATATTGTACTGTCTCCCTAGTGTAGGAATTCAAAAGAAGAAATAAAAACTGAAAGGTATAACATACACAGTTAAATGGAAAGAAACAGAACTTAAGGAGTAAACAACAAAGAGAGAGAAAGGAGAAAAGTTAGGTAATAAGGTAGGGGCAAAACTATACATGTATATGTACAAGTTGGATAAGGCTGCAGTCCCAAGAATTTCCATCAGGTTTTTGAAAATAGCAGTTAATGGGTAGAATTCTCATCCTGTCTAACTCTCTATGTTGATATTTGTGTACTAAGCAACTACATTGAGGACAGCAATGTGTTATACTAAAACCATGCTTTAAATATCTATCATCTTGTTCTCCTAAATGTGTACCATTTCTAATGTCATATCAATTATTACTATATGCTCTTTAAACTAAATTTTTTTTTAAAAAAAGAAAATGAGAGTCAAGACAAAAAAATTAGGATTTCTTGAAACATGTGGTAATATTCAATCCTATGTACCATCCTGCATAACTATATCTATTCATCTGAGCAACAGACTTGACAATAAAAATAGATAATATATCAATCACTGTTAATCATGTCCCTTATTTTGAAAATCTGTGACATATGTATTGCTACATGTTACCCAGTTTCTGTCTTTGCTTTTGTTTTTCTTGCTCTTGTTGCTTTTCAAAATAAGAGAAAATGATAATTAAAAAATTTATAGGGGAAAGAAAGTAGGCTTTACTCTAGTATATATCACAATTGTCTGTGTAATATTATTTTTCATATTGATTCTGGTGGAGAAATGATTTCCTTAAGCAATTAACACAATGCTAGAAAGGGTTTTATAAATAAAATCCTCCCTTCAGGTCAGTGAGATAGCTCAGTGGATTAAAGGGCCTGTTTAAGCAAGCTTGGGCAAGCACAGAGACCATGATTCAATCCCTAGCACCACATGATATGCCAGCCCCACCTGCATGGCAGTCTGAGCCGGCCAGAGTCTGGGTGTACTGATGTACACCTGTAATCCCAGTACTCGGGAGACTGAAAGCAGAAGGATCACTATGAGTCCAAGCTGCATAGTGAGACCCTAAAACAACCAAATATATTTAAATAATAATATTTTCTCTTGTCATAGGGAATGAGTGTGTTTGTGTACATGGTCATGAAACAGAATGGGTGACTGATACTGCTATAGTTGTTGACTTAGAATATAATTGTATTTGAAATTTTGATACTTGAAACCACTGTGTATCAAAATAATGTGCACATAAAACGTACTGACCATCTGACCTTCTCCTATAACTGATAGGTTAGTAGAGCAGTACTGAACCAGGATTGAACCCAATTCAGGCTGTAACTCATGATTTACTTGGTGAAACACTATGTTTCAGCAGACATGAGTGATGACTTTGATTGGAACACACAGAAAAATAGAGTCATCAGGGAGACAGAATGGGGACTGACTTATTCTGAAACTTCTACTGAACGAACCAAAGCCAATATTTATCTTCATTCTCCCTAGCTGTGCTCACACACTCAGGTGCCAGCTGAAACTGCAGTCTAATAGCAGAGCATTTGATACTGCACCGAGTACTACAAATGGCCACAAAAAAAACAGGCTATACTTCTTTTCTATTTTTCTTTTTAGCATACTGGATACTAACTCATACAAGTAACCATCAGTTAGTTAATGTGCACCCAAATTTTGTCTACTCCAGAGGTTTATTTACTAGGCTAGAAGTTTAAAAGAAATCCCCAAAGGCCCTGTGCAGCAGCCGAAGTCCGCCCCGACTGCTGTCCTGCTGTCCACCCCTAGAGCACCACGGTGCTCTGTCGCTTTCCTCAGGTTGCGTTTCCAGGGCTGTTGCAACAATCTGGGCTGAGAAAGGAGTTATCCAGAGGCTTTCCTTCCCCCCACCCTCCAGGACACTGCGGAAGTCATCTGGAGCCTGCAGATAATGCCTAGTAGCTTAACAGAGGGGGTTCAGCTTCTCAAGTGATCAGAGAGGTATTTGTCTAGGAGAAGGTGACAATAGATTTGTTCAAAGCCTAAACTACCTAATTCTGCTTCATCACTTCTATTTGCTGACCCGTCCTCCTTCTAAGATCTCAAGTGAAATATCACCTGAGCGGAGATGCTTTCCCTGGCCCCCCGACTAGGTTAAGTGCCTCATTATACAGCTTAGCACTGGACTTCCTTTTGAATAACTTAGTTACTTGTTTACTTCTGGGGCTTTGTGTATCGAATTTCACCCTGAATCTTCAGAGCCCTGCCCATCACAGGGACTCAAAAATTTTTGTTAGAAGAATGAATGACTGAGAGCACTGAAAGCCATTATGCTTTATTCTTGAAAAAGGAGATCCAAGATGAATAGTCAAAATCTGAAGAGTCAATAGTAGATCATCACTTCATAAAGATTTCCTTCCGGTTGCTTGAGGTTTATTATAGGAGTCAGTTTATTGTATCTATATTAGTATAGCACTCAGTTTATTTTACTGTCAAGAACACAGCTGTTTTGCCAATGTCCTGAGAAACACAAAAATGCTCCACAAAAATTCATCAGCACAGATCAATTTTATCAGTTTAGCGAAGAACCACACAGTATCACATTCTTGTTTTCATGTGGAGGTTCCAAGTGTATCAATACTTACAAATTATTTTTAACAAGCTAATGGCTGACACAAGAGCTGGCACTGCATGCTGGAATGTAACATTGCATCAAAGGGTTTTAAAATCATAATTAGCTCATACAGTAGGCTGACCCAGCACTTATAAACAATAACAAAGCAATTATGGTCACTGGGAGAGTCTGAATCACACACTTAACTTCACTTTATGATACTTATTCATGGAACATTTCCTGGTGATGGGTCTTTCCTCATTCTATTGCCTACTGAATGCCACTAACACTTTTTCATGTAAATTCACTTTGAACTGTAACAGAATCGGAATGTGTTTCTTTCAACATATTATCTCATGCTGCATACTTCTTTCAAGTGCCAGTGATAATAAAACTCTGGGCCACATTTGGCCTTCAAACATTAATGTCCTGTCACTACATTAGGGACTTAGTTCTCAATGACTCAGTGCTAGCTCACCCGTATTTTCTAATTCCCTGTCTGAGTAACAAAGAGGCTATTCAGCAGATTAAAATCTTCTCTGCTATTATCCATATGAAGGCAGTCAGAATAATTTATAAGGGAAAAAACCCTATCTAACACACACCAAAAATATTCTCCACTATTTTTATGGCACCTTGTAGAGAAGAAAATAAATGAGAAAAGTTACAAACTATCGAATTTACTCCCCTAATGTGTCTTTTCTGTCATTAAAGTAGGATTTATTTCAAAACTGAACAGTGCTTTAGAAATGTGCTTTGTCTCAGAAAGCACGGTCCTGCGGAGAAACAGTTACTAAACATGACTGAATAAAAGGGAGTGACTTGGACCACATCCTAAGCAGATTACTATAGTTGTTACCAGACAGCTTCAGAGGCAGGAAGAGGAAAAGAATGGTATGCGCATATTTGACATCTTAATATTACGTCCTCATTAGTTGCTATCTAATCTCTGAAATGTTTGACAAGTGATATAACTACCCAGAAGATAGGCGATTTTCTCTAGCCTATAAGAAATACTGTTTAAAATAGAAAGGAAAAAAAAGAGATGTAAAAGCAAACAACCCTTCCAGACATTGTGTGGCTACAATTTTAGAAACTTACAGGAAACAGTTGAAAGCAACGCTCTTGGTTTGGAACTTTAATGAAGCATATCCAGTATTTTTAGTAGCAGTTTTAAGCTGCTAGCTGTTGATTTTCTTGACCTTGATCAGTTTTCCTGACCCGGAAGTAGTTTTGTGACATTTATATATTTGAACAAATGTAAGTTTAAAGTGGTTCAGTTGAAGAAGTTCAAAGAGTGTGTACTGTAACTTACACAAATTGAAGTATGGATGCTTCCTGAAGGACTTTTTAAAAAATTTAGGTGAAAAATTTATTTAGAACCAAAATATTTTGGCATGATTATTGTCATTACAAGGAGGGTCAGGACCTCAGGTACTCCCTCAAATGGGTGGTATTTAATAAATACAACCTGAATTGTTTCTGCACCCAATTTCTGACTTTAGGGCAACCAGATTAGTCATTTTCTCGAACATCATAAGTAGAGAGAAAACATGATTATAAACTGCCTCAATATAGATAATGCATTTATTTTTTGATTAGTATATATGAGTTATAGAAATAAATGAGTTTCATTTTAAAAGCTTTGTACATGCATCTAATATACTTAGACCATTCCCACCTTTCTCCCTTCCTGAATCTTCCCTCTCCCTCCCCCTTGTTCTCTCCTCTTCTCCAATAGATGCTTTTGCATTTCACTTGTCTCTTTGCTTCCATATTCCACATATGAGACAAAACTTTTCATGCTTTTCAATCCCCGGCATTGTTAAATTCTCAGAAAATGATTGTTTTTCCATGGAATAGGCAAGATTAGAAAACAATAAACTACTTTATTACAAAACACTTCTATTTTTTCTCAGAAGCTTTTCTTTTGTTACTTCTACTTGTTATCCTTTTTGGAACATGATAACTCAGTCTACCAGAGGACAACTAGGTACTGGTGAAATATGTACAGTTTCTTCTTAATTTATCTTGTGACATGATTTTCAAGTGCATCTCTTGGTAGGGAGTTACTAAAACATAGTGAGACATGCTAAGTACCTGTTTTGCACGATAAATATTGAATTGATCCATGAGCAAAAAACTAAATAATATTTTATGTGCATTGTACTGTTCCAATTAATTTGACTAGAAATACTCCTGGTGTACTCAAGTTCAGCTACTTCTTATTTACCAAAGAAATTCATGTACTCTATCTCTGACATGTCAGAGATAGAGTAGCCAGTACATGAGAATGGATTGACATATATTGGATTTACTCTTCACAGTGATAGCTGTTGAATTTTTGTCCTTTTGAAGAGATGGAAACAAGGAAAACAGAGATGTGGAACATAGAAAATAAACAGACCCAGTTTTTAGATTCCTTCAAGCCCTCCCACTTACTTACCTCTTCTAGCTCCTGCACACAGAATTAGAATGCCTGCCCAGCCCGCCACCCACGTCATCTGGTCTACACTGTGCCCATGGCTGGAACCGCTGCAACCTTTCCACTTACATACATCTTCACTCTATCTGCATTGCATAAGAATGCTTATTGTCTCATGTATAAGCCAGACATTGGCTGTAACTTGTCAATATAGCTGTTTGTATTTTATGAAAAAATTCCTAACAAAATAGTAAGAGAATAACAATAGCTATTACATTGTCTATGACGATCTTCAATGTAGTTACCAAGAGTAAAACACATAGACCAAGATGGTTTTTATAAAGAAGAAACAAGCAGATAGTAATCACAACAGCTTTCTTTATAATGAAGTCAAATAAAGTAGTAGTATAATTGAATCAAATTAGCATATATATTAAAATATTTTTGAAACAACACAATAAGTAATTTAGGGAAGTATTTGAACTTCTCCTGATTGCCTACTTATCTCTTTTCTATTTCCTTCTTCATGTATCCTGGGTAAAGAAAGATAAGCTTGAGGCATTCTTAGGTAAATAGATGCAACTTGAGAACATAATGTTAAGTGAAATAGGTTAGGGAGACAAGCTTCAATATTTTCAATTCAGTTTTGAAAAACATAATGGTAGTTTTGTTTATCTTTTCTGATTGTTAATGAGATAGAATATTATTTTGTTTCCCAGGCATCAGTATTTCCTTTGGGGATGCCTTTTGTACACTTTGACCATGTTTCTGTTACTATTCACTTAAATGATTCACTAAGAGGATCTATACTATTTCATTAAAGTTTAATTTTCTAAGTTTTCTCCTTCTCCTCCCTACTTTAAATGTACTTAAAAGAATCAAAAACATAAGAAATATTCACTCCTTTTCATCTTCACTGATATCCAAAATAGCAAATGAGAACAATAAGCACCTTGGAAACTTACATGAAAATGGTGAATTTCTCCTGAGAAATAAGAAATTGATCACAGTGGAAATATGTGCCAGACAATTTTCTTGTAGCATGAAGTATACAATTATTGAGAACATTTTACATATTTTTCTTATTGAGTGAAAATGGTTACTTCACATCACTTAAGAAGTATAAACTGGGCTGGAGAGTTAGTTTGGTGGTCTAAGTGACTGCCTGGCAAACAAAAGGACCCAGGTTTGACACCCAGTATCACATCAAAACTGAGTGCAGTGGTGCAGGCCCGTAATCCCAGCACTGGGGAGGCTCAGACAGGAGGATCACTATGAGTCCACACTGTGTCGTGAGACCATGTACCAAATAAATAAATGAATGACTTTAAAAAGTTTTAAGGAGAAGTACTATTTTTAGACTAGAACATTATTCTTACCTATTCGTCAGTAAAAGTTTTGTTAAAAAGAGACAATTTTTTTCTATGAAGGTAGAAATTAGTTCGTATAAAAATTATTTCTAAAATATTTCACAAAACTGAAGAACAATACAATTCTAGGCAGAATAATCTGCTGATTAAAATCAAAGGGAGCTATCCAAACTGAAGTCAATCATCCTTTATATTATTTACAGATTAATAATTTTTTGTGGTCCTTTAATTTTCAGTCCTTTGGCTAAGGATCAACGAAGGTTAACATTTCAAAATGTAATGTTATTTCAACATAGGAAATGTCTCAAAATAAAAGAACAAGTCTTGCATATGTATATGTACTTGGAAAGAGGAGCTGCAGGCACAATTTTCTTAATGAGCTATGACTGTTTAAAAGAGTCTGTGTTCTATGCTAATTCAAATTTCCTGATAGGAATTGTTTTAATAGTCTTCCAAGTCCTAAAGTTTGACCAGTCAGAGTGCCAGTATAAACAATAAGCTTTGTTTATTTGTCTGGGCTTTGAACAGCCTCTTAAACAAGTGTCTCTTTGATTTGTATAACATAGGGTATTGGGAAAATATGTGTATCCTAGGATGCTTTTATGCTAGGATTCTTTTCTTTGTAAGGAACAGATTATATTTAATTAGATTTTGGACCATGCCATTCATAACACTTGCAAGGAATTTCTTCCATTACTGAATTTGTGCTACATGTTCTACAGTTGCATTTCTTCCTTTTAAAGTGGCTTCTTCCTAGCCATTAATATTTTATATTTTAGAGAAATCTACTATCTTATTTTAGTTATGTATCTTTTAGTTATAAGTTAGTTATCTTTATTTGATAACAAGTATCTTTTTTCCTAGCAAGTAAGTGTATTTTGAGACAGAGAGAAATAAGACTTTCTTGTGTCTCAGACAAAAAGTTAGAGGAAGCCATAGATGATCAGTGATTTTTTCCCCATCAAGTCTTCCTTTTTGAAATTCAGGTCAAAACCTTCTGCTTGAATCTAATCCCCCCAAATCCTTTTCAGATTGAGAAACTGTTCTCATAGCCAAGGGCTGAAAAGTTCAAATACCCATGATTTCTGGGCATGAAATGGCCCACTGCAAATAAAGAATCTGTTTGAAAGATCTTTTCTCTTTAAAAGTAGTATCAATTTTTAAAACTTAGCCTGTAGTATCCCTATTTTTTCCTTACATGAAATAATGCGTAAAACACTTAGACAATAATTTTTACAGCTCAGAAAAAGGCTTTGAATGCCACCTGAAGTTGTGTATGCTACTCCCAGAGGCAGCAATAGAAAAATGAAGTGGGAACGACTAAGCAAAATCAGGTGAGTCCCCTGGAGTCCAGGGATAGATAGACATCAGCTCCTACTGCTGCAACACAACATGCCTATTCTCCTTTGTTCAAATGCCAAAGACTGATTCTAGGTCTGCTGGCATAGGTAGGTCCTGGAGCTGAAAATCTTACAGGATGCAGATTCTCAAAATTAGTAAATGTGGACGCATTGGTTTCACAAACATGGATGAAATGCAATATGTGCAAGACCTACAACACGATGCTCGAAGCCACAAACAACCGTCTTGAAGCATGGGAAGGAGAAAATCACCAACTCACTACCAAGACCTGGCTAATTTTAATCTCTGCATTCTAGAGTCTCAGCTTTGAGATACAGTATAGAAAATATAATTTTACTCACAAGAAAACAAAGCCTAAGTAAGCCTAAATAATCTTTTATCTCAGGTGATTCTTTTACCTAAAATAAATAGCACTGTCTTCCAGGTCCTTGTACTGGATGGAGCTGCAGAAAACAATGATTACGTATATCTCAGAAGCTGCTGATGACAGATGCTGTGCTTTTCCTCACTAGCCACTGGATTCTGCTAACCTAAAGAAAATCAGTTCCCAAACTCGGAATATATAAATCGTGGTAATGAAAATCTGTTTGAAAAATGATGTCTGCTTATTAGTCATGCAATACTAGGAGTTTGTCCACCTCATCATGAGGTCCTTATTTAGTAATGAAACGCTGATTAACACTGATTAACTGATAGATCACTGATTAAAATGATTCATTAAGGAAGCAACTTGCATCTTATTAATAAACAACCAAATTATCTCCATCTTACAAACCGTCGTTAAATAGTTTAGTCTTAGAAGGAATTTATTATTTTCATGTAGTCCTGGGTTTTTAAAATATCCTTCTTAATTTCAGAATGTAAGATTTTACTACAATTAGAAGTTTATCTTTAAAAGTAAAGTTATATAATTTTTTCTTAGGTGAACTTTCCTCCTTTTTTTGAGTAAAGTTGCATAGAATATTACACCCTCAAACTAGTAGGTGGTCGGCAAAATGATAAAATTTGATAGTCTTTGAGTCTTTTAAGTTCTATATTGACTATTACCCGTATTTCCAAAACATGAAAGTTGTTTGACTTTATCATATATTAGTCTCATCTTAAAAATGTAATCTAATAAATTATCTCTACACAGATGAGCCTCATCCTTTTTGTCTCGGGCAGCTCCCCCTTCCAATTTCATTTGTATTGCTTCTATAACTTTGTAAGTTGTTATTTCTACTACAGTTTACATTTGAAATGTTCCCCCAGAAGCCTCAAGTAAATCAGAGACAGGGCTTTGCAGAGTTGGCAAGAGGAGGGGCGAGAACCCCTGTGCTCATCCATGGGTCCATCCAGGGATTCGCCCTCAGCCAGGTGTGTTGTGATGAACAAGGACATGGGGGAGGACCTAGGTCTTGAGCATGAACAGAAAGAGTATTTTTTGCCCTCACTTCACTTCTTCATCTTTTCTTTGTTCTTCGTGACTGCCAGGGCATGAGCATATTTTTCTGTGTCAAGCCCTTCCACCACTTTTTCTGCCTCACAGCCCACCCACCATGTACTTGAGCCCAATGAAACTGTGATCCAAAATAATTCCTCCTTTAAGTTTTCAGTCAGCTAATTTTGTCCCAGTTCTGAGAAAGTGACTACTATGTTTTGTTTCATCCTCCCCTCCCCCAAAAACTCACTGGGAGAAAGCTTCTATTCTCACAAGGTGATGACTGGGAGCGCCATAATGTTATGTGCAGTAAGGAATTATAATTATTTATCCAAAACCTAGCTTCTTCCCAGAAACATTATTTCTATATTAATCTTTCTTGTACACTTTTCATTAATTGTATTCATTCCCCAATCAAGATGGTGTAATAGTCACACCTACTTTCACTCTAACTTATTTACATAACTTCATCACGCACTCTTGTCTATAACAAATGTCTCTCATCATATTTATTATTTTGAACATGATCCAAAGCCAACCTTCAAGTCCTGTTCAAAAAATTTTCTTAGATGCAACTAATCCTTCTCCTTAGAATGATATTTTCCATTTTATCACTCTGATGATTTTTGAGTTTCCTTAAACCCCACTAATCTTTTTCCAACATGAAGATCATACCATAGTTGTTACAGTTTTAGATTCACCTCTATTGCTAGAGGTGACCATAGTTGTTATAATTTTAAATTCCATACCACAGTTGTTACAGTTTTAAATGGACCTCTGTTGCTATTTTTTATCTTTCTTTTAAGAACCATGAAGACAAAATATTTACTTGTATTTTACTAGTGTTTTGCTAAAAGAAAGAATAGATCTTAGAACAAAATCAGTAACCAAAAAATATTTTCTGAATAAACACATAATACTTTTTAGTATCACTTACTTAAAACCAGTGAAATCAGTCAGTCTCATAAATTAGCCTTTTGTTGTTCTATTTAAAGATGTGAAGTTGTAGCTTCAATGGGGTGAAGGATAGCGGTCCTGTCATACATACTCCCAGATTCAGGCCAGGGCAGGGTGCTCAAGAGAAATAAAGCATATATGTTTTGGGTGAAAAAAAAAAAAAAAAAGGAAAATTTGGTGGAGAGGCGCGTCTTACCAAGATGGCACCTAAAACGAAGAAGGAAGCCCCTGCCCTCCCCCGAAAGCTAAAGCCAAAGTGAAAGATTTGAAGGCCAAGAGGGCCATGCTGAAAGACATCCACAGCCACAAAAGCGCCCCAGGAGAAACACGCTTGACCACTATGCCTTCATCAAGCTCCCCCTGACCACAAAGTCAGCCATGAAAAAGATCAAGGACAACAACACACTTGTGTTCATTGTGGATGTCAAAGCCAATAAGCACCAAATCAAACAAGCTGTATAGAAGCTCTATGACATCGATGTTGCCAAGGTCAGTACCCTAATCAGGTCTAATGGAGAGAAGAAGGCATATGTTCGACTGGCTCCCAATTATGATGCTTTGGATGTTTCCAACAAAATTGGGATCATCTAAACTGAGTCCAACCGGCTAATTCTAAATACATACATTTTTTGCCTGAAAAAAAAAAAAAAAAAGAAAAATTTGAACGCCATACCTTATATTTTGACTCAGATTATACTTTAAACAATATTATCTTTTTACATTTTAATTGATTTTCTAGGGATAGTAGTTTTAAGCATGCTTATTTTGGTAGCTTAACCATCTAAATATTCTTTGTCTGTGCAATGTATTAATTATTGAAACTGTCCTACTAACTTGTTTTGAAACTGTCTCATTGCTATTTGTTTCTCAATAAAATTAGTTAAAATTAATAAATATTATTTGTCAAATAATACAATGATGTATGATAATATATTTTAGCCATTGAATTTTTGTTAACTATATTGTAATACATATATTTTTAGTGATTAAATATCTAACCATAATATGTCTGCCTATTTAGGTAATTGTCATATATAAGGTTGCTTTAAAGCAGGCAGCATTTCTTAAAAGACATACAACTGTTTTATTTGTAGGACTCTAAACCATAGCAGAAAATGTAAAAACAATGCATAGTTCTTTAAAATAGTACTGATGATATACAGTCTGTTATCAACCTTCTTTATTATAATACTTTTAAAAAGATCATAAGCACACACAGAATTCACTCCCCTTCTATAATAAATTAGTACCAGAGGTTAAAGCAAAAGTGAGAAACTAAAAGATTATGCGGGAATATTCAATTTTTAATTAGCTAATAAGTTTCAAAGTAGGTGGCTAATAAAATTCACTGGTAGGTGTTCTTATCAATGAACATGTCTGCAGGGGGCCTTCCACATGTTAGTCTGCCAATACATGCAAAATGCTGAAAACTCTCCCTAAAAGGAAAACAGGGCCTTTGGCAAAGATATTTGTATAGGTTCATTTCAGAGGTGAACACAGTAGGAACTAACAACACTGACACTCAGAGCTAATTTGTTACTGGCTCCTGAGCGATATCTTCAATTACAAGCAAAGACCTAAAACTTTAAGCTGATATAAAGGATTCTATTTCTGACATTCTTGAAAATGAATAATTTAATAAATACTTTTTAATTAAAGTTGAGATTTACACATTCTATAACACCCCTGAATGACAGTGCATGTGACTATTTCGTACACATTGTAAGCAGGCCTAATATTTACAAAGTAGCAATTAT
Source organism: Octodon degus (assembly GCF_000260255.1). NCBI lineage: Eukaryota > Metazoa > Chordata > Mammalia > Rodentia > Octodontidae > Octodon > Octodon degus. The sequence continues at coordinate 2,667,146 of NW_004524682.1, forward strand.
TAAAATAAATATATTTCATTATAATCAGAAATATGTCTTTCCCCAAATTTTTATGTAGAGAAATGTATTTTCATTATATTCATTCCAATTTTTTAATGAATCATAAAATCTCAATGACAATGAGATGGTAACTATTTAATTGGTATAGCTCATAATTTGATTCTAAAATTTGATATTAAAGACAAATGTGTAATGGTCTATTACTTCTATCATATATGAAAATGGTTCAAATAAAATAGGTAGGGGAAGTTCTAATATA
>NW_004524682.1:2668295-2669400 GCF_000260255.1 Octodon degus
ACCCCGATAAATGGAATTTAAATTCCAAAGGAAATAACAATGTAGAAAAGCATTTAACAAGGATCTAGAGTTAAGTGTAGTTGTAGACAGTAAATAATCAGAAAAAAGAGAAAAAGAATTTCAAAAGAAACTTCAAAAGACTAATTAAAATCACCCAGATAGAAGGAAACACTCCTTCAAGCAGAACCATGTAACGCATTAAGAACACAGACAGCGCGAGGAAGAAGCTAGATGTAATCTTAGTACAAGAGAAACAAGCCTCAATACAAGGGAGGAAATTGATTTCACATCAAGGGAGAGACCGGGCCCTTTTCTCTGGTCTGTGAAGACAAAAAGAAATATAAATGGGGGATTTTAATTTAGGACACTGATGTTATTTTTGGAAAGGTTCAAGGTACAAGTTTAAAGATGATTGACCATGGAAGTAGAGTGATGAAAGATTTGATCTGGGTTGTGTGAAGCCACCACTAAAAGAAATATTAAGGAGAAAAATGATCTTAACCTTCATAGAGCATTCCAGCATATCAAAAGATGTGTCCACCAGAGCAGAATTTTTCCTTGTGTCCTCATAAACAAAGTTGAGATCACAGTGAGTCAAAAATGACCCATGAGACCAAATATGTAGATGTAGTCTGTAAGATTGCATAATGTTTATTTACTTGTAAAGGTCAATAGATCCAAAAATACCACACAGGCACACACACACACACACACACACACACACACAAATATACACGAAATACAATATAATTACATGAGCTATAAGGAAGAAAGTATAGAGCTTTATAAAATACTGCTTTTTTTTAGAGCTTGTGCTTGCCAGGCAGACAGTCTGCCACAGAGCTATTCCACCAGCCCAAGTGCTGCCGTTCTGATCCATGTTGCTAATGAAATTAGCTAAAATTAATGTATTAAAATCTATGATATCTGCATAGATGTATGGGATATAGCGTACGTATATGTTTTAGGATAGACAGAAAATAAGAAAGAAATAAACCAAAGCAAAGGTACCTAGCTCTCTTTTAAAGATGTTTTGGTTTGTAGAATATATTTTATTTATTTTTTTTTTAAGTTTTGAGACAGAGTCTCAGTAAGTTCTTTTTAA
>NW_004524682.1:2674355-2677036 GCF_000260255.1 Octodon degus
TCTGCATATCAAACATCTTAGGCATAATATGGAACAGGTATTTTTCATCAAGTATTGATATGTTGAACTTTAAGTCCCTACAGAATATGATAAAAAATATTCCTTGTTGAATGAAGTGACCAGGGTCATACCTGAGGACTGGAAATTTCTCCATAAATATTAGCTCACTGCTTGGCTTTCCTACCATGTGAGTTTGATTAGAAAATCTGCATTTCAAGTACGTACATTTTCCTATAGTTTTTAGTCTCAGCTCCATTTGAGGAGTCTATTGTCAATAACAAGATGTGAACTTTTTGTGACTAATTTAAAAGTGACTCCATATAGGAAGACAACAATATGCAATGTATTAATTATTGTAACTGTCACACTAAACTGTCTTGAAACTGTTTCATCATTATTTTATCATTTTTCACATTAAAATGAAAAAAAAAATAGGGCCGGGGAGATAGCTCAGTAGAATAAGCACTTGCCTGGCAAGTGCAAGGTCCTCAGTTTAATCACCAGTACCGCAAAAAACAAAACAAAACAAAACAGAATCACAATGTATAAAATGAAAAAAATAGATAATGTAGCAACCATTGTTAATTAGCTATCCTTGTTTTGAAAATTTAACATATGTATTGTTCTATGTTACCCTGTTTGTTATTGCTTCTATTTGTTTTTGCTTCTATTTTCACTCTTCAAATTAAAAAAGCATGACTCCATCTTCTCTGTCTATTGTGTTGTCTCCATCCATCCTCAATTTTCCTGAAATATATTAAAAGTACTTGCAAATGTGTTATAGGTGGCTAGACTGGAGTCAAGTCTATATAAAAGAAGAAGCATGTCATTTATTTAAAATTAAGCTTAAAAATAATAGTTTAATAAACCTAAGTAAACAGTGAGACAGCAGTTTAAGTAAAGAAAGATGGTTTCTGATTTGTAGCACGTTTCTTCCCTCCACTCCTCTCCCTCTTCCCCTCCCTCCTTCTCTCTCTCCCTTCTTCCTCTGCTTCTTCCTTCCTTGCTCTTGGTTTCCTTTCCTCCTTCTCACCCACCCCTGCTTTTCTTTCTCCTCTGTCCTGCAGAATGGAAGGAGGAAGTGGCATTTTATGTATTTATTTATTTGGTGTTTAGGACAGGGTCTACAGGTTCTCACTGCGTAGATCGGACTTGTAGTGATTCTCCTGTTTACAGCCTCCCAAGTGCTGGGATTACAGGCAAGTGCCACCAGGTCCAGTCTCGATCCCAGTCTCAGCGTGCCCTTGGCGGGGGGAGTGTGTGGCATGGCAGGCCCAGGGATTGAACTCCTGGCCCCTGCGTCTGCCTGAACAGGGGTTTTAATCATCTGAGTTATTTGACTGGCCCAGAAGTGCCATTTTAATCTGTGAAGGAACACCCTTTGTCCTAGAAACTGTTTCAAACTTACCAAATGCAAGCTACTGGCCTCCTCTCAATTGCTCCTTATTTTGCAAAAAGTGATTACAATTATTACTGTCATCTCTCCTATCAAATCGATGACAAATTTCCTAAATATTACTGATATTTATGACTGAGTTGGCTACATCTTTCAAGTTATTATCAAAATTGTCTTCAGTAAAATAATTAACAGCCATGTTTCTTTTCCATCTATGTAAAGTAACTGTTCCAAAAAGAATCTCAAAATTTGAAGTTTATTCTCCAGAGGCAGTAAAGAATACATGCATCAGATAGCCTTCCGTAAGCCAAAGGAGTCTGATTTTTGCTTCTCTATTGGCCCCACATAGCATTTGCCCTTGTCTCTCCCCCATGGTGCACATGGCTCCATAGCGACTAGGCTAAGGGGACCAGTAAACTGCTTACTAGGAAAGTTACTTGTTTTACCACCAACCCTCAGCATTCTAGAGAAACAGTAAGAAATTATCCTGAAGGTGGTATCTGCTAGCGATGTTTTTGAAAGCTCAAAGGTCTCCACGGCTTAGGTACTAAAACATACTTGCAAGAAAATTCAAGTTCTGTGTACTGATAACCACTGTCTTTAATACACTTGCATGGGAGTAGGGAAAAAAGTATTCATTTTTCTATTTTATAAATAAGGAATATTTCTTTTGGAAAGAATGATTAGTTTGAACAAAACTGATTCATTAGCCAGAATAGAAACCTTGTGAAAATATTCCCATGAAGGTCTAATAGATTAGTATGAGGGTGTTACTTAAAACAAGAAATAAATCCGCCTGAGAATTGCCACGAATGATTTAGTCTGGGTATACTTTTTATTGTTACTTTTAAAAAATAAAGCTGTAGTAAATTTTAATGAACCCTATTTCCTATAGGATCAAAAAGGACTTAAAATATAATCAAAATATAATATATAAATGAATAACATGAGCTGTTCAGATATAAAAAACTATTTTAATAAAAATAACCTATCTGCAGCTTTATCCCAAATTTCAAAGCACTTGATATATTGCCATCATATGTGGTATGTTTATAGATTTATCCTTACAGTTAGAAAGCTTATGAAAGTGAAATAGCCTTTATTTAATGCATGAAGTTAACCAGAGAACCATTATTATCAAAGTCTAAAATTCACGTATTCTTATATTCAGAATATACGTTACTTTAAAAATATAACTTTACAGACTGCCCTGAATAGTTTGTCTATAATCAAAATTATTAATATCAGGTATAATAATGAAAGTTTCCAGAATTTATAAAAGGAA
>NW_004524682.1:2677276-2679997 GCF_000260255.1 Octodon degus
TCACTGGAAATCCTTACACTGTTGAGAATTATTTAACGGGAGTACAATATTGCAAGAGTGAATGTTACATACACTAAACATAGTGAAAGAAGATAGACACTAAATACTGACAGGGGTTCGATTCACTTAAAACACAAGAAGAACGAAAAGGAAAAGTTCTCCACAGCGTCAGAAGCCACCATAATGATGACCTGTGGAGGGGAGCACTGACTGGAGGTGCAGGCTATAGGCATCTGGATGAAGCCAAGGCCTGCTTTATGACCTGTCTGCCAATTAGATTACAGTTAAGCTGTACAGGCATGACATATGCATACAATGTATTTCAATACATTTTTTTCCCTTTTAAGATCCTAACTCCGCCCATCCATCATTGTAGTTCTGGAGACGCCCAAAGAAAAGGTCTGAATCATGGAAAGGCGGAATCAGAAAGAAGGAGCTGGTGGGAGTAAATTAGAAGGCTCTATGAAGGAAGAGCAAAGAAACAGTGGGACAGCCATGGCAAGCTCTTGAAAGAAGTCAGATTGGATAAAGATTTGGAAACTAAATGTTATAGTACTAGAGCAATAGTGACAGAACAAGGTATTATTTCATTGCAGGGTGTCTTTGTGAATTTTTTTTTTTTTGTGTGTGTGTGTGTGTGTGTGTGTGTGTGTGTGTGTGGGTGCTGGTCACTGAACCCAGATATGTGCTCACTAAGCTCCACCCCAGCTGCGCCCCCAGCTGTGTTTCTGTGGGCTCTCTGAGAAGGAAAGGCAAAGTAGAGAGCACAAGTGATGAGAAGTGGGAGCCCAACTGGTACTACGAGGGAGGACAGTGATGTACTGGAAATTTGAGCAGCCCCTAGAAAGGCAGAGTCATGAAGATTCACAGTCAGGATTTCACCCCCGCAGGATGCTGACTATAGGTGGCCTCTGTTGTGTTCTGACTTCCAGGACACCTTCATTCAGGAGCATTTCCTTCTACATTCCCTGAAGTTATGGCAAGAGTTTTTTCAAGATGTCCTCAACCACTTTCTCCCTTCCCCTCAATATCCTAACTATAGGGTTGTCATTTACCTGAGGCTAATACTAGTCACCTTCTTCTTCCAGGCAGTGCAAATTGGATCTTTAATAATGAAACTTGGAAGTGTTCATGGTGAAAATTACAAAACATTTCTGAAATCCAAAAAAAAATGAAGTTAATGAAATATTAATGCTGAAATAGATATTTGTTGACTTGGTATTTTGAGATTTTTTAATAAAAACCTTATTTTCTATGTATTATGTACATTTTAACATAAAAATTAAACTAGACCACATTACAAATAAATGCTTAGAAGAGTGTATATTTTTACATATAGGAAAATTAGCCTAGAAATATTCACGTAGAAAGTTGAGAAATAGGATAATAGGATTGTGTTTTCGTCTCTCTCTTTATACTAGTATTATATTAACTGTATCCCTTTAAACATTTTTAAATTTCTCTTTGAAATGGAAATAGTTCATGCAGTGAAAAGTGAACTCATAATTTTATACAAAATATGTATGTTGCATATCCACATAACACCGTTAAAGATAAGTCTGTGTGGGTCTATGTTGTTGGTGCGATTGTCAAGTAATACAACCACTATGGAAATTAGTATGGAGAATCCTCAGAAAGCTAGAACTCGGAGATCTGTTAGGTAGGAGCCCTCATGAACATTCTCTTTTAACTAAGAAAGAAATGAAAGCTATTTCTATACCGTGCCCAAGGTCATGCAAGTAGAGAATGGTAGGCTAGAAGGGACTTAGTGATATTTATCATATGAGCCCTTCCTTGCAAATAATGTTACGTATTTTCATCTATGATTTTGATTCATAGTTATGACATAGTTAACTTCCCTCTACTGATGAACATTTTAGACATTGCTTTTAATATTTTTAATTTTCTTTTTTAAGTGATGCATGTTTAATTTGAGAAATACATATAATAAAATTTTGCAGCTTAAAATACAATACATAGGGCTGGCAGGATAGCTCAGTGAACTAACTGCCTGCTTAGGCAAGCTCGGGATCTGGGGTTTGATCTGCAGAATGGCAAGCTACGCCAGCCCTGCCCCCAGAAGCCCTGAGCCAGTGACTGAGTCTTTGCTTGGTTGTGCGTGGCTGTAATCCCAACACTAGGGAAGCTGAAAACAGGAGGATCACTATGAGTCCGAGCTGCATAGTGAGACCCTGTACCAAGTACATTAAAAATAAAAATAATAGTGGGTTATCCATAGGACTGGGAATGTAAGACTTTGTTAACTTGAGCCTTTTACAGCTCTGTTATGGACTACTGGACTATATTGGACTATTTTGCTGAATTCACACACCTACAATATTTAAATGGTAACGGAATACCCATCTCTGACAAAATTTAAAAAAAAGGGGTACATAAATGAAGGACCATTTTGTATCTGTTTATACAAAATAGTTAGGATAGATATACAGCTACTTTCTCTTAATTCGATGAGAAGAAAGATTTGTACTAAGTGTTTGGACAGGATACCATGTCTGCATCTTGTACTATGAATGACCACTATGAAGACTACAATATGCAATGTACTAACTATTGAAACTGCTCTACTAATTGGTTTTGAAACTGTCTCATTACTATTTGTTTCCCAATAAAATTAATTAAAAAATAATATATAGACTACTTTTACCTTGAAAGACTTCATTGTACTTATGGCATAGTTTTAGGAAGAAACAATCACTTTAT
>NW_004524682.1:2680637-2685930 GCF_000260255.1 Octodon degus
TATTTGAAAATCTGATTGCATTGGTATGTATTTTCAATGACGTTATTGATTTGTCCATTTTATTCAGAAGGTTATCTCTGATTTGATTTGGTTCCTTTGTTATGGTTTATATTTTTATGGTTTATATCTAGATGTCCTCCCCAGTTGGCCTCATGTGCCTGCAGGAGTGCAGCCTTTGAGCAGTGACGAGGGCACAGGGCCTGCTCCTCCCCAATGTGTTAGCCCACAGATAAGCTCACAACAGACCGTGTTAGGAGATGCGACCTGGCAGGGGAGGCGGGCGCTGCGTCTGGAAGGGCTGATCCCTTCTCTGGCCCTCCTGGCACTGACCCTCTGCTTCCCATTGCCACAAGAGCTTTGTTCTCACCAGGCCCCTCTGCTGTGCAGCCCTACCTTGGAGGCTAAAAGCTGTATAAAGTGGGAGCCAAAACAAACCTTTCCCACCTTAGGTTGTCTGTGTCAAGTATTGTAGCTCAGTGATGAGAAAGCAACCAACCATCCTCTGTCTTCCTTATTTCTAATACAATATGATGAAAACTAAGCCATATAGTTTTATTACTGATCCTTTGTTCAAGTCATACGCTCATGTTTGCAGATACAAAGTTATTTTGTAATAAACTACATTTCATTATGCAAGTAACATTTAGCCTTAGAATTATTAAATATCACTTCATTTGATTTCTGTTCACTTAATAATAGTAATCCATACTATTAGTATGAACTATGTAGCTATATAATTCAGTTCTTGAAATCTAAAGATTATCATAAATTCTTCTTATACATTCATTGAAAATTAGATTTAGGTTCAAATACAAAGAGATCCCTAACTACTTTTGTCAGAAAGCAGACTAAACAAGGAACTTTTTCTAAATATACAAAATATGAAACAAATGCTCTGACCTTCTTTATTGGTAAACTTCAAAAATAATGCCATCAGAATTTAAGAGTCTGGGTGTAGTAGGTATACTAGATTAAGGTTAAAAGCAGTGTTGAAATGACTACTGAGGCTTTGGTTTATAGCAGACATTAGAGATTTTCTCAAATATTAAGAATAAATATTGTAAATTAGAACTTGTGGAAAGCAATATTATCAAAAGATTATTCAGAAAAGCATTATTCTGAGCCATTAAACTTTTGAAACATGTACTTTATGAATTTTGATCAATTTCTTTGAGTTGGTGGCAAGTTCCCATAACCATGCTGAAAGCCCAAAGTGAGCTACAATTTTTCGTTTGCCTTGAAAAGCACAGTTACTGAGAGAAGCTCCAGGATACTGTGGAAACCATCTTTTGAAAAGTCAAAAGGCTATACTTTCAGGGATCATTTCTATAGTATGTTAAAAGTCACTGTCAAATTTGGCCAGAAAGTTATATTAATGTGTATATTAAGTGGGAATTTTGATTGATTCATCAATTCAAAGCCAATTCTGATATCTAGCCAAATAATGTATCCTAATAATTTTTAAATCATAGTTTCTACACAGTTGCTAAAATAAAACTTCAATCCTCATGTGAACTATTTAATACCATGTAAAGTATTGAAGTATCAATAGCTTTTCTGTGGCCAGATGAGCAGACGTTTATTACTTCGGTTGTGTTCTCAATTCGTTTTCCAAACTGTGTGAGGCTGAGAAAGTTACATAGTGGAGCATCCTGTAGTAGAATTCAGTGGTTCCTCCTGGAGTTATATGTTCTTTTCTTTTACGTCTTTCTTTTCTTTCTTTCTTTCTTTCTTTCTTTCTTTCTTTCTTTCTTTTCTTTTTTTTTTTTTTGTGAGCCCTTCACTTAATACATAGCATTCCTTTTCCTTGACATTCTATTTCTCAAATCAAATTTGCTGTCCTCTAAATTGGATGGAAAAATCAAGTTTCATTTTGTGTTATGCTCTTTGTCCTTTTTCACTTATAAACTCTACATTGATTTTAGTGAGGCACTCACTACAGCTTATGAACTCAGGCAGCTTCTTTGGAAAAAAGAAAATGAGTTTGCTGTGGGCCCGTTTTCCCCAAGCAGTTCACAAACTAATTACTGCATCTTCGATACAATAGCAAGTGAAACAGAACTGCAAGGAAGGTTGGGGAAGGCAATCAGGCGACATGCTTGTGTCTGCCCAACATCCCGGGAGCCGCGGTGCGGCCTTATCTTGTGCTGTGTGCGGTGTCTGACCACCAAACACCAGTCATTAACTCCTTTAGGAACTCCAGTGTAATTTGCAGTTGCCAGTGCAGGCTGTTCCTTCATATAATGACATCCTAGGCCATTAAACTGATTTGTATTGTTCTGCTTGGAAAAACGAAGCTCTTTCTATGTCCTTTTTATAGAGTGAAAAAGGGTAAGATAGTTTATAGAAGTATAGACAATAGAAGACCTGGGCTACTCAAAATGACTAGTAAGCTCAGTGCACGGGAAAATAAGCACCCTGCATCTAAGGGAACGGGATTTTCTGCAGCTATTGACTCCAAGCAAACTGGCCGTGCTCTAATGAGGTGCTTTCCTCCTAGCCTCTGTGAAGCCACTGACATTCGGCATGTTGGGCTGGCAGATCAAAAGTGGCCTACAGCATGTATAAATGTTTAACACCCAGGTGTTCGACTTGACATTTTCTTGGTATCTAGCAGCTGCTTGATTATTTAAGGATTACCAACAGTCATTGAACATGGAGAAAGGTCCACCTGTGCTAATCATCGCTATAATAGGATCAGTGTTCAAACCTAAGTTTCTTTTGATTATCACTGTTAAACTTTCTCTAAGGTCTCCTAGCTTGCTAGAGGAAAAATACTTATTGAACTCTGCTATATCAAAGGCCCTAGTGTTGAAATATAAGTAGACATTTTTGAATCCACAATAATAGATGCTTTTCTCCATAAGAGGATCAGATAAAAAATACTAAAAATTCTACTGAATAGATACTCTCCATCATTTCTAAGATTTTTATCATCCTTCACATAAAATAGAGGCATTTTAAATAAATAATATGGGCATTAATGGCTATAATTTAAAATTTTTGTCTAATGTCATAAAACAAACACCCATGTGGCAATATCTACATTAAAATATAGGAGTCACTGATATGGGAGGAATCCTTAAGGCCAATTCACTTTTGAGAGCATCACTTTTCCCCATGGTACAATATAGTTGCTTAGAGGAATAAACAGAGTTGTAGACAAATATTTCTGCCATGGTAAGACCAAGGTAGGGCAGGCTCAGACGGTATCTTATACCTCAAATAGAAGTAGAGAGAGGTAGAATATATTAGGATAGCTGTTTATCTATGCTAACTATTTTGTATATACAGATATATATTTTTCACTATAAAATGAACCTTCATTTATATCCCCCTTTTTTGTTTAGTTTTGTTAGAGACGTGTATTCCATTGCCATTCACATATTGTAGGTGCATGAATTCAGCAAAGTAATCCAGTATAGTCCAGTAGTTGTGGGTTATCAATGAGAAGAAAGATTTGTACTGAATATTTAGACAAGATATCATGCCTGCATCTTGTACTATGAATAACTGCTATAAAGACAACAATATGCAATGTATTAATTATTGTAACTGTACTACTCACCTGTTTTGAAACTGTCTCAGTGCTATTTCTTTCTCAATAAAATTAGTATTAAAATATAAAAAAAGAATTTATTTGGATGTGTTTTGTGTCAGTTGGATATAGACTGCTAAATAATATGCTTTCCTTTTCCCAAGTCCACTTGTTGTCCCAAGTTTACTTTCATCATGAGTAGTATTTGCCTAAGATACTCAATAAATAAGAGTTCAGTTTTTTGCAATCCTTCTCTATTCATTTTTCCCTTCAGATTTATTAATGATGGAATAGAATCTCCTGAAAATGAGGGTTGGTTGGTGAGACACATAAGAAAGCCATTCTTTAATCTTGTCCTCTATTTGGACTGATTTGAAAGAGAAGTTTCATAATCGGTTCCTTAAGTTGATTCTGCATTGTTTCCAACTTCAGATTTATTTTTATTGCAACTCAGAGCTGTTATCTTGGTGTGTAGCTATGTTCTTGCTGTATATTTGCCATGCATGTGTCATTAAGGATGTTTTAAGCAAAGGAAATATAATTTGTAAAAATATTCTGCTAAACATAAACAACACAATATATGCTATTAGCTTTTAAAATCTAGCGCTTGTCATAGATCCAAATACCATGGTATTTCTGGAAATTCTGGATTTTATAAGTATAGTTATTTCATATGTTAACCAGATATTTGGCTTCATCACTTCTGGCTGGTGAGCCAGCAGCTTGTATCATTTCTGGGAGAGACTGAAATGTGTGTCTCGTTTGTGGTTTTTAACAAATTATGAATAAAATGCACTTAGAGAACTTGTGATAACAAAAGAGAATTTTATATTTATATTGCCGGAAGTCACAATCTCTGTAAGCATCTGTGGGAATTATGTGGTATATCTTTCTCTATGAGATTTTTGTGGCTTCTGTAACTAATTTAAACCTCAATCCTGGGTGAAAATAACTAACCATATTAAGGTATGACCTGTGAACCAAACCCAGCCAAACATTCCTCTTCACATAAACCACAAACTATAAAATGTTTTCTTTTTACCATTTATAATGGTTGAGGGCTGGGTCCAACAAGCTCGAGGCTACGAATACATCTCAAGAACAGCAAAAATCCCTATTGTCCAAAATAACTGGAAATAAACAGAACCAAACAACAAAAATAAGGAAAATAAATTCTATTTTGTGATTATGCAAATTATATGAGACTGATACTGTAGTGTTCTAAAATAAAATTTTATGAGAACATTTCTATATCATTTGCTTATATGTTATAGATATCTGATTTCATGGTACAGTGGTAAAGTTGAGAAACTATGACAAAGACCATATGGCCCACAAAGCCTATATTTTTAAAATCTGGCCTATTATAGGAAAAATTTGCCTACCCCTTGCCAAAGGCACCATTTAAAATTTTATAAAAATTTAGTATTCTGTTTCAAATAAAAGGGAGAGGGAATCCATTATTATGTAAATAATTATCAGAGAAGCAGATATGGAAAATATTCATTAGATGGGAAAACATAGGAGAATAAAACTTGGAAACATTTGCTTCCCGAAAAAAAAAGCAAAAAATAAAAATAAATAAATCCACAGAGGTAAGATTTAACTATAAAAGAGACATTTAAGCTTTCCAACTCTCCTATAGGCATCTAGATGCTAAAGTTAAAAATGTAAATATTAAAGTAGGGACTTGAATACCAGTCAATATCTGATTCAATTCAATTCAATTCAATTCAGTTTGGCTTGGCTCGGCTC
>NW_004524682.1:2686852-2688971 GCF_000260255.1 Octodon degus
TAAAGAGGTAGTGATTTAAAAATTTCATGAGAAAAAAAATCAAAATAATCATTAATGATGTTTAGCTGAAGAACCTATTAATGAACTGAAACTTTAAAAAAGATTTCTAACAGCAAATTTAATCAAGTAGAGAAAAATATTATGGAAAACAATGGCAAACAATATTTAATTATTGGCTCAAAGGAATAAAACTAAAAGAATGAAAAATAAGAATGAATGATGAAAGCTGATGGGCCTTAGTAAATACCAGAAAAGGAAAGACAAAAATGAAATCACATTAAATTCACTGACAACACAGAGAAAGAGAAGGGGCAGAAACTGTAACAAATGCAGAAAGAAATATCCCCAAATTAAGGATCAAAATGAATATCTAAATCCATAAGGAATATAAAATAATTCTAATTCACAATCATAGAGTCTTTTTTTATTTTTATTTTTTATTTAGGGAAGGGTCTATATGGTGTTCAGAGTCTCACTACTAGATCAGACTCATAGTGATCCTCCTTATTACAGCCTCCTAATAGCTGGGATTATGGGCGCACCCAGTCTGAGTCTTAATAAAAGCAGAAATCAGGAAAAGTGAAAATTAATATGCTGAGCTATAAATGGTTGAAGTTAACAACTTCTGAAATTGCCAGTCATGTGGTAACCCACTACCATTATAGACTATTGGAGTATATTGGATGACTTTGCAGAATTCATGCAGAATTCATATATTCCTACAATATATGAATGGCAATGGAATTCCCATCTCTGACAAAGGTAAACAAAAAAGGGGGTTATAAATGAAGGACTATTTTATAGAGGAAAAAAACATATATGTATAGACAAAATAGTTAGCATAGATATATAGCTACTTTCTCTTAGTTCAATGAGAAGAAGGTTTGAACTAATAGTGTTTAGACAAGAAATCATGTCTGTATCTTGTACTATGACTAACTACTACAAAGACAACAATATTACTGTAACTGTACTACTAACCTGTTTTGAAACTATCTCATTGCTACTTCTTTCTCAATAAAATTAATGTAAAATAACTAACTTAATGATGCCAATAATACCCTCATAAAAAGCCAGACATATAAGAAACTATAGAGATGAAAAACTCTTCACTAAATGCCAGATTCAATGGCACATTGACAAGTAGCACCATCAGACCATGAATGTGCAGCTGAGTCAAGAGCTGCTTTGTGGCGAGATCCCTGCGTCCAGCTTCCAGTGTGATAAAACGAAACAAGACACATCAGCTTGAAAAGTCATCATTATTAAGTGAGATTTATTTCTGGGAATTCAAGAATATTTAACATAACGCAAATCAATAAAAGTGATCCATCACACTACCAAAGTGAAGCAGAAAGATCCTATAGGCATCCTAATAAATGCAGAAAAATCATCTGGCAGAATTTCAGTGACATTTCATTATGAAATCTCTCAGTAAATTAGGTATAAAATTATGTCTGCCAATATGATAAAAATCATTTATAAAAAGCCAATATAATCATAGCCAATGCTGAAAAGTGGAGATTGTCCTCTAAAATCACAGTCACTCCTACTACATCTTTGTAATACAATAACTAATCTCAGAAAATAGGCACTTAAAATATTCAAACTAGAATATTTTAAATAAGTAATAAAAGTTTTCTCTGGATATGAGCTGATCTCATGAATAAAAATCCCTAAAGAATCCACCAAAACTAAGAAGTAATTGATTCAGTACAGTTGCAGAATGTGTAATACAGTTTCAATTTCATTTTTATACATTAACAATGTATAAAAATTTTATGAACAGATGATCTGAAAACATTCTAAAGACTTAGTAATCAGAACAGTATGATACAAGCATGAAACTATATATTTAGGAAAATGGAATTATTTTCTATAACTATACATGTTTATGTGTAAAGAATTTGCAACAATGACACCAATGATGTATGATAAGAAAGGGTGGTGTTTTCAGTTAATGGTACTAGATGATATGTTAATTCATGTAAGCAGAAGAAAATAAAAAATTAAAAGGAGATCAGACCCTTTTCACCATTCACAGAACCAAGTATCTCTTAATGAATAGAATGAGTTGTTCTAATGGTGTTTGTAAATAGGATCACAAGTCCGCATCTTG
>NW_004524682.1:2689465-2702057 GCF_000260255.1 Octodon degus
AATGAGATATCATCTCACCTCAGTTAAAAAGAAAAGTATAGAGCTGGGGAGATGGCTCAGTAGAAGAAGTGCTTCCCTGGCAAGCGTAAGGGCCTGAGTTCAATCCCTGGTTCCAAACAAACAAAAGTATATTTAAGAAGAAAAAATAGGTTTTGGTGAGGACCTGGAGAAAAGAATCTTTTGCATATTGTTTTTGGGAACGTTAGTCATGACAGCCATTATAGAGAAGAGTATAGAGTGCCTTCAAAAAAATAAAATTAGAACTTCCGTATGATCCAGCCATCCTCCTGCCAAGTACATATTCAGAGTAAATGAAATCAGAATCTTAAAAAGATAGGTGAGTTCCTGTGTGCGTGTGTGCGTAGCATAGTTGTTTACAACAGCAAAAGCACAGAAACAACATTAAGTGTCCATTAACAGGTGAATAGATTGAAAAGTGTGGTAGATGCTTGTGATGGAACATTATTTAATCTCAAAAAAGAAGGAAACAATGTCATTTTCAACAATATGGTTAAACCAGTAGGGCATTATGCCAAGTGAAACAAGGTACAAAAATAAAATGCATGTATTATCTCACTATGGGTGGCATATAAAAAATGTCAAACTCACACAATGAAGCATGGCAGTCCCAGAGCTGTGAAGGAAGAAACACTGGAGGTGATAGTTAAAACATACAAACTTTTGTTTTGAGTTCTGCAATAGAACTCAGAACCTTGTCCTTTACAGGGAAGTGCTGTGTCATTGAGCTATATCCCTGGCCCCATAGAAATTTTACTTTTATAAGATAAGCAAATTTGGGGGACCACCTATTAGCATGGTTCTTATAGTTAATAACATTTTGTTATGCAGTTAAAATTTGTTAAACTTGTTAAATTTTATGTTGAGATTTCTTACCAAACACATAAACACCACACTAAAGGGTCTGAAAGAAGCTTTGTGTGGGCACAGGACAGATCCTAGATATGTTTTTAGCTTTGATGGTGTGATGGTTTTGTTGCAGGCAGCTGAGTTAGATAAAAATATTATAGGCAGCCAGAAAGGGCCAGGCCTCCAAGGAGATAGTATGGAAGACAAGATGACTTTGGGAGAGACAGACCCCTGGTGTGGGTCAGACCTCAAGATGAAAGAATAAACAAATGCAGTCACATACCTCCCTAAAGATAAGCATCAAGGATTGATATTCTAAATGAGTACCTCACCATAAGGACTCCTGGAAGTCTCTAACACAGCCCCCTAAAGGAAAAGCCCACTCTGAATTCATGAGCCCTTGCCATGCCGGCTTCCTACATGACTCACTTCCCCATTTGATCCTGGATTTAATCAATTCTACCTGAGCAATGGTGCTTGTAATCTTATTGGTTGACCAAGTTTTGTCCCACCTCACGCCCACCTAGTGAGTTTCTGTGTTTTCCACCTTAGACCCACCTCACTTCATGATTCTACTCTATAAAATCTGGAAAAAAACAGCTTCTGGGGCAACCTGCTCAGGTTCCCCTTCTGTCCTCTCAGGAGCTTACTTTTCCCCAATAAATTTATTCTGCTCTTAATCTCCCTTGTTCTAACATTCATTCTTTGAATTCAACCCAGCTATCTTTCAGGTTGGGAGTTTCATTCCCCTATATCAGTTTCATGGATGTATAAATATCCCAAACACAATGGTTTGTAAACATTAAACATATTCAGCTATGTATTTGTCAATAATACTTCATGAGAATATCCTTAAAAGAGAATAAGAAAATACATGCCATGAAAAAGCTTTTACATGATACTACAGCCTAATATACTGGGAGTGCCTCACTTAAATAATGATATCCCTTTACAATACCATCTTGGGAACAGACAGACAGACAGGGAGGTGACAATGGGAAAATAAAAACACACTTGGATCCATATCTTTTGTAAAGTACCTGTTATGCTATCTCTATAACCTGAGCAAAATAAACATGAAATCTTATTTTCTTTGAAAATGTATTGGTAAAAAGTATCTATCAAGAGAATACATTCTAAAAGACAGGTGTGAAGTGTCAAATGTAGTCTTTGAGAATCATAAAAATCAACAAATACTAATTTCTTGCCCTTTCTAGGCACAACTGCTTATTATGGCTTATTTTTAATTTACTTAATACTCTTTTTCTATGTAACTATATTCCTATTTTTCACATGGCAAAATTTCCCCACATTTATTAAAAGTCAGCTGTCAAAATCCAACCATTACAAGAGCTAAGATCAATTCCTTGTACCAGAAGAAAGAAAGAAAGAAAGAAAGAAAGAAAGAAAGAAAGAAAGAAAGAAAGAAAGAGAAAAGAAAAGAAAATAAGAGAAATGCTAAGAAAATTTTCAGTTAATAACAAGCACTCTTCAACCTTATAGCATTAATAACATTAATAATTGTATAGAAGTAATTTCTATATAACATAGACATACAATGTGATTCATAAAGTTCTTTTCTAGGCTGAAATTACATTATACTTGGAACTATCACTTGTGATTATAAGAATGTTAGGGGAGAATACAGCATAGCTTCCATATTCACTTTTTAAAATCAGTAAATACATAGTGAGGTTTGCACATCAGATATGAAACTTGATAAAACATACATGATAGTGGCTAATACAGACATTACTGAAATAGCCATGTGACTAAATGTAAACTTGTAATCACAGGAAATGAAAGATACAAAATTAAAAAATCTATACGTAGAAACAGTTTACGTGAAAATTTCCAGAAGTGTCGTCTAGAAAGAGACCTAAGTGAAGATCTGAAGGCAATGATGAATTAAGCAAATGGGAAAGTAAGCTGGTGGAGAAAGGCAAAAGAGTTCTTTTTTTAAATTGTAGAAAAGAACATGGGCAGCAAAGACCCGTGACAACTGTGAGGAAATGAAGAAGGACACTATCCCTAGGCCTAGAAATCCACAGTGAGAGGTGAACAGCAGTCTCGTGTAGAAAGCTGACCTACCTCGAAGCAAAATGTCGAATATAACACTTTTGAAGAATATTTCTATTACCAACAACATTTTCTCCCAGGTGTTTTCTCATTCATTCATTCATTCATTTCTTCATTTACTCATTCATCATTAAATGAACTACACCTAACCACACACAGGTACTCTTCACCTCTCTGTCAGCGCAGGGCTGTAAGAAATGACAGCGCAAACTGTGCAAATCAAACCAGCATGAAGAAAATCAAATTCTTATGACTTTTATACACTCAAGACATTAAAAAATTTTGCTGTTGAATATAAATGTATAAAAATGCAAAATAATAAAAATAATTTTTATTTAGAACTGTCATTTCAAAGATTAGGAGTACCAAGAATGAAAATGTTCTGTTGCTGCTGTTATTGATGCTACAACAAATGACCAAAAGAAAAGCGCTTGCCTTTATGTCTCGTAAGTGAAGATGCGGCGCGAACAACTTCATGATGCTTTAGTGAATTGTCATACTCCTCTCTTAAGATTAGATCCACTTCCAACCTTTTATCCTTCACACTTTCAGTGCCGTGAAATGTCTCTGAGAATTCCTTTAATGTCAAGTATCTTGCCAGGGCCCTTCCTCTGGGACACCTTCATCATTTTCCCCACATCAGTTTCCTAATTTATGTTGAGAAGTTCACCTTCACTAAGTTCCTGTACTTACGTATTTGGAGGCCTTTGAAGGTCAGCAGAGTCCATGTTCCTGGGGTGGGTCATTTCTTCCGCAGTCTCTTTATGTTAAACTTAGAGTTCATTTCTAGTGTTACCACTTTCTATGGGTTTTTCTTACTGCTCTTTCATGTTTGTTGGTCATTATCTGTTTTGATTGTCCATTTTAACAAACACCAGAGAACACCGGAAGGAAAAACACAGAACACTGCAGTACTTGTTAACACAAATAATATGTGTGATGCTGTTACTGCTCTTGTGAAAGCTGACTGGATTTCAAAGCAGTAAATGGCACATCTATTACTCAACTACTGTAGTGAAATGTAGATCTCAGGCCTAGCCTCAGAGAGTACACCTTATTCAGCTAATCACAGCTAATAAAGAAGGACATTGGAGATGGGATGTTGGAGGACTGTTGCTATTTATGCAGCTAAATTGTGATTTGTGGACTCTGCATGTAAGAATTGCAAAAAGAGAGGATGTTAAGTGGAATAGATGAGGCAACCAAAGGGAAGCACAGTACCATAAGGTTATCACTTGTGTGGAAAAGCATTTTCTATGGAGATATCAAATAGAATGGTGGATACCAGAGACTGAGGCAAGTTGGGACGCTTAGGGAAGGATGAAGATGGCTTCTCAGTGGGTGCTAAGCTGCAGGTCCTGGGGAGCAGAAAGCGCCACTGTTGTTTTTTGTATAGTAGAGAGACTGTAGATAGTAACTGCATACTGTGTATTTCAAAAAGCTAGAAGGAAGGATTATGAATATTTTCACCATAAAGAAGTGATAAGTATTTGATAATATGGATATATTTTATTTAATTAAAATATGTATATGTATTGAAGTATTATGGTATCCCCTCAATATGCACAATTTGTATCTGCATATATTAGTCAAAATAAATTTAAAATATTTTAGATTAGAAAATACACAGAAGGAAACAGAGAGAGGGAGAGAAAGAAGGAGACTGGGACTGATTGCCTATACATGGAAATATTTTGGATAATTAGGGCTATTAACCAAAATAGAAAAATCATCAATTCTAATGACTTAATAAAATATGGATCATTTTTATAATAGTCTGGATAGGATAAATCCTTTCCCCCCTTAAAATGCCAAATTAAGAATTTTAAACCAAAACTGTTCATTGTTTTCTCCTGCTATGTTATGGTCCTCGCTTCAAGTTTCTTAGAGATCCAAAGTACCTGGTACCTACCCTCATAACTAAGGGGTAAAAGAACTGAAATCTCGTAAGTGCTGTGCTTCAGAACTGAAACTGCAATCTGTGCTCACTGCTTACATGCACAGGAGTTGGTTTCCTGGCTCCAAGGAATAGAATTAGTTGTATGTAGGTGCCAAGTGTTCACAAGAAAAAATAAAGGGAAGTTCTAAAGGAATAGCACTAACAATTACACCATTTATATAAGGAGCCCTTTCAGGAAGACCTCTCTGAGGTCTACCAGGGCCAGTGATGTCTGAAAACTCCTCATGTAAATAATTATATCCCATAAAAACGCTCATCACCCATTCTTATGGCGCATTGGCCCAGAAATGATTGAACCTGCATACCTAATCCAAAATAGGAAAACAGGTCGAGATATCTATATCTATATCTATATCTATATCTATATCTATATCTAAATCTAAATCTATATCTATATCTATATCTATATCTATATCTATGTCTATATCTACATCTATATTCCATATTCCAGAATGGTAGTTCTAGAATTTGATGGATCTAAAGGCTCTAGCAGCAGGTAGAATGTACCTTGTAAAAAAAATAATTTTCAGATATTTAAAATGATCAGGCAGAGCTGAGTCATGTAGTTACAGGACAAAACCTTCAGAGAAAACTCACATTTTGTAACCTTCATTTAGGTTTACTTATATAATTGGTATCTTTATTATCAGTTCAAATAAACTATCATCATATCTCAATCTGTATGTCTTTTTTATATACAAGAACTAGAGACATGCTTTTACTATATCCTCTTAGTATAATCCAGGATAAAATATATATAAATACATATAATTTTCTCCGACCAACCTTTAAGAAGCAATATATAGGAAACCTCTTTAACAAATATAACTATTAAATAAGCAAAGATAAATATCAGAGATTTTATTTCATTCTTCCTTCTCAGTGTCCATTACATTTCAAATTTAGCTTTGATATTTCTGCTTAACTCAGCAGAAATTTCATATGCACTAACTAGTCCTTTAAAATTAAAGCCATTTATTCAGCAGATGAGAAATTAGAGTTATTACTTATCTCATGCATAATTCTACCAGTCATCCTGGTAGCAATCATTTCTCTCGATAATATCTCCTTTAAAAAAGTCAATAATCTTTTCACCGAGGATAATAACTTACATGGTAAATGTGAATAGAGTGTTTGACTCCTTTGTGTAGTCAACGCAGTGTCTTTTGTTAAGTATGTATGACTTCAAATCAGTGTAAAACGGCAGGCTAGCAGTTAAACAGTATCCGTTGCTGGCTCTAATTAATTCTACTATTTTATGCCAAAAATTCCATTAGTTTCCATTAAAGGTCTTGATGTAGTGCAGAAGCCTTTATGTTTTGTAGTTAAAACAATCAAACTTCAATTCAAATTAAGGATTATATTGCAGATGGAATGCTCGTGTAGTTCTGCAGCATTGGCCCCGTTATTCACTCTTAACTGAATATTTAGAACATGAGTTAACTGCAAACTGGTCATCATGTAATAATACATCAGCAGGATATTTATGCCTGCAGCAAAAGGCAGCTGGTAAAAGGCAGTTAGAATTCAGTCTTATGTATTAAAATTTTATAGTAATTTTAATTTGCTATGAAAGATGAAAATTTCACTAAGGTCACTGGAAATATTGGAAGGAGTAGTACGACCATATTTAATATCATTATCCACCTTGAGATTTGCATCTCTGAGTTCATGCTCCTGTAAAGATACCACGTACTAGTAGTCAATCATCTCCTCTATAGTCCTTCCTTGTATCATGACTATCGTTGGTCCACAGCACTTCAAACCACAGCATTACTGTGTCGTGAAAAATGGGTCATGTATTCGCACAGGAAATAACTGCAAAGACATATCTGTCTCTGCTCCCTCAGGGTAGAAAGGATCCAGGACCCTTTCTGGTGGGTAGAAGTTGTGTGTCTCTTGTTTACTTTATTTTGTGTGTGCAGTTTGTACTGATCCACCTGTTACTTACCCGCACCACCCGTTCTTATATTGGAGAACCACAATTATAACATGTAATACATAAACACAATTTATTTTCAGTTTAATAATAGTGATAACTAAAGTTCATCCCCCAATTTTTTTATGTCACTTAAGATTAGGTTCCTAATCTACAAAAAATAATTTGAAGGCCTACTTAACGTGACTGAAAACTACATCGCATCAGTGCATTCCATGAAATGGATTTTGTCAAAAGATCAATAGCTTTCATCAATACTTGCTTCTGAAAAGATGTTAATGCAATGAATGGGATTAAATTGCATTGATTGTAAAGGAAGAAACTTGTGATATTAATAAGATTTATATTTAGTATTTTCTGTGACGGTATGATAAACTCAGCAATCCATTACTTAGTACAGAGCACAAGGGTAAATAGGAAAAAAATGAAGTACATAGCAATTTAATTTTTAGATTTCAGTATGTTTTGTCCCATCTACTAATGTTTCATCAGTTACTTCAATCTCTTACAAAATGCATTTAACTTCTAATAGGTTCTTCAAAATCTGAAGCTTACATGATTTATTTATAATTTATATTTCCTAAAAATCAGGGGAAATATTTCTGAATCGTTTAAAACAAGTAATGTTTCTTATAGTGTTTATAGGCAAATAATTATATATAATATCCAGAACAGTTATCAACTTGTCTGAAACAAAACTATTTCTCTTTTATAAATGTAGGGTGAGGTAGCTGGTACTCAGTAGAATTAAATATATAACTAGATACACCCATGGGAAAAACTGTGTCTTAATCTAATATGTATAATACAATTTTATAGATTTTTCTTCATTTCTAGAAGAAATTTCTCTAAGAAATAAGTTTTCACAAAACTTACAGTTGTTCTGTGGCTTTACTGTAGACATTTCCATGTCATTTCCATTTTCTCCATAAATGTTATCTTCATGGTAAAGCTAAATCAAGTGTATGTCACTCCTTTCATTAAGTTCACCTTTTCTCACTTATTTTGAATGTTTGTGTTAACTTGGCAGTAAAACTTGCTTAATCATTCATGAAATCTTGAACCATAATAAAGGAAATACTCATTTTTTTTTTCTTTTGAAATGACTACCACTCAGAGAAAAAGGGTATTCTAATTTACAAGCTTTCTCCCTATCTCACAGTAAAGAAAAAGTAAGAAATTCAAGTGGTTACAGAAAACAGTCTTTTGAAAATATAGATTGATTTCAAGTCTAAATACTTTTATGCTCGCTCATAAATAGATAAAGAGCGCTTCATGTTCTCTTCTAGTCTTGTCCTTTTCCCTCCTTACCTCTACCAACTGAAGATTTCTGATAGCTTGGTAGGCAGTCTATTTGAGGGGGTTTCCTAAATGAGTTTATAGAAATTAATATAAATCATGGTCCATCATAGGTATTTGCTTTTAAAAAAACATAATGAAATATATCAAACTGATTTAAATTATGACATACAGTGGTACCTCAGTTCGCAAACTTAATTTGTTTTGTGATTCTGGGAAAGTTGGTTTTGTTCATGTTTGTGGGGGAAGATGGCCATGGTTCTTTTTGTCACCCAATGAACAGAAATAAAATTTGGTGGATTGCCTTTGTTTGTATAATGAATCACTAGAATGAAAGTGTTCATGAACTGAGTTTTTGCAATGTTATGAAGTAAAGTAATATGGAAAATTATTCCTATAAATATAGATATATCTATCAAAGAACAAAGAGGGAAATATTCTTCTTTTTCTAACTAGTTTTATTGTTATATTTTAGGTATACATAATGATCACATTCATCAGTAGGAATTTCTGCCTGTACATGACATATTTTGAGTCTTTCTTTCCCCCAGTTCTCCCCCTTCCTTCTACCCTTCTCTTACTTTCCCCTTTATCTACAAAAGTTTCATTTCCATCTCCTCTTTCTTTTTAAAAATTTCTTTACCCTTCCATCATTTCCCAATCTCCCCTCACTTGTTCCCCTTCCTATTTGAACAGTTTCTTCCTCTTTCCCAATATCTACAGGAAAAACATAGTTGTAATCTTATGAAGCTCTGGTATTCTGTGATTCTAAAATTACTTTTGCAATTAAAAACAAAATAAAATTCAATTAGTCATGCTAGGATCAGAGAATCACACTGTGTGAAGTATAATACTAGAATTAACATAGTATTTTTAATGATTATTCAAAATGCATTGGAAAGTCAAAGTCAATGTATGATTTTTCAGAATAAGTATACAAGTCATATAAATTATTCACACAATTGTCACTCAATTGAAAGAAGAGATAATAATGAGGTTTATATTGTTCTACAATCTAAACATGTTTACAGTTTGCTCAATGGTTCAATGACTCTAAGATCTCCTACTGAAAGACCAACTACATCATTCGGTTATTATGAAAATGAAACACATTTGCACTAGACCAGAAAATAATCAGTATTTCTGTACTTTTCATTCAAACTTTCCAAGAAAAACTTTTACATATTCAGTGTCTCAATTGGTAATTCATAAGTCTGATTATTTCTCTCTCCACCTGTAAATTTTTTAATAGTCAAAATAAACTCAGTTTCTTTGTACTTTCCCTGGGATTATTTTGCAAAACTTATTTCCTTTGTGAATACTCACAAGATAAATTTAAGTGCAGGGTCAAAATCTGATCAAATTACTTTAGTAATATCTAAAAATATATACAGTGCTCATATATGACTGTGAAAGTATGATTTTTTCTCAACATATATTGGTAGCAAGAAAGAGAGAGAGTGAGAGAGATGTTTATTTCACAGTTAAATTCACTGTGCTATGAGATTTAAAGAACCAGTAATTTGGAGGGGGAAAAATCTTAAAATTGAAGGCCTTCACAGATAGGGAAAACCAAATAATGACTCAATAATGGATATGTTAAGGAAGAAGCATGTCAGGTTGATATAGAAATCTGTATTAGACAAAGATAAAAACTACTCTATATGAAGAATAAAATATATCTGTCTAATATGGTTGATAAATAAGTCTTGGGGGTTTTCAAGAACTGGGTCTTTCATGAAATCACAATTTTATAACTTAGGAAAATATACCAGGATACACATTAATCTGTTATTTTTTTAAAGAAGAAAACAAAAGTGTTATTTAAGTTTAACAAGATTTTGAACACAGATATAACCATAGTTTGAATAAAGTTGCATTTTATTATCAATTACAGTTTTGGATGTGACATTTTATTCATTCTGTTCCACTTTCCATTACACAAAACTAATACACACATACCAATGGTCAGTATGACTTTTCATCTTTGTAGGGTTTTTTGGAAACATTTTTTATTTTTAACTTTCCTTTAGGGATTGTGTATTTTGTGATCATTGCTAAATTTGAGGACAATTTCCTCTTAGTCTTGCAGACATTGTGTTTATGTCAAAGAATCTCATAGCACTGTGATACATCAGAATGTGCACAGCTACACACTTCAGTTTCTTCCTATCAATGCTTTAATTCAACCATTTTGTGTCCATTGTTGATTGGAGAATAAATCTTTGACTGTTAAGGACATAGATTCTCATTCGTGATAATGGAAAACAATTGAATTATCTTGACCTGGAACAGATCATTGAGATGACTCCATGATAGTCCTTTCTGGTCAAGGACCATGCGATGGTGCAACCTTTAAAACAGGAGTTTGCAAGGAGTTGATCGGTCCATACTCCATTCACTTTTCTCCAAACTCAATAGTACCATAAACAAGTAAACTTAAAATGAGTTTTTAAATTCAAAGTGTAGGGCTAAGGATTTACCTTAGTGGCACAAGTGCCTGCCTGGCAAATGTAAGATACTGAGTTCAATTCCTGCTCCAAAAAAAAAAAAAAAAAAAAAAAAAAAAAAAAAAGCATATCAAAATCCTTTTTATTAGCAATAACCTCCACAGATATCAACAACAAAATCAAGTAGAAAGATTGTGAGTAAAGGAGTAGATTACACTAATCACAGAGAAACTGTGTCGATATGTGTATATACAAATATATGCATGTACACGTGTGGATTTTTTTCTTTTTATTAATGATTGTTCTAATGAAATGTACTGCTCAGAAATTATTATCATGCTTTTTAGAAAACTTTATTTCAAATTAAATGCAAAGGGGCTGTGGATATAGCTCAGTGGCAGTGTCTGTCTGGCAAGTGCACGACCCTGATTTGATTCCTTATACAAAAAAAAAAAAAAATCTAAGAAGATGTGACTTTTTCAACAAGTGTGTTTTCACATTAAGTCTGTCTGTTTCTCCCTTAAATGCTTTATTTCTTTGTAGCCTTTGAAACGTTGCCTACTAAATAAATAAATAAATAAATAAATAAATGCATGTATGTTGGTGGAAGGGTGCATGTTTATGAGAAACATGAATGTGGAGGAAGTCAAACTGTGAAGGAAGCGTTCCTCTTCCATCCCCCTGACCCTTTGAAATGCCCTCAGCTGTTCCCAAAACCACAGGAAACCTATTTGTTTATGGAAGTGTGCCAGGTGTTTCTTTCCCATAAATTTGTAATTAATTAATCATCATCACCTAGAAAAAAATGGCAATGCCATGATAAGAGGCTCTATTTCATTCTGGCGTACTAAATAAACAGAGAGTTTATAGTCAGAAATAACAAATAGGAAGGGGAGATAGGAAGAAAGAGTATGAACACACAGTTTATAAAGTGAAATTCTAATTCAGTCCTAGCTCTAAAGCTAAGCCACTCAAACTTGAACTTAAGAAAAATGTTGCAAGATGACAAAATCTGCATAGCTTTATTAAGGAACTATGTGTGATTGATTGGTTTCTGCAGATTTTGAATCAAAAGCAATCACATACAATATGGTATGAGGATCAATAAAAGTGCTCTACTTGGACAATAATATTAAATAATGTGCTGGGTTTATTGTATGCCCATAACCCCAGAACTCAGAAGGCTGAGGTAGGAGGATTGCTGAGTTTGAGACCAGACTGGATTATAGTGAATTCAAAGCTAGCCTGAACTGCAGAGTGAAAACCTGTATCAAAAAAGAAAATGAAAAGTAAAAGAACTGTAAATAAAACACACAAAGAGGTGATAATGAGTGAAAAACATATGCTGATGAATGACAATTTTCTCCCTTAGAAGCTGCAGCAACTATTCAAAATACTATTCAGCCATAAAGAAGGATAAGCTTGAGACTTTTATGGTGAAATGGATGCAACTTGAGCCCACGCTCACAATTGAAATAAATGAGTCCATATGTGTAAACATCATATTGTCCCCCGACTATGAGAAACTAAAAGAGTAAATAAGGTCCAAGATGCAAACAGATATTATGAAATGAGAAGAAGATATTCAAAAGGAGAAAGGAACTAGAATGGGTGAATAAGAAAAGGACAGTAGAGAAAAGGGAAAAAATGCAAGTCAGTTATACTATTAGGGTCTCTTACTTCGTTAAAAATATTTTGTGCTAATATTGATTGGGGAAATTTTTATACATATATACTGTATGCTGAATAACTACTTTAAAGATTACAACATGTAATGTATTAACTATCATAATTTTCCTGTTATTCATTATGAAATTTTGTTTTACCTTTTTTCAAAAATATAAATGAAAATAAAATAAAAACAAAATGGAAGGTAGCTATTTAAGAAAGACAACAGTAATTCACCATCAGGGATAAATTTTTGCAAGACTGAGTAAACATAGTAAGAGACAACAAAAGAATTATAGATGGGGTTGGGAGGATAGTTCAGCTGTCTAA
>NW_004524682.1:2702970-2703869 GCF_000260255.1 Octodon degus
AATGTCTCATGCAAGCCCACTTCATGAATATGTGTTGGAAAGGCCCAAAGGTCAGTGATGGAAACTAGAAAGTCTATGCCAGTGGGATGAGGGACCCATGCTAGCAGGCTGAGTGGTCTGCACTAGAGCCAGGAAACAATGGTGAATGTAAGCACCAGAGCTCCTTGAAAGGTATCACAGCTATTCTCAGCAACAGTGTGGTGCCACGCTCCTTCAACAATGAGGAAAGCTAAGGTCCCTTCAGGCAATCCAATATGACAAGCTTCTCTATGAGGCTGAGTAGTGCACCATCTTCCTCTTCAGAGTCAGGGAGTGATGCTTAAGATGTGGGCCAGAAATGGCCCTCAAAATGAAGCACAGCCATTCTCAGCGATGATGAGGTCCAGAACTCCTCCAGCGACAAGAACAGTTAAGCTCATCAGGAAAGCCAGCATGACCATGTCCTCCAGCAGAATAGTCCAAGAGAGCCAGGAGCTTCCAACAGCCCCAGCAGCTTCCCTAAAAGCCTACCAACAGCTTCTCCTATTCTGCCTCTTATGCTTCAGGCAGCAGTCCTCAGGTGGGCCTCCCAAAATATACACTACAGCTTTTGTTATAGACTTTGATATATAAAGAATAGGTCAAGATCGACCAGTGATAGAGCCCCAAATTGCACATTGCATGGCCGGACAAGGAGATAAGACAACACATTTCTATGTTCTTGCTAGTCAAACCATGGTCCATGAAGTAGAATCATCATCATAATGACCTAGAAATTACAACTACCAGCCCTATTCCAAATGTACTGAATTAAGATCTGAATTTCAACAACTGTGGTAAGTTCTGAATATATGAAGTGTTACATACATTGTCTTTGTACTTTTATTTCTCCCAGTGCATCCAGCTTTAGCTCTAATTTT
>NW_004524682.1:2704390-2709919 GCF_000260255.1 Octodon degus
TTTTTTTTTTTGTATCTTAAGGAAGAGTCTACAGGGTGTTCAGGGTCTCACTACTAGATCAGAGTCATAGTGATCTACATGTTTATAGCTTCTCAAGTGCTGGGATTGCAGGCGCCCACGGCCACGCCCAGTCTCAATTGCCATCTCAGTGAGCCCCTGGGGTGGGGCCAGCACAGCATGCCGGATTGAACCCCTGGCTTCTGAGCCTGTTTGCAGGCACTTTAATCCACTGAGCTATTTGGCCGGCCCTGTGTATTTATCTTTAATGTACTTAGTACAGGGTCTACAAGGTCTCATTATGTAGATCAGACTGGTAGTGATCTTCCTGTTTTCAGCCTCCCAAGTGCTAGGATTATAGGCGTACGCCACCAGTTTCCATCGTGGTCTCAGCGCACTGCGGTGGAGGGGCCGGCACTGCCGGGAATCCAGCCCTGGCCCCTGCATCTGCCCAGGCAGGCTCTTTATTCTGCTGAGCTGTCTGTCTGGCCCTCTGTCAAAATTTAAATTAACAAAATTAACAAGTTGTATTGTTTTAATCGTCATTAACTATATATAAAAACGTTGCACAGGTAACTTCTTTTGTCTGGCCAACATGTGTATTTATACAGCCATAAAAGTATGATTTTGTGCATCTCTGTGTGTGTTGCTAAATCATAAAGGAAATATTTCACAGACACGCTATTAAAGTATAAAATAGTATTTTAAATTTTAAAAGTATTGTTTAGTTTGCAATCTGACATAATTATTAATTTAAACCCAATTTTAATTGTAGAACAATTTGGGAAGTCATTCACTAAACACACTCTTATCAGGCATTGATCCCTTTCCTGTCCACTGTGTGGCCTACAGTTGTCTGACTTGTTTCTCTCCCAACTGAATGTGCTGAAGTTTCAGGTGACCTTAATAAGCATTTCTAGGAGAAGGAAAATAATTAGAAGTATTTTTCAGCCTGATCGTACACCATGATAGGAAAACAAGATGGCGAAACTCTAGGCTGCTTGATAGAGAGCGGCGTGAGCTCTTCGTCTATAACAAGATAGGAGGAGATAATTCATGTCTGAAAACGTTGTGCGGAGCAGGCACTCTAAGCTGTTTTCTATAGAGTACTGGCCTCATAGATGTCTATGACAAAGTTTGCACTGTGCAAAATAAGCTTGGGAGGGCCAAAAGCACCTGCGTGGCTAGCACAAGGTCCTGAGTTCCATCCCTGGTACCACACACACAATACACACACACACACACACACACACACACACACACACACACACACAAGTTTGGGACATTCCTAGGGATTAGCAAGATAAATTAGTATTTTAACTTACCAAGAAGAAGTATAGTTGAAACATAGCTCATATCCAATCTTTTTAAAGCAATATCCAAGCTTATTTCAGTAATATCTTCTGTTGTTTTTATCATAGGATGTATACTGATATGTTATAGTTTTTTTTTTTTTTTTTTTTTATCATAGGATGTATACTGATATGTTATAGTTTTTTTTTTTTTTTTTTGTACTGGGGATCAAACTGAGGACACTGCACTTAGTAGCTTATGCTACTAAGCTATCTACTCAGCCCAGTTAGAGTACATTTTTGAAGCTAATATAAGAAGTTACTGATGACTATTGTACTAGTGAAAAGAAAAACAAATTTATTATATCAATGTAATAATTTTGTTAGTATTTCTTTATTTTCTAACCAAAATACTGCACTACTAGGCATTTTGCTTAAGTTCAGCAAAAATAAAAAACATAGATTCTATAATCATTGAAAAAATATTGACTTACAATTGAAATGTAATGTTTCCAGCTATCTATCTATCTATCTATCTATCTATCTATCTATCTATCTAATCAATTGCACATACATTACAGTACGGACTAAAAGAACTGCACCACATGCGTCTCCTACATTCATTATATATGCATGTCAATGTGATACAATGATTCAAAACAGAAGCAAAGATAAATTAATTAAAAATAAAAATACTGGGCCAGCGAGATAGCTCAGCAGACTAACTGCCTGCTTAGGTCAGGGTAGGGACCAGGGTTCTGTCTCTGGTACACAGGCCACACCAGGCCTACCCCTGGGCCGACTGAGAGGGCCACAGAGACTGGGTCATACCTGTAACCTTAGCTCTGGTGAAGCTGAAAACAGGAGGAGCAATATAAGTCTGATCTGCATAGTGAGACCCTGAACCAAATATATTAACAAACGAAAATAAAAATGTTAACTAAAACTACTAGAACGTTAAACCCTGAAAATATTTTTCAAAATTAACTCTGATTTGCGCTCTTCTTCATGGAGGTTTTCTATCATAAAATGGGTCACAATAGTACTAGAGAAAGAAAGAACTATAGAATTTATTTATTCTTTGCATAATTTAAGACACTTTTATTTTCATTTTGATTTTCTTAAGTATAATATTTAATATTTTACTAATAATTTATATAATGTTATACATAAATTACAACATTTGTGATACCCACTTTAAATCATTCTTGGATTAGGAGGGATGATAGACAAATTAATTTTGCATTAATTATTTCTGGATACCCTAGTTCCACTCATTACAAACTTTTTAACTACTTTGTAGAAGATAAATATTTCATTTTATTCAATAAAATGTAATAGAATATAATATGTGAATTCATGCAATTTAGAAAAATTATTGAAAATACTGTCCTTCTAAAAAATATTAAACTTAAGGGCCAGCCTGATAGCTCAGCAGACTAAAGCGCCTGCTTAGGCAGAGTGCATCAGCCAGAGATCAATCCCCAGAATGCCCTGCTGGCCCCACCCCTGGGGCATGCTGAGATGGTGATGGAGAATCACTACAAGTGTGATCTATGTAGTGAGACCCTGTAGACCCCATAGACCCCGTAAACCCCATACACCCTGTAGACCCCATAGACCCTGTAGACCCCCATAGACCCCGTAGACCCTATAGACCCCCATAGACCCCATAGACCCTGTAGACCCCATAGGCGCTATAGACCCTGTAGACCCTGTAGACCCCATAGACTTTGTAGACCCTGTAGACCCCATAAACCCCATACACCCTGTAGACCCCGTAGGCCCTATAGACCCTGTTCTAAATACAGAAAAAAAAATGTACCCAAGGCACAAATATTCTGACCTTCAATCACCTACTAAATGACTTTGTCATACCTGTTGATTGAGAATGGTTAATACAAAGAAGACAGGCTAAAAGACGTATAATTATACAACTATTCCAGGCATCTTTAGGCACTTTTATTTTGTTGCACTGTCAATATAATTCGCTATACTTCATTTGTACAAGCAATGCATCTTTTTATGTATTGATATATTAATATCCTTATACACTTCATAAATAATGTGAAATGTGAATGGATCTTTTCACCTTGTGGAAATTATTCCATTTTTCAAGTAATAAAGCTACTTCCCCATTATCCTTCTGCAAGTCACTCTGAAAGTTCAGATATACAGTTTGTAGTTTCCCAGGCCTATATCTGTTTTCAGAGCATTCAATTACCCACTAGAGAGCAATGACAAATATTAACAGTGATTTATGGTAAATCATTAGCTATTGTTCCATTACCCATTTATCCCAATGAGAGACTTGCCTATTTAGAAATTACTGCAGCACACTGCTACTTTGTTGTTAAGAAAAATATCCATTAAAGGTAACAGTAAAACTATGATTCAGGAATTTGGGCAAACCTATGTCCACAGTTGATGAACATGTATTAAGTGGCAGATATTCCATTAGAAAAATGACATCTCAAAAAGTTCTGCAGCTTTTTTTTTTTCACCCATTTTTAGTGCAGTTAATATCTGAAGTGTATCTTGTCCTTTCATTTCTCAAACAGGTCATTGCTTAACTTTTCTCCCTGCCATTTTCTTTCCCATGCTTTCAAACCATACTCTGCTTGAGAAGCTCAAGCTAGCCTCCAAATTCACTCCTTTCCTTCCTCTGTTGAATCCACAAGGTGAAATGGAAAGAGAATATCATTAGACAGTGGTAAATGTTGAAATTACAAAGCTTGCTCAAAGGTTATTAATTTAATAAATGATTCTCCTTGTAGTTGAAGTGCATCAGATGGAGAAGTGCACATAAATTCCCAGGTGAAGGTTTCCTTTGACTTTCACAGAACCCAAAGGAAGTCTTCAGTTCAAGTTCTGAGATAACAAAAGCCTATTCCTGAAACCACAGCTCCTATGTGCAGAGATAACAGTGATGATAGCCATCTTATTTTTAAATGTAGAAATGTGATAATCTAGATAAAAATATTTAAAAAATAAGATTTTACTTTTCACATTTATCAAGAGATTAAGGTATAAAGAGGGAAAAGTTACATTCCTAAAAATACACAAATTGAGTTGAAGCTAATCCAGTAATCCTGCATCTGGATGGAACCACTGTGCAACAAATTGCTTTAAAATTTTATTGATGGATCATGAATTGCCAAAAACCTTGGTTTGGTAGGTAGGATCACTTACTCAGGAGAAATCAAATGTCAGTTGATGCTGGCAGAGGTCCTCTGGATTTCTACTTGAGCCGGCCACCTAAGTGGCTTGCTAACCTCTCCTGAGGCTTAGGAAGCTGGATGTTGGCCATAAGCTCAGATCAGTGCCTGCAGATGGCAGCTCCAGCTTGAAGCGTCGGGGCAGTGGAATTATTAGAGGGCCAAGGCCTCCTCCAGTGTGAGTGTGCCAAGAAAACTAGGCATGATCTATGTGAACTTTAAGAACTAACCTTGGAACCCTTCCAGCATTCCATCATACCTCATTGGTCGAAACATTCACAGTTCTGCCAATATTTAAAGAGAAGATGCAAACACTGCACATCTTTTTAGAAGAAATGTTAAAGAATTTGAAAAAAAAATTA
Organism: Octodon degus; assembly: GCF_000260255.1. Taxonomy (NCBI): domain Eukaryota; kingdom Metazoa; phylum Chordata; class Mammalia; order Rodentia; family Octodontidae; genus Octodon; species Octodon degus. Next base: position 2,709,260 of record NW_004524682.1, read on the forward strand.
AAAGGCAAAAGACTTATATGATCTAAAGAGAAATCAGAGTATGAAAACATTTTTAAAAACCACCACACACCAAGTACCATTTGGTGTATCCTGCTAAATACTGATACATCTATTGAGAGAGTTTATGAAAACTTCTTTCCCAGATCTTTTCTGAAAGCTAGATACACTTCTTACTTTGGTTCTTCATTTGACTTAAAATAAAGGTGTCATATATTTAATATTTTAATTTCAGCTGTGTATTTGTCAATTAAAATTAATAACATAAATTTGAGTACTTCTATGTGAAAGGTCCAAACCTAAGTAGTAGGAATATAGCTACCAAAGAAAGACACAAGCTAATGCAAAAAATTTGCTTTCAAGACTAACCTCAGGGTAAAGAAGTAAATATATTAATGAATGTGGCCATGTACTATAACTTTAGTGTACGCAGGTTGAGCTATGCAGGGACTGTATTGTGTAGGATGTTAAAGGAGGGTTGCAGACACTGGAGATTAGAGATATGGCTATAGGAATCCTTGAAAGATGGTCAGATGTGTCCCTAAGAGAAATAAACTTACATTAGAAAAGTCAAGATATATGAACAAATGTTTTACTATATTTGATAAAGCTCACATTATATACATTATATATGAAGAAGATATTCTCTATTCTAATCTCAAA
>NW_004524682.1:2710019-2715268 GCF_000260255.1 Octodon degus
ATATTCCAAAAATAGATATTGTATCATGGTCAAAAATCTGTATATAAAAATATTAGTGATATCATTCCTACTAAACAATTGGAAAATAAGCATCAAGACCATAAAATTTTCTGTGGAGATATTTTCAAACTGTGAGAACAGTGCAATTAAAATATCTCAAAGCAGTCAAAGCAGCATAAAGTCTGGTTAGACTATAAAGCACAGGGGCAGTATGCTTAACCAAAGCCTAGACAATTAGTACAAAGTCTGCAGACACTGAATAGAAGGCAGGTGCTGACTTACTTTAACTTTTTTCACAAATAAATCAACTTTAACAGATATTATTCTGTATTTACATAGTGCCTTCTTCAAGAACCTCAAATGCTTTATAGACATCATTTCTAATGAATCTTCACAACAACCCTGTGAGGTAGGTACTACTCCCATTTTATAAGAAGGGAGACTGAAGCACAGAGAGGTTAAGTCTCATGTTTGCCCAAGGTCACACAGTTAAGTTCACTAAAGAGCCAGGACTGAAGCATCTTAGCCTCCCAGCTCCTAGCCAAAATGCTTTGAAACTTTCAGAAACTCAATATACTTTTAAAATACATAGGGTTAGAGTTGCAGGAATAAAAATACAGGTATAGTAAATAAGAAAAGTGACCCATCTAGAAAGCATTGTGAGGTTGTATTGTTGGGCTGTGGTTAAGTGAGGGGCAGATTAAAATTGTAAATGGAGCTGATTGCTGTATAACTATGTACATGTTTGTTGGGATAACTGTCCCATATTTTGCATATTGGAATAAAGATTTCTGTAAATTAACTAAAAGTAAATATTCTGACTTACTTTAATTTTGTTGTGCATGTGTTGGTTTATGTTCAGTTGCTCAGCCAATACATTTACATATAGTAATCAAAGCAGAGCAAGCGAGGGGGAGAACATAGTCTATGTTCTAATTTTCAAGGGGCAAAACATATGGAACTCACATCAGCTGGATCTTGTGTTTTTACTGTGTTGAGTTGGTTAATTAAAGTGAGTGAGAGTTTTCCATAAAAAATACAAGACAAAAATCCTTTGTTGTTGAAATCTTCCACACATGGAATGTGTTAAAGTAGGGAAAATATGCAGGACTTTGTATACAACTCAAAAGTTTAATTATTCATAAGAAGATTGCTTGCAGAGCGTGTGTACAAAAGGAACACATAGGACTCTCGCCCACAGGCTCAATGTAATAAGCCATTGCTGGTGACATGTGTGTGTAGTTCTGGGACCTGTGTCAGGAGCTTAATAGGAATTTCAGCTCCTACTGAATCAAAACTCACATTTTAGTATTTAGTGATCTCTGTCAGCATTAAAATCAAGAAAGCATGATGAGCACAGGACACTGCAGGTTTAGGACTATTTTGAAAGTTGTACTGTTGACTTTTGGGCTTGTATCCATGAAGTGGTTGAAATGGCATCCAATCTCAGTTTCAAGTGGCAAAAAATATACAAGGAAAATAAGTAAAAAAGAAATTGTCAGGTAATGACTGTAAATATAGATATTCAGCTACTATGAAGAGTTGAATGAAATAAACAGAAGACTTAGTCTGCTATTACATGCCTAAAGCATTACATGGCACATAGTAGACATCCATTATCAATAGTAATTGAGCAAATAAACTATATATATATATATATATATATATATATATATATATATATATATTACTTTATCACATAAAGTAATTGTGCATACATTATTTCACTTAGTCTCCCAACAGCCCTGTGCACTACGTAGAATGGGTAGCTGGAATCATTAGACAAATGCTTTCAACTTGTCTACTTTGTAATAGCTCTTAAAATCAAGAGGTATGACAACACCTTTTAGTGCATGATTGATGTTAGAAATGTTCATGCATTAAAAATAACGTTTTCAATTGTCTTCTGAAGAGAAGACATTTTTACATGCCACTGCCTTTGTTTAACCAAGACTAAAATTGTCAACTGCTGTAAAAGTACATACTAAATTTAATCAGTTAGTTTTACATCATTTTATGTCCTACCTTATGACATTAAGGATTTCAAATGGCATCACAATCAACGCAAGGTAAAATGAATGTGATAATTTTGGAAAATGTCATATTTTGTCATTGAATTAGAAATGAAAACATGATCTAGACAACCCTAGGAAAGAGTAGCATCCTACTTGTCTTTCCCCCTGTTGTTGTAGATTTGGCCAGTGGAGCCCTGAATAAATGTAGGACTTATAATACAACACATTAAAGAGTACTCACAAACAGAAGTAGAAATATTGCCAAAATCACAGGAAAGATCAGGACTCAAACTCCTGATCTTCATTATTTTAGTTTTGATTAAAGTTGAGAAAGCCTTCTTCCGTGGTGAACCTCATTTTAAATTCCAAAATTAGGCCACATTATATGACGTGTGATCTGACCAAGATGGCTGTTTGTAGTTACTACTGAATCTCTGTGTAATTCTTGAACATATTGTCAACATAACTTGTCTCTGAAAAACAGCTTGCTCAGATTAAATGGATAAATAAAGGATGAATTTTCCTTGTAGAGAAGAAAATAAAGAACACGTGGTTGCTTTGTTTTGTTGGATATGTGTTTGACTCATACAAAAATTTACTGAACTTAAGGCTTTATTAAATGAGCAAGTATTTCCTAAAAGATCAGAATTTCTTTTTCTATTGTGGAAGACAGAAATTTGTTGATTTAATTTTTTAAAATGTGTTTTAATGTCATAATATGATCTTATTCTTCAAGCATGCAGTTCATTGGAAATGTGCTCAAATTCATCATAAGCAAAGACTGTTATATAAAATCACCTCATGAGCTGTTTTGACTTTGCTGTTCCTTCATTATTTCAAATTGTCTAAATGCCTAAAATTCATATTTTCAAATTTCTGAACTGGTGCAGAACATTCTGATGCGGCAGAGTCCAGACTCCTGGGAAGGACTGCAGAGACCATCCCCTCCCCCTCCCCCCAAGCGTCAGGGTCCATCGCACCCCAATGGCATCCGGGTGAGTGCTTTTCTGTTATTTCCACAAAGAAGAGAAACACTACTTTAGAAGGGAATCCAGAACAGCAGCCACTGTCATCACTGGGCAGGAAGCAGTCCCTGAGCCAAGCCCAGGAAGGTGACAGATTCTGCTGGATAGAAATGAGAGAGAGAACCAGGAGGGGGAGGGAGGGAGGGAGTAAAGGAGGGAGGTGGGAGATGGAGGGAGGTGAGGAAGGAGAGACAGGGGACGTAGGGAAGGGGGAGGGAGAAAGGGAGGGAGGAGGGAGGGGGAGAGAGAAAGGGAGGGAGGCGGAGGGAGGAGGAAGGAGGGTTGGGGAAGGGAGGGAGAGAGGTAGAGACAGAGAGACTGAGACAGAAAGACTGAGACAGAGACTGAGACAGAGAGAGACACAGAGAGTGAGAGAGAGACACACACACATGCACATAGAGGGGTGGGGGAGAGAGAGCGAGAGACAGAGAGAGACAGAGAGACAGAGAGGGAGAGAGACAGAGACAGAGAGAGAGACAGAGAGAGAGACAGAGACAGAGACAGAGATAGAGACAGACAGACAGACAGACAGACAGACAGACAGACAGACGGACAGAGACAAAGAATCAGTTCCCGATCTGAGCACTGCAAGAAGTGAGGACACTGGAAGAAAGTGGAAAAGACCTTGATGTCAGGAAAATTATTTCATGTGCTCTTCATCTCAAATTAATTGTGGCAGTTAGACCTCAGGGTAGAGTAGATTGCAGTTAACCAATGTTATGCAGATTCCGTCAAGAAGGCGATATCAAAGATACTGGCGTCTTGCGCCACATCGTAGTAGGCTGGTCAGTAGCCTAGTACAGGCCTGAGGTTGGTGTGTTTGCTTGCAAAGAACCAACAGATCCCGTCTGCAGCAGGGAGGAAACTGGGTGTGAGGTGACACTGTACAGCTGCCCCGTGGAGACTGCTTGCTGTGTCTGCTCTGAGTACTCACTGGATTTTGTTTTATCTTCCGTTTATTCTTGTTTCTTCTCACTCTCATTCCTTTTCTTCAATACTTGCTATGTCCTATTCTATCTTTTTAATTGTTGCTTTTTCTTTTATGCATTTAGTACAGGAGACACAGGGTCTCGCCACGTAAATCAGCTTCATAGTGACCCCCCTGCTGACAGCCTTCCAAGCGCTAGGATTACAGGTGCGCTCCACCATGCCCAGTCTCCACTGCCATCGCAGTGTGCTCTGGGCATGGGGCTGGCACTGCACACCAGCGATTGAACCCCCAGCCGCTGCCCTCTGCCTAAGCAGGCACTTTAGTCCCCTGAGCTATCAAGCTGGCCCTTAATTGTTATTTTCTACTGTTTAAAATTTTCAAATGTTTGTTTTCCTCCTATATTATGCTTTCTTCATGTTCCTTTTCTTTCCCTTATTAACCTTTCCTCCTTCTTGTTCTATTTGTTTTGCTTTTCCTTATTCTATCTACCCCCCTTCCCTATCTTTTCCCTACCTTTCATGTGATAGCAAGCATATATTTCTAAAACAGAGAAGAGCAGACAGACTAGTGTTGCAACTTTAGCGGTGCCATTTATGGTAATCTTGGTACCATGACAAATCTGTACTTAGCGGGTTCAGAAACATCACACATATGTCACTAAATTCAGACAATCTCATAACTTTTCTCAGTCCTCAGTTCCAACCCTCCCCCATCCCATCTCTGGCCCCAGGAGTACCTTCTTGAACCACCTCAGCACTGACACTTCATCCCAACTACAAAAGGCCTCCATGATAGCGTGACTGCCAGCTAAGTTTTGTCCATTATCTTCTGTCTATTCTTCCTCTGACAACTAACCCTCTTTGTTCTCCTTTGCTTCCCTTCTCTTCCTGGTCTTCACAGAATCAATGCCAATAAGATATTGGAAACAGAGTGCAGCAAACGATCAAATGGATCACACGTCTTGATCCAGTCGGATTCATCACAGGGCGCAACGATGGTTCAGCGTATGCAGATCAATGGCCATGACACATCATGTAGACAGAAGAAAAGGTAGCAGTCGTGTTATCATGTCAATAGGCCAGGACAAGACAAAAGGGACATATGTACACATGCAAAAGGAAGAAATCAAATTGTTATTTCCAGATACGATCTTTTATATAGAAGACCTAATATTCTACCAGAAGACTTCAAAAATATTTCAAAGTGTTACTTTATATGGATAATAAACTCACTGAGAAAAAAATACTAGGAAAACAATATGATTCTCAATGGCAGTAA
>NW_004524682.1:2716186-2720329 GCF_000260255.1 Octodon degus
GCAAACAGCCTATATGTCCATCACATTCCAAATAGCTAAAGAAAATGTGCTGTGCATAATGGTACACTAGTCAGCTATAAAGAAGGATAAATTTGAGTCATCTGTTGGAAATGGAATGCGACCTGAAAATATATTAAGTTAAATAAATCAGATGTACAAGCTTGCATATTGTATGCTTTCATTCATGCGAGAAATAAATAAAGAGCAAAAAATATAAATAAAGAGCAAAATACAGAACAGATTAAAGGAAACAGGGAAATGGATCTTTTGCAAATGTTAAAGGGATCAAAAAATGGAGATTTGAGAAGACGGGTTGGAAGGGTACATAAAAAGAAAGGGGGTCTGTTGTATATATGTACCACTCATCCTCAGTGTGTATAATAATTGTATGTCACAAACATGAAATTTAAAACCAATGTCAAAGAGGGAAGTGGATCCAGAGAGAGGCAAGAGAAGAGGAATAAAAAATTCACAGTATGTTAAAAACATGCACTTTCTCCCTAACATGAATTTAAGCATGATGTACTGCAGACATGTACTAATACAAAAATTTCATGGAAAAAGTGGATCTGAATTCCAGTCTCTGGTATCAAATAAAGACTTGACCACATTATGAAGTTGAATTTGTGCTGTATCTATTTTACCAAAGTACACAGTTTGGGGTTTTCTCTGAAGATAACAAAAAGAAACTGTTGTATTCTATTTATTACCACAAATATGTCTTGGTTTTATCTGAATAAAAAACAATTATAACTGTTACCACGTTTTATTCACCGACTATATATCAAACACTATTCTGGGTACCTAATGCATGCTGGTTCAAGTCTGACAGTAATCATTGAAGAAACATTAATACAACATATTATAAAAGAGAAAATGCAGGTTTTAAAGAGTAAAACCTGCTCAAGGTCACAGCCAGGTGGTACTGTAAGTTTAAAACGCACTGCTCATTGGAGAAAATCAAAACATAAAAAATGTAGAATTTGCATTTTTAAAAGACTACAGTGCTTTGCCTTTCTGTAAACATCTTAAGAATATTCCCCCTCCAAATATGGAGAAATGGCACCATTTCTAGTGTGAAGATAATTAAAAGACATTTAAGCTGGAAAGTAATAGTAGAGAAGTTGCTCACTTTACAGCTGTCTTGAACAACCAATTTGTTGAATGGCACATAGCATTTACACTGATAAAGGAACATAGCATTTCTTTGTTTTTTCTTTTCTTTTCTTTTTTTAACGTATTTGGTACAGGTCTCATTGTGCAGCGTGGACTCATAGTGATCCTCCTGTTTTTAGCCTCTCCAGTGCTGGAATTACAGGCATGCGCCACCACCCCAGGACTCAGTCGCTGGCTCAATGAGCCCAGGAGCAGTGCAGGTGTAGCATGTGGTACCAGGGATTGAACCCTGGCCCCTGTGCTTGCCTAAGCAGGTGCTTAGTCTGCTGAGCTATATTGCCAGCCCTCAGCACTTTTTTTCCAACCAGGACACTTTTGCAAGTGACAGGGAATAATTGCCAGAAAGAATGGGCCATCAGCACACTCAAGCTCGGACCTGCCTGGGCAAAATGGAATGCACGGACATCCTACACACAGGGCAAAGCACTGCCCATAAACTGGATGTGGGAAGCATGGAGAAAATTAAACTCTCTTAAATACGCAATTTATTGCTCTTCCAAGGTTTGAATTTAAAGTCATTCTGCATACTTTAGGGAAACTTTCCATCTTAAAGAGACATGCAAAGGAACGCTTTTCCATAGCTATTTTTATCAAGCAAGTAACTGCCTATTTAAAGTGGTCTCAAAGTGATCTGTGAAACAGGACATAGTGTTAAAAGGGTTAAAGACAGTCTCAGGGTAGAGGAAAAAGGAAAGGGAAAATACAGGATTCATTAGGCTTTTATGTGTTCTTGTTTCAGAAGCCATATAATTACTTTCTTAATCAAATAGTACCATCATTCAATCAAATATTTAAAACATTCCATAAAAGTACCAAAATAGAGATATGTGCCTAGAGAACAGCAAACGGTACATGGAAATAAATCTGCAAAGGCTAAGTGTTTCTGCTTTCTGTTAATAATAATTTATAAAATTCTACAATGAATAAAATCTAATTGACTATCCGATAAATGGAATTTTATATCATGTTTGTTATCAACTAAATAATTCATTACCCAATTTTATACACCTACTCTTTAATTAACTCACTCACTCAGCGGTAAGATGTTGCTAATCCATTCATTTCCCCAAGTCTACATACACACACACACGCACACGCACACGCACACACACACACACAAAGTACAACATGTGTGTGGCTAGGCTAAGAGTTTAATGTGAAGGAATTTTTAATGGGGGGACAAAGCAGCAGGCTGAGGTTCTCTGTGCCTTCAACTGCAAATCCCGGACTCGATGCTGGCTAGCGACACCTGTTTTCTTCCCGCTGCTTCCTAAAGCAGACAATTTAGGCAGTCAGCTATACAAGTGCAGTTAGCATTTGGTTGTGCTCACTTTTACATGACACATTTTCTTTTAAAATTATGAGATCTTTTTTCAACTATGGTGTGCCTATTAAAAAAAAAAAAAAAGTTAGGCTACATTTGCCTGAAGATAATCCAGAACTATTTTACAGAAAGAGAAAGATACTATTTTTGGTAATTGGGCAAGAGTCTATTTTTGCATTCCAAGAATGTTAAAAAAATTTAAGAGTTATTTGATACTTACAGATTTCAATAATATTTTATTGCTAGAATTGTATTAGTTACATCAAAGCATTGAGGGAACTAACAGCTTGGTATAATGAATAAAATAGTTTACTCATTTTTCCTGTGGTTTCTCCATTTTTTTTTTGTTCATGTACAAGTTTCTTTAAACTTTATTCATCAGTTTCTTTTCCATGTCAGAGTCAGAGTCAATGTAAGTCAATCTGATTTAATGTACTATAGATGAAAATCCTGGAACATCAGTCGTACTTAAATTTGGCAGCCACAGAAAACTAAGGGAGACTTTGGTAAAGAAATTCATACAGCACTGTTTTGAAAAGGATTTGAGAATATCATTGATTTTAAATGTACAATTTTACAATTTAGAAATTTATAATCCAAGAAAGGGAAGTGATATCTCTAGAAAGTTAGAATGCATCAAACAGAACTCATATCCAACCCAGCCCTGCCCTTCCCCTGCCACGCCTTACAGTACAGGGAAACTCTTGGGTCAGGGAGATATTTCAGAAGCTCTCTGTACTGCTTATGTTCTGGTTAAATACATAATTTTGTATTCATGAAGCAATTTATTTAACTGACTTTTGGAGACTCGTTTTAGGCACTGTTTCCTATAGTGATATTTTTACAGATGAAATCCAGGACTCTGTAGATCACTTTTATAGACTTTTAAGTCTGTATTTTTATGTGTAGATGTCTTGCTCAGTTCTTACTTTTAGTTCCAGGTCAACATTTCCTAGCTCTTATTTTGTGGTGTTGAAGCTGGACTCTGACATTTTTCCTCTGCCAACTGGCACATCTTAGACTTGATCAGTAGAGAGTGTTGGCAGGATACTGAGAGATTAACAAAGGAAGGAACTTCTCTTTCAGGTTCAGAGATTGTAGAACAGCTGAAAGCACAGGGTGTGCAGCTGGCTTGGCCATATTGCAGCTAGTTTCTAAAACACAGCAGAGCACGCCTACGGGCAAGCTCCGTCCACAGATTTCTGTGGTAAGCTTTTCTGTGCACAGCTGGCTGGCCCTGTGGAGGGACACGAACTCTTAGTATTTGTATTATCTAAGTTAACTTATAAACAACCAGTGCTGTAATGTCACTTCCATAATCCTATTTGACCAGCAGTCATTGGTTTTCATATTAAAAAAAAAAAGTTTAATTCTTTTTTTTTTTCCAGCAATAAGATTTTCTACTTTTCAAAAGGGGTAATAAAACCACACTATCAACTAGTGAGCACGTGGATACAGTTCTGTTCAGGATGCCATTTTTTTTAGAATACAAGGTTATTGCATATGGAAGGAAGAGAATGAATAGAATTATCTTAGCATACAAAACATTGGTAGTGATTTTAGAGAAATGTCAATATGAAATATAGTGCTGTAAAATTTATTGCATGTTACTAAAGAAAACTGAATTTCTTGAGAAAATTGTT
>NW_004524682.1:2722869-2723781 GCF_000260255.1 Octodon degus
AAAAGTAACAGTAGTAGGGAGATATATGAGAAAAGAGAAAGCAAGTGTTTCTGTGGGAGAGACACCTCCATTTTTTGCTTTTATAATTCTGGTACTCTCTTAAAGCTAGCACACATCCTTCTACAAAGAGTGTCTTTAGAAAAAATACGTCTCTGAGGCCTCCTGGGGAAAGCTGAAGCACCGAAGGGAAACAGGGGCCCGAAGCTCCCTAGCTACCTCTGTTTTTTCCCACCCCCTGCTAAGCAAACTCAGGTCTAACACCTCTCCTTAGATGAGTATTAAATGATTATTTGGATTAGGATGTCACTATCATTTTTAATGTTTACTGTTTCCTCCCTTCTCCTGCTGTTTCAGAAAAAAACCTGTTCATCAACAAAGCAATTTGCTAACTGGATTGAAGCCATAAAGATTATGTTTCTATAAATGGGTCATTTTTCATGGACTTTAGGTACAATCATTTTAAGGTCAGGACTTTTGTAATATTGACATGACAATAGAGATATCGTCAGAATTCCAGGGCAAGCCAGGGACGGCATGAGCACCCCTAACGGTAGAGATGCTAAACACAACCCCTCATTCCTTCTTTGGTGACTAAATACCTTGAAATGCAAGCATGGAAGGTTCATAGCTGAGAGAGGATCTGACTTTATTCACATCTCTCCTCATGCTCTAATTCAAGTGATGTATTTTACTCTGTACAAACCACCCCTGTGTCTGCTGTCATTGCCTTGGACAGACTGAGAAGCCACAATGAACACTGCAATAATTAAAGTCCCACATGTTGCACCTACTTTTCATGTAAGCCCGCACTGAACTTATCTTCTCTTTATTCCCATTTTCTTTTCTGCAAAATGGAGATGATTCATCTATTTCCCTTACTAAAATGCCACATGCACAGATGAAAATCTAAAA
>NW_004524682.1:2726311-2728565 GCF_000260255.1 Octodon degus
AATAAATGCTTTGTTTATAAAGTTGAAACAATATATAGCCTACTAAGCAAGGAAATTGAATTTATTGGAGATAGTGCTCCTAAAAAAGCAGATCTTTGGACCTACAGCAGATTAACTGTAGAATCAAGAGAAACTAGATTGGGGCTGGGGAGACGGTGTGGAATAAGGGCTTCCCTGGCAAGCACAATGGCCTGAGTTCAATCCCCAGTTCCACCAAAAAAAAAATAAAATAAAATAAAAATAAAAATAAAAAAATAAAGAGAAACTAGATTATGTTGTGTGACCAAGATTATATAACTTACTTTTAAGCATCTCTTTCTCTTAATCTGAATCTTTCTAGAGAAAATTCTTCATATGGAATCTTTACTCAAGTTATGATTTGAAATTTTATAATACAGCTTCCTACCAACCACAGCTGCTGATCTTTCCTCTGGGGATAGTAGTCTCAGCTGGTGTGCAACACCCAATGGATACTTCTGTTCCTGTACTTCCTGGTTCCAAAAGCACACAAGGCTGAGGGGGGATTCACTTGAATTACCACTTCTTTATTTATTTATTAATTTTTTCTTTCTGTATTTTTTAGGGAAGGGTCTATAGGGTGTTCAGGGTCTCACTACTAGATTGCACTTGCAGTAATTCTCCTGTTTACAGCCTCTCAAGAGCTGGGATTACAGGCATGAGCCACAACACCCAGTCTCAATTGTCCTCTCAGCGGGCTCTGGGGGTGGGGCGGCACTGCAGGCCCCGGAATTGAACGCCAGCCCCTGCGCCTACTTTCAGGCACTTTATTCCACTGAGCTATTTTGTTGGCCCTGAATTACTACTTATAAGATGAAGAAGATATCGGTAACATTGTATCCGTTTAATATTCACAGGGAATGAATAAATAAACACTACACACCAACATAAGTAAAATTTGGGTGATTTCCTAAAATTTAGTTTATAGAGAACTAGTTTAATCAATAAGCCAAATATAAAAAGAAAAACCCAGCAGTAAAATCATTTCCAAGAAGGATAAAATTGTGGGTATTTGTGTATCTTCACATAAAGATAACTAATTGTAGAGAATTCAGATTGTATAAAAAATAGGCTCAATATTTTCCAATTCAGTTGTTAAATTCGGTTGCAGTTTCCCACCCTGCTTATCAGACTGTTGTGCCACAGCCGGCATCTAAATGTGTAAGCGCGGGGACACAGTACCAACTCCTTGATGAACAGTCTCAAGTCTGGCCATCTCAGATGGGTGGTTGGCAATAACCTCGAGCTCTTGGCGTGAGTTATTGAGAGGGAGATCTAATTCAAAATATAATTTGGGCCCTTGAAAAGGCTTAGCAACATCTGGCCAGCAGTACTTTTCTTAATTGGAAATAATAAAAGAAGCAGCATTATCTCAAATAATCAGGCTTTTCTTGGTTATGATACGTAAACATCATAAGACAGGTGATTTATTCAATGATTTGGAGCTTCTTCAAAAGGCTAGAACATAAATAAAATACGAGTAGCAAGACAAGGCTGTGGCGGTCACTGTACAATCTAGGAGTTGTGCAGGTTTACACTTCCCCTTTCAGAGGGGTAGCTGCAGTGTACAAGGCGCAGTTAACCTTTGCCAAATAACATCATTTCTGGTTGGATCCTAACACAAGGAATAGCTCCCTCTATTCCCAAGTACATTTTCAAAAGCCATGTAGCAGAACCTGCCTCAAATTCTAATTCATGCAGTGGCCTACAGAGAAGAAATTTGTTCTTTTTAAACTTAATTGCTTTGCTCTGCACGTCATTGAGAACTGCCCTAAAGAAAGTCATCAGCTATTCGAGGTCACGGCATTAGCAGAAGTCCTTTTTCATTCTCCTTCCGCTGTTTCTATTACAAATGCAGTTTATGTTTTGATGATATAGGTGCTAATATATTTCATTTATTGTAGCTGTAGTGAGAAAATTATAAAAATTAGCAGAAAGTAATCGTATTTTGGTGAATACTTAAGCTTCATCTATTGGAGACTTAATTAAAGACAAAGCATCAAGGCAGAAAACAAAGAAAAGATAAAAAGGAAAAAATATCTGACAAAAAAAGGTAGTACTTTCATCATAAAGTGTTCACCAAGATAAATGTGTTTTAGTTATATTGAGCTCTAGGACTAAAATTAATTCAACTCCAGGGAAATTTAGCTTGCCTGTAATGCTAAGAGCAGCCCCTGCTGGTTACCGTCATATACGTGAGCCAAGGAAAATTGTAGTGAAAGAAGTTAAATAAATA
>NW_004524682.1:2728945-2730594 GCF_000260255.1 Octodon degus
AAACTCACTTGGCAACAAGAAAACTAGGAAGGATTATTGCGGTGATATATATTTAGCTTAAATTAGAAACACTAATTTATTACACTAATACATTATTAGGTAATTATTGCCTAAAAGGTAGTATACAAGAAAACTAATAAAATTCAAGGTATGTCTCTGCAAATAGAAAAGGATGTAAAGAAGATTTCTTGGAAATATTTTACAACTTTATCCCTTTCTTCGTCAAATCATTTTTAGAGGCAATGACAAAAATAATAAAAAATTTAAACGAACTAAAATAATACTTTTTATTCTGCCTCTCAAATGCCTTGAATTGAATTTGAACAAAGCATTTCTCTATTTAAGTCCTTGGGAATACATTTAATTATCATTTAAAATGAATGGGAATACATTTAATTCAACATCTTTTGTGTATGTACCTTTTAAACATACTTTTGAAAATATCAGTTGTTCTGCTTAATTCTCTTCGAATTAAACATGTTTACTTCAGTATAGTTACAAATTCTTCATTGAGAAACATTTAATATTTGAATTGTCCTGTTTTTGTATTCTAAGCTTTTGCAACACATATTCTATGGAATCACAGTCGCATTAGCTGCTACTTAAAAAAAAAAAAAAAATCAAGTGTCTCCAAAGTCTTACTTGAAAAAAAAAATAGTTCTGCATATTTTATCTTAACAATTCTTAATTTAGATTAGCACATTCAATTCTTTGATTCATTTTTCAGTAGAGTAACATTTTTAACTCCCCTTAATCCACTTTTCCTCACACTCTTTGGTTGTATGAAACCTTATTTTTACAGCAAATCTGTCAAGATCTTCTGGGACCTGCTCTTAGGGGACACAATTGGTGTAACATGATTCTAATCCTTTAAGGATAAGGACTATATGTATTTTAATCCCACTGTGCACCCCTCACCTCCTCACTTTAAAGCTCTTCAAGACATTTAAGACTAATCTAGGGAAAGAATGGCCCACAGATGTTGTTTCAGCACGCTCCCCTAGGGTTCTGACCTCATGAGCTGACCCCACTCATCTTTGGAAAGTGACCCCCAATAATCCTCAGCCCCAATATCATACTTTAAATGTTGAGTCATGTTTTTTGCAAAATTAAGTATGATCATCTTTCCATGACATAATTTTGGCCCCTGCCTTGCCAGCAGTACTTGCACACCCAATTTTCCATATCTGTATATATTGTTTTAAGAAAAAGTCAATCTACCTGCCTTTGTTCATCTTGACCATCTTGCCTGGAATGCCCATTTTCTATTCCTTTTCATGATAAATTTAAGTAAAAACTTATGATACTATATTTATTTTAGCCCCTTATTAACAGGGGAAAGATTTTGTACCATCTGAAGAGAAAACAGACTGTAAATTTATTCACAAAAGAATGAGAAACTGCGGGCAAAACCGACACAAAATGAGTTTTGTTTTCTTTTATGTATTGCCTTCTTTTCCACCCAGTTAAATTTAAAACAAATTCATATCACAACCAATAGCAGGATCTGCTTTGCAGATTAAGGGTACTTACTTTAAATTTCGAAGAAGAATTATAAATGCCCAGAAGGTGTAACAAATGCTTAATGTCATTAGCTACCGGAGAATTGGGGAAAAATGTCTTCAAAAGACATTCTAACTGGGATTAGA
>NW_004524682.1:2730789-2742355 GCF_000260255.1 Octodon degus
TGGTCATAGGCGAGGCTTCTGCCTAGGTGTGTGAATCCAGAGTGTGTGCCTGACTCATGGCTCAATACTAGGATAAAGAGTGCTGGCACCAGGGTTGGGTGATTAATACACCACTCCACTGCGGGTTTGGAACCCCCTCAATCCATGCGCCTAAATACAATATAATGAACAAAAAGTGGACAGTCTTACTCACTTATTGACACAGGGTCTCAGACTAGAAGTGATCTTCCTATCTCAGCCTCCCCACTGCTGCGATTATAGGAGTGCGCCACCACACACAGTATTGTACTGGGGATCATGGCATGAAGTACTGGGGATTGAACCCAGGGCTTTGTGCTTGCCAGGCAGGTGTTTAGACCTCTGAGTTATCTCCCCAGCCCTGCAGTCTTCTTGCCATAAACTAGTTCTTCTTTAGGATGGCCCTCTGTCAAACCACCCTGCCTTGGCGTCAGCTGAATATGTACTAAAACCTCTAACAACTCTTAAGCTAAATAAAGCTTTCCTTCCTTAACTTGTGACTGATGGCTATTTTGAGAAAGCAACTAGCACACATATCTACCACATGATCCAGCTATTCCACTTCTCTTTATTAATCTAAATTGTTCATTGAAAGGAAAATTAGTGCTTATGTTGTTTGATCAAATCTGCATGCCTATGTTTTGTAATCTGAGCAACTTCTTTGAAGATAGCATATGTAATATACTAACCATTGTTAATTTTTTATCATCTTGTTTTGAAATTCAGATTGTTTTTATTCTCTGTTATAAAAGCAGCTTATAGGATCATCTGCTCTCCACTTTATTGTTACAATATTCAAAATATCTAAGTTATGAAATGAAACCAGTTGCTCATTAACTAATGAATGGATAATTAATACTGTAAATATACACAATGGACTATTTTTTCAGCCATAAAGAAAAGTAAAATCCTATAAATTGTGACACAATAGATGAAACTGGAGGACAGTTGGTTAAATGATATAAGCCAGACACAGAAGGTACCGCGGTACTGCATGCACTCTTTGTTATGTAGAAGTCAAAAAGTCAGCCTAAGCTTGGTGTGGTGATGCATGCCCATAATCTCAGCACTTGGGCTGAGAGGGTCAGGAGGGTCGTTCTGAGTTTGAGTCCAGCCTCGGCTACAAAGTAAGTTCAAGGCCAGCCTGAACTGCATAGCAAGAACCTGTCTCAAAAAGACAAAAAAGAAAAAAAAAGAAAAGAAAAAAGAAAAAAAGCACCTCAGCATAAATGCAGATTTGATCACAGAATTCTGTACACATGTATTAAAATATCACAGTGAACTTCATGAACAGGCGCAATCAATACATGCTAATAAAGTGAAATAATAAAATCTACAGACTTGTCTATTGAACTGTGAGCTGGCTGACTGTGGCATCATAGTTGGCTGAGTTTTCTTATCATTGAGACACAGATACTCTTCCCCCAACTTAAAGCAGGGAATGTTTGTGTTGGGTCAGTGTGTGGAGGTGTAAGTGCAGGGGGGGCTGGCAGAGGGGAGTCACGGGGGGAAGCAGATCAGCCCCTCCAGGCTACCTCTCCATTGATTCATGTGTTCTGACCAGGCTCCACCTCCCAACATCATACATAGCTCTAAATACATCCGTGGACTAATCCATTGATGACTATCACACGTGGATCCTCTGAAAACGTTAGGCTTTGGGGCATATCTAGATATAAAGGTTAGCAGCGGTACTGCAGGAATGGAGGTATGTCATATATATTTAGTTGGAAAAATATTTGTTTTTATATATAAAAGCACTTAAAAATAATACATGGTTATTACTGAAGTTTTGCTTGGGGGGGTACCAGAAATCAAAACTCAAATTATTAAATATTTAGAAAAAATCATACATAGTCTAAAGTTTGAAACATTTTCTTTATACCTATCAATACACTATGTATTCATTTCAGTCTTTTAATTCTTCTGTATGCTAACATAATTTTACAAAAACATCACACTCTATGTTTATAACCTTTTTTAATACTACACTATGATTTAATGCTTATTTTTAACATGAGAAAGACAATAAGACTGTCATCCTAATATTTTTATATTTATATGACTCTTATTGTGTTCTTAAAACAAAATTAAAAGGTTAAAAATGTACATATTTCAATTTTAATGTACATTTATACAACACTCCTTTAAAAAGTCCTGACAGTTTATGAAGCCAGCAGTATGATTTCTCATATCCTTCTAACACTAGGTGATATACTTAAGAGGAAAACACTAATTAGATATGTAAAAATTATAAACACTTATTTTAATTTAATTATCTTTGATTACTGATAAATTATTTCCACAATAATAGCTATATAAATCCGTATGTATTTTGTTTTTGATTTTCATGTTTCATTCCCATTTTCATAAATTGTGATTTTAAATCTTTTACATATCAGAAAATTTATATGCATTAAAATATACATATAGGTAATTACATATTTTATGTTTTATACACTGTTGATTGAAACATATTTATGAAGATCTGACACAGTAATTTGATTACAAAATGTAATGACAAAATCAGTCATTAACGTTTCTATTTCCTCAAGTGTTCATCATTTTTATGTGTTGGGAATTTTCAAATTCCTCTTCTAATTTAGTTTGAAATATAAAAAGTATGCAAATTATAATCATTTTATTGTGCTACAATACTCAACCTTACTTCATCTAGGTAATTGGCTTTGGGATGCTTTATCTAGCCCTATCTACTCCTTGTTCCTCTTCCTCTTGGTATCTCCCCTGCCAGGTAAGCATCTTCTCTCCTAACCTAGTCATCTTTATTGAGTTCTATTGACTCTCCACTTCTGTGAGGTCATCTACTTTATTTTTGTTCCACAGATACATGATGACATTTAGTATTTGTCTTTTTTGTGCCTGGCTTATTCATTTAATTAGCAACCCTCAATTCCATTCATGAAACCACAAATAACAATATTTCATTTACTTTTCATGGCTGAACAACATTTTCTTTGCCTAGCGACTTGGTGCATCTCATACCTTGGCTATTGCCACTGTGGTAGTGCAGGCATTTCTTTCCTGTGATGATTTAATCTCCTTCAGGAGGGATAGTTGGAACCTAAGTTCACCTAGAATCTTCAGATTTTGAATAATATCCCTATTTGTTTCAATAATACTTGTACTGATTTATATTTTCAAAAATAGCATGTCATTTTCCTTTCTGCATATCCTCTCCAACATTTTTCTGTCTTTAACAACTGTCATTTTGGGGTTGGGGAGATAGCTCTATTCTCTAAGTATCTGTCTGGCAAGCACAAGGACCAGGGTTGATCCCCAGTACTGCATGCATGCCAGCCCTGCACCCAGCCAACAACCAAAACAGGGCATGGTGGTGCATGCCTGTAATCTCAGCACTAGGAAGGCTGAGACAGGAAGATCACTATGAGTCTGAGCTGTGTAGCAAGACATTGTACCAAATAAATAAACAAATAAATAATTTTTAAAAATTAAAAAGATAGTCATTTTAGCTGGGATAAGATAACATGATATTGGTTATTGGTTATCATTATCTTCATAATTAGTAATGTTGAGCATTTTAAAGTACTTTTTACAATTTACAGCATAGCATAAAACTAAGTAATTTGAGTAAATATTAATTAATCATGTGATATGTATTTTTCAAAGAAGACAGGCAGATATAGATAAAAATGGCCATCAATATGCTATTTATGCATAAGGCAAAAATCACATATTTGAGATTTATGCTTTATGCTTTGAAATAAATTGCTCAACATTATATAATATAAATCATAACATATTATTAGTCATTATTTGCATTGTCTTCTAGTATTTTAGGCTTCTTTACACAAATAATAATTAAATATCTATTACATAATATTCACCCACTGGATTTGACAGGTTGCCAAACACCTAACCTCACTTCTAGGATTTCTATTAACTTGCTAACAACAATTTATGGTAGAAATGGTGTTACATCAAATTAATTTGTACTGAGTACTATATCTAAGTTTCCAAAATATTAAGTACGATAAGTAGAAGGATCTAAGTAGCCTTTGCCTGGGCCCTTTGAATGTCTATATGGAGTTGAATTCATCTTTTAATGGCTAATGTTTCTCCTGGGATGTATGAAGAAGAATTTCCAAAACAAACTTTTAAATGTGTACAATGTTTGCATTCTTCATTCTAACAATGAAATATTATATTAAGTTTACACTTCTTTTAAGATTAAACCTACAGGGCCTTCCACAGAGCTCAGTGGATTAAAATGCCTGCTTAGGTAAACTCAGGAACTGGGGTTTGATCCCCCAGGTTACCATGCCAACCCCACCCCTGGGGTGCACTGAGACTGAGCAGGGTGGGGGGCCTGTAATCCCAGCTCTTGGGAGGTTGAAAACAGGAGGATCACTGTGAGTCCAATCTGTGTAGTGAGACCCTGCAGACCCTATACTAAATACATAAAAATTAAATAAAATTAAACCTATAAATTAATTTCATAATAAGAGTACATATTTAAATTATTCAAATTTGATAAGACATTGATTATTACTATGATCAATATTTGAGTTACTATAATAACTTGATTTCAACTTTTTAAAAAATGCATACATGGGAGATACTGATATAAACCAGTATTACATTTTCTCTAAAAGTTAAAAATACTCTCCTTTTTTCTGATTTTTATTAAAGCACATTAATAATGAAATTACCATAGTAGATGTCAGCCATAAAATATCGAAGGAAATATAGTCCGTGATTTAAAAAATTTTACATTGTCAAATATATTTTAATTTTGTTGTTGTATTTGAATGTCTGAATGCCACCAGCTACCATCAAATGAAGTTTCACTCACCTCTTCATGACGAGATATAAAGCATGTTTCTCTAAGGCAAGATACTAACATAAATCCCCTTCTTTTTCTTGCAACAAAATTTATATTTTGTAATATCACCTGATTGATCAATCTACCAGCTCATAGAGATAAATCAATAGCTATAGACCATACAGAATTGGGATGATAAATATCTTTTCCTCTCAAAATAGAGTCTTATATGTTAATCCCCAAGTGAGATTAATAGCAAAAAGATTAATCCTTAAATATATTTAAGGAAAGATAAATGTTTTCAAAGTCATGTGTGCTTTTTATTTTTAATGTAATTTGAAAGGCAAGGGACCATTTTATGGGACAGTCATAGAGTTAGAAAGTCATTGACCTCAATCATGTCTAGTGGTAGGAAAAGTGTAATGTAAGTGCAACGTAAATCATGAATAAAGTTGAACAATGTGAGTATGGAAGAAAAGTACCTCCGATTAGGCCTGAATGAAATTGGTTAGCAGAACAAATTCAATCCAAGCTAAAATTTATACTTTGAGAAAAAGTGGCGCCTTCAGCTACTGTATTCCAAGAGTTATTCAAGTTAATAAAATTCTAAAGGTTACATTGAAACTCAGTATGTTAGTAGCTACACAGTTACTTTAAGGGTAGATATTAGCATAGCATGAGAGCAAATGTTTAAAGAAATAAGGTTTACAGAAGCGATGAGTAATATTTATTTCACCACATAGTCTAATTCTTCTGCTTACTACCTCATACGTTTGCCTGAATAAATTATATATTTCCAATCAACTTATTATCAGTAGAAAGTAGAAGTATAATTTTTTTATCAAATGATAATTTTAAACAGGTGTACTAGGGGTAGGCCAGATACTACCAGCAAAACTTGTGTGATAATTTTAGTGGGCCTAATCCATCCTCTCATCTATGTGCAACAGTACTCAACTTTGATTCCATTAAATTGTGCATGCCATTATCTTCTCTTGGACTCCATTGCCTTAAGGAACCATTATGTTCTAGATTGGTGTTAGTGGGGCTCAGGTCTCTATTTGGGCTTAAATCAATTAGAGAACTCCTAACCTAGCCAAAGTCAATGTCTAAGGGCTTGGCACTTAAAAGTATCCATTCAAATTAAGCCCAGAACCTGCCTGTTCTGAGGCTAAGGAGAAAAAGGCTTTGATTTGAACTTGACCTTCACATGTGCTACCCCACTGCTGAGTGGGACCCAGGTCTTGAGAGCAGAGAAAGCCTGCTCAAAAGCAAGAGATGAGTGCGGTAGGAGATTTTGTGCAAAAGACTGTGCTAACCGAAAGTCCATGGTAATTTCAGATATTTTATAATCATATTGTTGACCATAGAGTTGATTTTATTATAGATAGATACATACATAAATAGATAAATAGATATTCTCTGTGTCCTAACATGGGGTCAAATTAATAAGTTAAAATAATCATACAATGCAATGGATGAAGTCTACTGATGATTGTGTGTGTATGTATGTGACAAAACAAACATATGTATGTTTTAAAATAATTTTTAAAATGCTGGTGTGAAATTCTTAGCCACCATTCCACTCAATCTCAGGCATCTCAGGCATCAATTTCACTGGAATAAAAAAAAAACTTCTGGAAATATTACAGAATGATGGATGGGTTAGGCTTATCAATGAATCAGTTCACTGGTGTTTCCAGCTGAATGTGTAGTGAGAAAGCAGGCCCTGGGGAAGGTGGGTCACCTGGGGAGAGACTTAGGAGAGAGCACCTCTTGCTGGCCCTCTGGGCTGATACAGTACTTGCTGTCAACCAACAAGCCATTAGCTTTACTCCACCATACTCTTTGATGAGGTTCAGCCTCCCCTCAACCTACAACAATGAGACTAGCTAATAATGGACTGAAAAATCTGAAATCATAAGCCAAATAAATAATTTCTTCCTCTAAATTGTTTATGCCAGGCATGCTGTCCCAGCAATAAAAAGGATCATTAATATAGGTACAAGATCAGACTAACACTAAAAACAAAGTAATGTATCATGTCAGTCTCATGAAAATCCAGATCCCAATGATTTACCTGCAAATTGGTCTCATAATCAATCACGCCAGCGTGGAGATGTTCAGTTTTCAAATCCCCACTTGAGATTGAGTAAGCGAACTATGTTCTTGCCTTTTCCATAAACTATGTAGGTTAGGAAAACTGGGCCCTGACAATATTTCTTCAGAGCTTCCTCTCAGCCTTTATTTTCTCATTGTGTGCACGGCTATGAATTAACATGCACTGTATTTCCAACACAGTAATAGTAAAAGTGACTTTTATACAGGTGAGATGAACAACAGCAACTTTGACTTGTGAAAAACTTGTTTGCCTGTATTGCGTAAGAATGCAGAATTTAATCTGACATCTCATCATCAACTACTCTTTCATGCTTCAGAAATATGAAAGCCAAGTATATAGAGATTTATACAGAGTGTCTTCAATACATAAAATATGCAGAACATTTTTATCTTTGTATACAACATCTTTGTTGACATATTTTGGGATAAAGAGTTTGACATTATCAGGAAATATGAAAGGTAAACCTTTATTGACTGACATGAACATATTTAAATCTCCCTATGTAAGGAAATTATTTACTCGAACACTGTCTGGTACTTCATCTAAGAATAAAGATAAGTGTTTTACCAAAAATGAACTACATCAACTATGTGTTCTTATCACATCCTGGCACAGGACACACCACTCATAGAAAACTATATCTCTCCTGACTATATTGAATCACAAAAAGAGACTATTCATATCACAATTCCCAGAAGTATTAAAATAGGAAATTTAGGAACATAAGAAATACTAGACCAGTCTAAAACAGAACTCTTAAATTCCTAACCTCTTTCTTCCTTCAGAAATCACCTTTTATTGAAAAGTCAAACAACTTATTTTATGATGACTGGGCAGTTAAGCTAGGAAAAAAATATAGAAAAGTTTAAACTCTTAAAAAGAAGTTAAATATGATTCCTCTTCTGATCCAGTGTAGTATATGTCACATTTACTGTTAAGGAAAGCTCTACTCAAGTTCAAAGATTGTAGGGCTTATCTGGGTACTTTATTACAGATTAGGCACATAAATATTTAAAATCTTAACCTATGAAACTAAAGGGTTCCATTAGCTGTTTTCCACTGATTATTATTTCTTAATCACTGGGTCAAATGTATTTATTTTATCTTCTCTGTACGAATTTTAATATTGCAAATTTCTCTATGGATTCGAGCTAAACACAGCTGGAAACAATAGATAAACAAGGTATTCCTGGTGGAGACCAATGTGCATTTCAGACGTATCCTTAAATGTGACAATCTATAAACTTGAATCCCTACCAAAAAATGAGATTTAAAATGCCCTACAGGAAAGAACCAGCTAGGAAGGATTACAATATGCTGATGCATTTATAAAATATAGTCAGAAGCCAATGGTCAATACTGTTTGCTTTCAAAGGGTTCTTTTTACGATGATCAGGGCAGGACAAGACATGAATATTGATAAAATAGGTACTTAAAAAATCCAAATAGAAAAACCCTATTTGTCCATGTCATTACTAAAGAAGTCAGACTAAAGTAAAATACAAAATTTCTAAGTAATAGTTAAGAAGTATTGGAATTTGATGTTCTATATAAAGCTTTATGTTAGTAATATGTTACATTTTCAGAACACAGTATATTTTAGTTTTTCTAAAAGCCCTGGTAATTTAGTTCTCAAAGATTTTCCTATAAAAGGCAACCTAGAAATATGGGCAAGATACAAAATGTCACTGTCATAGCAATTAACATCCATTAGTCATGAAAGTCAAAGCCTTTTATAAATGTAAATATGCTTCACTCTTCCAGGTCAGAAAATAAACTGACAAAAGATGAAATCTGCTTCACAAAATCCAAAGCATTAGTCAAGGTTTTAAAATAAAGGTCAAAATGAACATTTCCTCAATTTATGTTTAGTTCTCTGGAGTGTGAATTACTGCTTTCTAAAGAATGGCCCCTGGGATCTGTCTCACATAGAACAACTATGTCAGAAGACACTGAAAGGTAACCTATTAGATCATTTCACAGATTTCCTCCAGATTTGTGGCAAAAAAGAAAATAATTTGCTTTGTGCCAAAATTCCAGAACTCACCAACATACTTAGTTATCTTTTCAGGTTTTTATAAGACTTTTTGTCTCCTGTATGTTATTGAACTTGTGTGAAGGTATCTTCTTTGGTACCTTTTTATGATTCAAATCAATAGAACCATATAAAGCACTAACAATACTGACTTCAAATCAGATATTCTATTGAGTTAATGACTAACTTATTCCTTAACAATAATTTTTACTATATTATTGCTATTGTTTGGAAGGCAGGTTTATATATGAGGATCCATAAAATGTCCTTTTTTTCTTAATGTTGTAATGAAACACTGAAATGGTATTTAGTTTTAAGTACATAATGAATAAAAACATGTAGAAAATCTTGAGTATCAAATTCATTTTTGATAAAGTGTATTATTGTATGTTAATGAAGCTTCGAATTAGGAGAATATTCTAGATAAAACACTAAATCCTGCTTGGAAACAGAAGGTTTGACAGAAAATTTCTAGTTTCTAACCATTTTTGGTTCCATAAACTCAAAGTAAAGACACATAAGTTTAATTCCTGTTTCTTCCTCAACCTCCCTTCCCCTTTCCCTTGTTACATGCTTCAATAATAAAATATATTTTCCAAGTAACACTTTAACCTAAATACATACGCACAGTGCTCTCCAGAAAGCAAACTCATATATTATCCAAGGTTAATTCTACCACCTTTGTTCAGAATCCACGCGTACTTGTTTTCTGGGTTACATTACTTCATTTATCTTCCGTGTTCTTCCATAACCTTTCCTACTTTATTAAATCTTACCTAATTACTTGCAAATATGGACTAATGGTCATTTTAAAAAGAAAAACAATAAAAACTATGAAAATATTTCACGCTACATCCATATCAAATTTTTGTGTTATTTCCTTCTCTTCGCAGAAAACCTTACTGGAGAGCGTCCTCTGTGTGCCTTCTCAGTCGCTCAATCAAATTATTCTGAT
This sequence comes from Octodon degus, assembly GCF_000260255.1. Classification (NCBI taxonomy): domain Eukaryota; kingdom Metazoa; phylum Chordata; class Mammalia; order Rodentia; family Octodontidae; genus Octodon; species Octodon degus. The sequence continues at coordinate 2,740,724 of NW_004524682.1, forward strand.
ACCCCTAGTACTATAATTCAAACTATATTCATCAAGGCCATCAGTGGTCTCCAATTTACTTTTTGAAAGACCATTTTTCGAATGTTATTGAGCTCAGTGATACTTTTGGAGGACAATGTTGCCTCTCCTCTCCAGGAAATATTCAGGAGTATTATTTTTGCTTGTCTCAGCTAGTGGTAGGGCTACAGTTATCATCTGTAAACTGAAGTGAAGAGTCTACTATGCTCAAGGAAGCAACCCAGGACAAACACACTGAGCAGTCCAGCAGGGATTATGGCTGAGGTTGAGAGGCCCTTAAGACGATTTCCTTCATCTGTGTTCTGAGAAATGAGAAAATTCATAGATAGAACACCTTCTTGGTGGTGGGTAGAACCCTCGTGAACTAAAGAAGAACAAAACCCAGGCCAGCCTGAATTCAGGTCTGTAATTAGTGATATCAATTAGAATGTGAGATTATTACAGTATTTCAAATGAGTTAGACCTTTAAAGACTAGACATGAACCTAATTCATCATTTAAAATATTGAATTGTTTACTCAAGGTTTTTTTGTCCAATGGAGTGGATTTCAAGCTTTAGAAAACAGCTTCTAAAGAAAAATGTAAAAAAAAACAAAACTATTATTTTGAAAAAAGGAGACATGTCTATAGTGCAAACCAGAATTAGAAATGCCAGGAAAAGAAATTTGTGGCTTACAGAAATGTCAGCATAATAAACCTTTTAGATGATAAAAATAATTTGAATCTTCTCTTTGCTACCAAACCAATACAAATATGAATATCTGACAAAATTTTTTCTACATACATTTTTTGTAGAAATAATACATTCCAAAAGAAAGAAGCTGCTCTGTTAGTTTCTGTATTTTTGTGTTTATTTAATTATTTGATGTATTTGGCACAGGGTCTCAATATGCAGCTCGGGCTCCTAGTGATCCTCCTCTTTTCAGCTTCCCCAGTTCTGGGGATTGAGCTCTGGTCCCTGCGTTTGCCTGAGCAGGCACTTAGTCTGTTGAACTATCTCAGCAGCCCTGCTCTGTTAGTTTCTAATATTCAAAACGCGGTAACTATTGTATAAAAGTATTTAATTAATTCTACATCAGTTTTCAAATGAATTAAACTCAATTCTCTGTGATGGTCAATAACTATTCAGAACCTGGTCCTCATAGTTCATAGACACATGACTTGGGAGTACAAATGAAAAAGGGTAGAGCACACTGTCACAAATAAATATTACAATACCTTTCTGCCTCACATACTTTAAATTACCACTTACTATAGACAGTACACAGAGGCATTTTGGATAAGCAGTATGTTCTAAACTTCTACTCAGAACAGTAACAAATAGTAATCATTTTAGTTATTGTATCCAATATTTTGATGGATTCATTACACAAATTATATTCTTCCAATTCAATGTAAATTACATTTGATCACACTTCTAGGTAATAAGCATATATAGAAATGTCCTCAATGGGTTTTCAAAGTCCAGCTTACTTTAAAAGATAAGCTAGATGTTATTAAAATCCACCTTTTGATTTATAAGGTATATACTGAATATTTTCTTCCAGTGATTCTGAAAGTCTGTCTGCCTGTATTCACTAAGACAAATGTTCCAAAAGCACTTTTATTGGTGAAG
>NW_004524682.1:2744567-2746704 GCF_000260255.1 Octodon degus
TGCAGCTGTTTCTTTATTTTAGAAGCCGTTGATTCAATACTTTCAGCTGTGTGATTCCCAATTTGTTCTGTGTTAGTGTCCTCTGCACTTTCTAAGAGTGGTGTTGGGTTCTGAGGTTGTATTTTGTTCCTTCTCTTCATTTTGTGTAGCACTGTCTTCTGACCTTTGTTGTAGATCTTCGTTGCAGTTATAACCTTAGTACATACTGAAGTGCAGGTACAGATCTTCAATGTCTGGATTTATCCAGCTCTCCTTGGCTTGGGTCTCGCTGTTGTGCTCAGCAACTTCCTGCTGCTGCCCGTGAGGGTGAACCTGTTGTGCCCCTGTGGTAAGATGTTCTGCTCCTGGACTAGCTGGGTGGTTCTATCCTCTACCCTCTTTGTAGGGATTGCAGCTGCAGGGTTATACCCCAGGCCTGTATGCCAGGCCTGAGCTGAGCCTGGAGGGGACAAGGTGGAGTAGAGGGGAGAGGCAGCTCTCCCACACACTCACTGGGTCTGGCCTAAGACTGGGTCTGGGTGTTCCCGGAAGGTGGCAGAAATTCCTACTCAGCGAGCGGTGTGGGGGAGGTGCTGCAGAGTGGTGGGGGGCATCCCAAGGGGATGGAAGACGGTCTCACCCACACTGCACCTGGGCTGTGTCCCAGAGTTGGTCCCGCCCGCACAGGGTAGCCGGAAGCTCTCCCACACACTCACCGGACCTGATCTAGGACTGGGTCCATATGTATATGTTTATCAGCTTTTTCTACTTTAAAAAACAAGAATTTATGCCCTGTGAGATAATAAATATATGGAATATATGATATTGAAGAAAATTAATCTTCAATTTTGACATCATTTTAATTTTTAAATTTAATATCAACCAAAGACAGTCTCAAAGACATTGAGCCAATAATTGATGATATCTATTCATGCAGTTATAATTTATTATAGAATAACTCATATTGTACCTCTCCAACAAAGTACATAAAATTTGAACAAGGCTTTTTTCTATAAGTGTAATAGACATTTGTTTCCTCTAAAATAATTTTCTTTTGCTGTATGGATCTTGTGTGCATTCATTAATGGTTTCATTATTTTTCAGTTATTTAAGAAGATCCAATCTTGCACTGTTGTAGGTATGAGACTCACACATGAAAAATATAAAGAAACTGTAGTCAGGATGCTTACAATGTTCATGGTAGCAGAATGCACTCATGCAAATATCTAATAGTTTCAAAACAAATGTAAGACTGTAAACTCATAAAGTAAAGAAAACAAGAAAGGTAAATCTAGCTACACAGAACAGTAGTGGCGCTCCAAGGAGGTTCTATATTTTGAAGGCAAATCTGAAAAATGAAGAAGAGTTTGTGTACTAAACAAATTTGGAGGAGGCAACCAATCAATAGTACAGCTAGAAAGAGTGTAACTTTTTCCCTTAAGGACTGCTAAGTGTTAAAGATTTCTGGAAAAACAAACAAAAGGTGTAGAATAAGCGAAGTGTAATTGAACTGGCAGGCAGAGTGTAACATATACCCTGGAAGCCACTAAAGTCCAAGCAATGAATGACAGGTTTCTCATTTGCAAGACCAGTATGTGAACTGTGTGAAAAACATAGAATGAAAGAGACAGGAAGGAGAGAGAACTGAGTCTGTTTAACTTTCTTGTGAGCTAAGTATTAGTTAACTGAAAGAGCAGAATGATGTATGTGTGTGAAGTTCATTTTCTTAGCTATGCTATGAATAGTGTTACAATATATGTCTAGATGTCCCCTTAAGCTTCAAGTGCTCATCAGTGACAGAAGTATGGTTCTTGGAAGGTTGCTTAGAATATAGCAGTGATTGATTACTTGCTGTTCGGAGGTGGGTCCAGATGGAACTGCCCTGTTCCTGAGGGCCTGACCTGAAGGACATATCCCACCAGATCTGCATTTTGCCCTGTGTCCCTGGCCAACAGTCCTGAGTCCTGTTTCCCACCACAGCCCTATGCTGGGCTGTCTGGTCCTGGAGCCACCCAATGATGACACAATCCTCTACAAGTGGTGAGGCAATGTAAGCCTTTCCTCCACTTAATCCCAAATGTTGGGCATTGTGTCCCAGAGATGAATAAAGTGAGGAAGACAAAAGATTTGTTATTTTTATTTTTTTATTTATGTGTGT
>NW_004524682.1:2746804-2754027 GCF_000260255.1 Octodon degus
TTATTGGTGAAGAAATTATTATTATTATTATTATTATTATTATTACTGACTTGATAATCAGGGCCTCTATGAGTAACGATCAACTTAGCAGCCTCCTTCAATGCTGAATGAGTTGAGCATGCTGGTGACAACACTACTGCACTCTACAAACTGAACCAAAACTTGATTTTCCCCACCAATATTCATTATCAATTGAAACAGCTGCAAATAATCTCTATTCACAATGTTACTTATGTTATATAGTTTTGATTGCTTGAGATTCAACTTATTTATTGAAGGGGGGAAGGATGAATTATATCCAGAATTTATTTTTTTAACAATCTAATTATTATCCTTGCACAACACTGGGGAGCTGATCTGGCTTTACGTGGCTCCTTGTGTTGGGGTAGGAGGCGTCTTTGTGGACAGCCTGCTGCTAGCGGTAACTGCTTGGCAGGCTGGCTAGTGAATCTGGATGGAGGCAAGAACAACTTTCAAGGAAACCTCCCGAGGAAGCATCAAGCAGGGCCCTGTGGACGATATACGAGTAGTGGGGTGAGAAAAAAATCAATCTGGTGAAAAGTACACCAAATTTTCAAAGGAACCCTGACCACATTTATGAAGTGTGGCTTTGAGTTTAAAATTTTCATTTGGTGGTGGCGTCACATAAGATCTTGCACAAAACCCAGCTTTTATAAATGGACCCAAATTTACACCCATCATTTGTGGGTGATTTTACTCAGAATAACCCTTTCATCTTCAAACCAGTTCCAGTCCGGAAGATAAATTATATGTCGACCCTGCTTAACAAACAGTTGTACATTTTTACTGAAAATAGCTTTCCAAATATTGATGTGATCCATAAAAAATAAGCATTCTGAAAAATTCGAAGTGTGATATGGTGGACAGGATGGTCTTGAGATGTGGCCACTGCAGGAGGCATCTACGTCCAGGGCAGGTCCATCAGGAGTGCCCTTAATGCTGTGTATTGGAAGAGACCTGAGAGGTGCTCTCTCCAGTGCCTTCAGCTAAGGATACAAGGAGAGAGGCTCTCTGGCTTTCCTCACTGAAGAAAGAAGAGAGCTGGTCGTAAATGAGGGTGCAGCTCCTTGTCAAGCATGAGATCTGCTGGCACTTTGGTTTTGGACTTCCTTGTCCATAGAACTGTGAGACATTAATGTTCTTGTGTAAGCTACCAAGCTTTTAATAACAAAAAGAAGTTAATGCTTGACAAATCAAAATGAGTACGAATTGAAAAGTACCTATGAGAAGCGCTGATTTTTCTTTAGTAATTACGAACTATTCCTATTACAGATGGCAAAGCATGTTATACTATAGTGGGGTGATTTGAGCCTGTCGTTTCAATTCTTTGAACCTCTATTTTTGATCTGTAAAATCATGATAAACATAAGATTGTGAGAAACAAATGAGTTAGTTTGTATAAATTGCTTCCAATCTACCTGCCATATAGTGTTATATAAGATGTAGATGTTGTTTTCAATAATAAATTCTAAAATTAAAAAAAATCCTTCAGGACTGGGGAGATAAGCACCTGCCTGGCAAAGTTCAAGGCCCTGAGTTTGATCCCTGGTACAAAAAAAAAAAAAAAAATCCTTTAAACAATTGGCTTAGGTAAAATGTTTTTTGGCAAATTATTTTCTAATACTTAACCTGAAGACTATAAAATACATTTCCAGTGAGCCACAGAAAGGTCCCTAAGCATCATATGAGCCAGCATATCCGAATTTCTTCAGTTATTGTGACCTATTTACACACAGCACCTCATCTTGATGCCTTAGTGAATTTGAGTGTCCTCCCTGTCTTCCCTGTTGGGAGGTGCACTCTTTGGATGACCACTATTCAAAGAAGAATTCTTAATGTGTGAATCAGCTGTTTTATGTATTTTATGTGAACACTATCTCTAAGCCAGTGAATATCTCTTTTCCTTATAGGACTGGACAGTACTTTATAAATTCTGACTTTATGCCCCTAGAAAGATCTTTTTTTTTTTCAGTACTGGGGATCAAACTCAGGACCTTGTGCTTGCCAGGCAGGCACTTAAGCCACTGAGCTATCTCTCCAGCCCTAGAAAGCTTTTCCTCTTCCGCCAACCACAGCATCATCAATATGTTAGGAAGAGAGCAATTCATGGCCCTCAGGAAGAATAGACAACAACCATTATGATCATCGGGATCTGCTTGTGAGTTAAACTCATCCTAAAACTCACATGTGCCAGAGCACATTAGAAAAGAAATCAAGAAGCTATTCACTGACCCCATGCGCAGAAAGAAAATCAACTTGCTGACTCATTTTGCCAGTCCAGCTCCTATCCGTCCTTTTGGCCATGCTATGACTGTCATTTCACTCGTGACCACACTCAGACCACTCTGTCATTTGTAAACTTTTGCTTCATTTCCTTCTTCTTGCAGTAAACTGCCAAGTACCTGTGTTTGTATAATAAACATTATATATCAGCTCAAAAAAGTCATTGAAATGTGTTGATACCCTAAGAAATACTACAATTTAAGAGTTATTCTCAAAAAAATTTTTTTTGTTTTTTTATTTTTGGTGGAACCAGGGATTGAACTCAGGCTCTTGTGCCCAAAGATGTTTTTTACTACTTTCTCATTGAAGTTATATCTAAGTTTCCCAGTAACAATAAGTGGCTTCTTCTTCCTGTGGTTCACATATGTTTTCATTATCAGATTAAAACAGCAAGTGCTCATTTCATAGTATTCTCTGAAAGGTAGATTATAAGAGCTGAGAGTCATGATTTGCTGCATAGAGATGCATCCGATTCCTTCAGTTGGGTGGCAGTATTAGTATACAGAATATGATCAATAATTTGTTAAGCATATGAATGAATTCTACTCAAACTTCAAGGATCTGCCATAAATTGTGTACTCTAAGATATCTTTACTTAATTCCATTTGCTCTTCTGGTTATAGAATGTTATTAACTCAAGGAAACACTACTCGTTACAACGGCACATAAAATATTAGAATAAAAATGACAACAGAATGTGGAGTATTGTTCAAGGTCCTTGGGGCACAGTACACGGCGTTGGGCCCTTGTACAAGAGCTCTTCTACCTCCACTCCTGGGCATAGCAGCTCAATAAGATGCAGGACTCAAACCAAGAAACAGTCACTGTTCTGTCCAACAGGACAATTCTCCCACAAAATTTTTCTACTCTAGATAACAAAGAACAGTAATGTGTACCAATACTGTACTCCTTTGTGCAATGTGTACCAACACTGTACTCCTTTGAGATACCAGTGAGAAAGAGCTTGAGAAACAACACACTGTGGTCCAAAACTGAGTATTTGAAGTGGAAAAACAGGGTAAATTCAAAAGAATAGGACCATCATGACTTCAAGAGAAAAAGCAAAGCAACATATCAGGGATTCTTATAACCAAACAACAATAACAAGAAGTTGTCTCATGCCTAGGCTCTTTCATGCAATATTAATCAATAAAGAAAGCTCCCATTAAACTACTAAACCTAATGTGTATAGAGATAGTAAACAACAGCAACAACAACAACAAGCTCAACAACAAAGCGAGGGATGTAGCTCAGTGGCACACCAAACAATATCAGCCTATAACTAAATGTTTGAATATAACAATCACTTTTTGTTTGTTTTTCTGTTTTTTTCTGTATTTAGGACAGGGTCTACAGGGTCTACATGGTCTCACTACGTAAATTGGACTCATAGTGATTCTCCTGTTTTCAGCCTCCCAAGCACTGGGATTACAGGTGCCTGCCACCACGCCCAGTCTCAGTCACTGTCTCAGCACCCCATGGGTGGGGCCAGCACAGCACACCAGAGATGGAATCCGGCTGCTCTGTTCTGCCTAAGCAGGCGCTTTAGTCCGCTGAGCTATCAGACAGGCCCCTAAACAGTCACTTTGTTGGTTAAAATACTCATAGTTATGATAGAGTGTAAATATTTTGAGATTCTTATTAGATTGCCTTTGCCATTTTAATGGAAAGAAAGGTTGCTCTGAGGGTCACCCTGTGCTGTGATACTCTTAGACAGTAACGTTCAAAAAAAAATAAGAAAAGTGGGTAGAAGACTAGATAAAATATGAGTTTGAAATAGTAAAGGAGAGGTAGGAAATAGGAGGATATGCTAAAAGAGATCCATAGAATTAATTATTTTTGCATCATTAACACAAAATAGCATGTACACTCACGCTCTTCTGCCAAGGAGGAGAGGTTTATTCTGGCTCAGGATATTAATGAGTTCCATGGTCAGTGGGTCCAAAGTGGAAGCAATGTAGTAGAAGATGGTGGTGGAAGCAGGGAGCAGAGAGAGGAGGGACAGCAGGGGAGAAGAGAATACCTCCCAAGTCTTACCCTCGATGGCCCCTGCTTCTAACCCGCCTGACGAACACATTCAGTATGAACTTACCAAAGCTCACTAACTCCCAGGTGAATGGAGCACCCCCATCAGCTAATCACTGTCTGTGATAGCTGACCATTATATCAATGTAAGAAACACCCAGGTAAATTGGATCAGCATAGTCCTGGGTGTGGCAGAGAGGATTTCCTGAATAGAAGACCCTGCCTGGGTGACCTACACATCAAATCCTAGGCTTATCCCCTGAATAGATTAATAGTGAAAGGAAGAAGGAAGGCCTGAGTTCCTTAGAGGAGTTCCAGGCTTCACTTTCACCTTGAGCATCCCAGCTGCAGACTCTTTGGCCCCCTTCCTGCTCAGGTATTTCAGTCTCCTGGGGTAGACTCCCATGGACACCACAGTGAGCCCCAGGCCTTCTTCTCCAGAATACCACAGCCCTTTTGTATTCTCCTAGTCGGACCCTGTGAGCAACTATCCTGGGTCAAACTTGGAAATCCTTACATATTTGTATATTTTGCATTAAATCTGTTTGTCTAATAGGCACTGACAATACACCTTCCATAAGATCCATCCCTGGATGTACAATCTGAAAGAATAATATGTATAGTTATTGGAGGCAAAGGTTGACACTTTCAATTATTTATTTTATACATTCAAATTAAGAAAATACACCTAATGCCAGGTTCGTAATCTGTCAAGAGTGTACTAAAGGAAATGTTTAAGAAAATGAATACAAAAATAGAAAGAAATAACAAACTTAGAATTTTCATGTATGAATATAATAATTGAAAAGAAGCTTTAAAATACACCAAAACTTCTAACTTCTTAATTATTTTACTGTTTCAGCTTTTTGTATGATAGCCAAATATGGGCATATTAAACCTCAGCAGCCATAAGGTTGCAGTATAATTTTGTTTTAATAAACTACAATAATTAGAATGATAATTTTTCACAAAATAAGGAAAGCACTCTCACATTATATTTGGAGTGGATTTCTAGGATGATTTTTATTACTATATGCTAGAACATGACTACATCTGACAATATTTAAGAAACCTCAGTAATTGCTTTTTATTTCTTGTTAAAAACACAATTGCACTGGTACTATCATTTGAAATCCATTTGGAGAGTTCAATCATAGAAACTGAAAGTGCCCGTGACTCTGGATAACTAATCAAGTCATAGGCAAACCTCTGATGAGGAGTGGATAATTTGAGCAGAACAGAGATTGATATCCAAGGTAGAAATAATTACTGAATCACCACCAAGCATTTACCAAAATTGATAGTACAACCTCATCACCAAACAGATGAGGTAGGAAAGACAGATGAGAAAGAGAGGTGAGAGAGAGACACAGACAGAGAAGAGAAAGGTAGAGAAGAGAAAGACAAAGGAATAAAGAAGATGAAAAGAAATGTCTTAGCGAACACAATACTTTTAACAATGCTGCTCTGTAGACAAACATGACCTTTCAAAAATTTAAAGCAGAAATATTTTAGTAAAATGCCTTCTGGCACAGTTTTAAAGGTAAATAATGGATTTTTGTATAACAGTGTTTTACTGTTGAGTTACTATTTCTATTTTACATTCACATTATGGACTATAATGCAAGTTGCTTGGACTATAGATTTCAGGGATGATCGAGACAAAGGTTGACTATAAAACTTGTTAACTGTTTTTCCAATAATGTGGCCTCTAGGGGGAAATAATTGAAATATATGAATTTCCAGCATCACAGTTCCCAGTGAAAATTGCTTCACTGAATTGAAAAGATGAAAAAAAAAATACATCTACCATAAGAAAACCTCAACTTCGTGATTTACTGTTTAAAAAAATAAACACACAAGACTTGACAAGTTGAAAAGGCAATCACAAGATTATAAGACATAATTTGAGAACAATTTTATTTAGGGAAAACAGATTAATGTTTAGGAAATCTGATATGCCTATTACATAGCTTTTTTTCATAACTTGTAAATTAAGCATAATGTTAGCTCTTTACTTCATCAAACACAGAATGATTTAATGCTTGGGAATAACAATGCTGAGGAAGCACTAGAACAGAATTACTATGCTAGCAGGTGATGAAAGGAATGAGCATGCATTGGGAATGAACATAATGCTTAAAAGTATTTTCTGTATGTATCAAAGACCTCTATGTGCTGTTTTATAATATACCTTAAACAGTAGGACACATACCTTCAATCAGAGGTACTTGTTTTAGTGTATGTCACTCATGCTAGTTCACATGTCCGCCAGTTTTTATTCTTATCATATTTGATTCTAATACATATAGAACTCAATAAATATTTGTTGACTAAAAAAATAGATGGAAGTACATTACTTAAGAGAATCAGCCAAATATAGATGAATAAATGGAATGTAGAGGTAGAGATCAGAAATCAATTTTTTTCCAGTAGGTCCATTGTGGTGCTGTTCTTTCTTTCTTGCTTGCTTTCTTGCTTTCTTGATTTCTTGCTCTCTCTCTCTCTCTCTCTCTCTCTCTCTCTCTCTCTCTCTCTCTCTCTTCCCTGGATTGTATCTTTTACAATTTAATATCACTCCAGTACTGATTAGTGGCTTTAGGAATCATCTGATAACTTTTATCTTAGAGACTAGCAACTAAAACATCATAGATATATAAGTATATTGCTTTTTTGCCATAATTTTATTGATAAACAAATAGCAGTGAGACAGTTTCAACTCAAATCAGTAGGACAGTTTCAATAATTAACACACTGCATACATTCTTCATAGTGGTTAATTGCTGTACAAGATGTGGACTTGATATCCTATTTACAAACACCATTAGAACAAATCATTCTATTCATTAACAGAATGTAACTATATATCTATCCAAACCACTTTGACTACACAG
>NW_004524682.1:2762825-2769373 GCF_000260255.1 Octodon degus
GGCATGTGGTGCTGGGCGATTGAACCGCGGTCCCTGTGCTTTGCTAAGCTTGTTCTAAGTAGGTGCTTTAGACCACTGAGCCATCTCACCAGCCCAGATTTGTTAGTTTTAAAGGAACCCAATCAAGAGCATACATCCCAGAGGCAGCTACATAAGTAATTCATACTGTCACTTAATCAATACAGAGGTCTCATGAACCAACATTAAAAAGTATCTTCAAGTATGAATATTCATTGGAAGAATGAAAAATATTTCACCCATGTAGGCAGATGATTTTACAAGGTTTTGTTTCTCTTGGAGAACTCAACGGGCAACTGACAAGTTCAAGATGTTACTATGTTCAGAGTTGTGCCCTTGGTCTGGAAATCTGTTAGGACTTGAATTCCCCTACTTAGCTGAGAATACAATTTCTTGTTCCAACTAGAAAGTTGGTTGCTCCTGAGTAAAATATTACTACATTAACTCAGGGAGGGGCTCTCAGAAGAGCGATTAAAGAACAAGACTGTGGAGGAGATTTTAGCTACATGTAGGAAAAGAAATGTAATTCTTACTAACCAATACATATCTAATGAATATCAGTATATGTCACTGATTCTGGCTTTGTATCTATTTTCACTGTTTAGTGACAGATCAGATATAATGCTTTTTCTAGAAGCAAGACTTAGAAACCCTACTCACCACATTTCTGAGTCAACAGAGCCACCAGTATTTATGAAAAGAACCTGATTTTTCCTTAAATCCTGGGACCTTAGTTCAATTTCCATCAGAGGGTACTCTAGAAAACAAGACTACAAATCATTCATACCTTACCAAGAATAATGGTGGTGAGTCCATAGAAGAAGAAATAATAGGGAAAGACATTTATGAAACAATCAATCAATTCATATTGAATGCTACAGATAAAAAATACAGAAAATAGAAAAGTTGGTTTAGTCACTGCAACAGGGGTGAAAAATTAGAAAAGAAAGTTTGTCGACATTGTATTACTTCCTCTTAGCTGCTAATAATAAATCAATCATAAACTCAGCAGCTTAGAACATCAGAGATGTATTCATGTAGATTTCTTGAAAGCAGAAGTCTTCAATGAGTACCACGGAGCTGAAATCAAGTTGTCACCAGGGTTGTGGTCTCTTCCCAAGCTCTAGGAAAAATATTAATTCCCAGACTTTTACAGTTTCTGGTATCAAAAGCACGCTTTGATTTCTGGCCTGATCATTCCAACCTTTGCCTTTGTGGTCACATCACCCGTCAAATTTTCTGAGTCTAAAAGATTTTCCCTGCCCTTTTATTTAAGGACTCTTGTGTTTGTATTTAGAGGCACCTGGGTATTCCAGGAATATTTCCCCATCCCAAGATCCTTAACTTACTTGCATCTGCCAAGATCATTTGCCAAATAAAGTAAAGTTTATGGCTCTAGGGGATTAAGATCTGATCTCTTGGGGGCCATTACTCAGCCTTCTATAGACACACTTAATTTTAAGTGGCCACAGGAAATTTTAGAGGATATCTGGTAAACAGATGGATCTAGAGGTATGAAATGCGAAGCAATAACATCTGTTGAGGAAAGAAGAGGTCTGGGAGTAGAGTGAAATGAGATTCTTGATGTTAAGAAATTCTGAAGTGGTTTTGGGGAGAATATAGCACAGCACTAAGCTTGCAGGGTTGTTTAAATGGTGTTGAGAGTAACAAATATGGTCACATCAATAATCTCCAGAATTTGCAAACCGCTTTGCAGACCCTACAGTTAGCTGGACACAGATATCAAAATTATAATTTGATTAGTCCCAGGTTGGGGTTTCCTGATTCTCTGTGATTGGGAAAATGGATGAGCAATAGGTGCTAATGATATGGAGTGGGAAAATATTGGATAAAGGAATTAGATCATCTGGAAAAGCAAAGGCCAGGAAAATGCCAAACACTCAAGTAAAAAAAGCTAAAAGTAAGATAAATACGGATAAATTTTTTGTTCAAGGAATAGGACTTCTTCAGAGTTAGAATTATTGACAGCAAATAGTGTCTGCATGAGAGTGGATCACTATACAAGGACTGATAATAAATGTTACTGTTGAAAAAATATAGAAATGAGACAGTATATGCCAGTAATCTCAAATTTAATATGTCTAATCATGCTCTGGACAGCTTAGGAAAAATGCACTTACTGATTTCTATTTTTAGGGTTCTCTTTCAATAAGCATGATGTGGCTCCTTCACCCATGTGGTGTGGGTAAAGTGACAGTTAAATCACAAATTGAAAGGCTCCTATAGAATTAAAGTTGAAGACTATTATTGATAGTCATACAAAACCAACAACTTGGCTAAAAGAAAGGTATGTCAACTAGGCATCAAATTTTTTAATGAATTTGAGAGATCCATAAAGAAATCGTAAGACTAGGATACATAGTCATGGGGCCTTATAGCACTGCATGATGCAGACAAAATGAATGAGGAAAATATTTTGCATGAAACCATGAGCCAGCTGGACTGAGGAGATAACAGAGGAAGAATGTACACTTACATAAGCAAAGGTGCTGCCCCTGCACACAGGGAGAATTACTCTTTAAGGAAGAGCCAAAATCCAAATAAGTAAAGGAATATTTTGATATATATATATATATATATATATATATATATTTTCTTTCCCAGGGAATATATATAACTCCTACTTTATCTCCCACGGGTTTTTGCTTACAAAGGGATGTCAGCACATTTTAATATCATCTTACATATGAAGCTGTCTTTTAATCAGCAAAGAAATACATCTAAATAGAATATTTAATTTCAAAAATTACTTAAATAATATACATTATTATATACATTTAAGAAAATCCTGATAAATATATATCATTTGTTTTTCTCATTCAAAATGTAAACTTGTATAACACAAAAGGAATATTTTGAAATACATATTTGCATATTTATTTTCAAATTTAAAATTAATCAAATTTAATTTTACATGTAAAATTAGAGGCAGTGCTAGTTCTCTTCAGTCATACACGTTTACAGTCTTCTCCAAATTACAATTATATAAAAAGTAGAAATTATATGTATGAAAGAGACTTTAAAGGTATTATTAAATGTTTGCGGCTATATTATTAATAGAAGGGAAAAGCAAGCCAAAAGCCTATTAATTTAATGAATGAGTAATCAATATGGAACATATGTGTACAATGGCATTTTATTCAATAATAAACAGGAATGATGGACTGTTACATGTCACATAATGAATAAAACTTCAAATTATCACTTTAAATGAAGGAAGCCATTCAAACAGAACATGTACACGAAATCTTCAGAGTAGACAAGCCTAGGAAATCAGAATGTGGATCAGCCATTGCCAACATTCAGCCTGAGAGAATGGGGAGAATATGGGTAGTAAATGCTAATGAACGGGGCTGGTGAGATGGCTCAGTGGTCTAAAGCACCTACTTAGAACAAGCTAAGCTAAGCTAAGCAAAACACAGGGACCACGGTTCAATCCCCAGCACCACATGCCAGCCAGCCCCCGCCCCCTGGTGGGCTGAGCTGGCCACACACACACACACACACACACACACACAAATAAATATTTAAAAAAATAAATAAATACTAATGAATACCAGGTTTTTGTCTCTGAAATTATTGTGTCAAATATGTTATAATGATGGCTGCTGAATTTTATAAAGGTGCTTAAAGCAGTTCCTACAAAATCACACAGGTCCCATTTAGGTGAGACTACCCAGATCATTGAGACTTGAGGTGACAGCAAGCAACTTGAGGAGACTTCATGGCTGACAGCAAGACAGCCTCTTACTCCTCTGTCTTTCAGTAATGACTATTAAATACATTCTGGAGCCTTATTGCAAATTTCTTGTAAAATGAACCTAAGAAGGCAATTATAACACACAGGCTGTCCCAAATCTTCTTTCCAAAGATCAAAACCCTATTTTCTTGGCGTTTTGGAATGACTGAAATGAAAACAGCCTGCTTCTAGCATGTGGCCCTATGATCTTAACAATAAAAGGAATAAATGTGGGAGAAACAGCTCAAAGAATAAATGTGAGAGAAACAGCTATATAATTTCAATAATGATAAATTTCAGTTTGTATGACTAGCCACCTTTTGACAGTCCCATGTGATATAGAAAAGGAGCTTTGAAGATGAAAGATAAAACAACACAACATGATCAAGTTGAACCAAAGAAAGTAACTGAGTAAACAGTACAGACAGAAAAGGGATGCAGAGAAATACCATAAAAAGGAATTTAGTGAATTAATTTTTTTCTTAGTAATCACATACCATAATGATAGTTACTTGCATAGTGGAAATAAACTGAGATTGTCACTCCAGCCAGCAGCCAGGCCCAGTGTGTGTAGAACTTCCTCTATCAGACATGCCCAGTGTGGACCCCTGCAGCAGAACTCTCTGCAGAGAGGCTAGAGGCAAGACCCACCCAGCTGAACCAGGAGCATAACATCTTGCCAGAGAGGCACAGCAGGTTCACTTCCAAGGGCTGCAGCAGGAAGAAGTGGAGCACAGCAGCCAGACCCAAGCTACATCCACCTGGACAAGTTTGAACTTGGTAGATCCAGACCTGGTACTAAGGTAATAACTCTATCAAAGCTCTACACTGAAGGTCAGAAGACAGTGCTATACAAAATGACAAACAGAAGGAGCAAAATGCAGTCTCAGGCCCCAAGCCTACCAAGAATAAGTGCAGGAGACAATAGCATAGAATAAATTGGAAATCACACACCTGAAATCACTGAAATAATAGCATCTGAAGTAAAGAAACAACTGCAGAAAGGTATAGAGGAAATCAGATCAGAAATAATTTCTGAAGTAAAAAAAGAAATGATAACTATAATGAAAGAATTACTAAGTGCTTCTAAAGAAGACACTGATGAAAAAATAGAGAAGAATAGAAAAATGATAGAATCTTTGAATGAGCAATATAGGAAAGAAATAGAATGAATGAAGCAGATTCAAAGTGATAAACAGGAAGTTAAAACCTCAAACACAAAATGGCAAAAACATTTAAATGAAAGTGAAAGTAGACTTTCAGACCTTGAAGATACCATTGCAGCTAATGAAAAGGTAAGAATGATCCCTTAAAAAAAATAGGATGCAGGAAAAAATAATTCACCATCTGCAAGGCAATGCAAGGATGAACAACGTAAGACTAATAAGGCATCAATGAGAAAGAAGGACAGGCCTGCCAAATAGTTCAGCAGATTAAAGCACCTGCAAGCAGGTGCAGGGGTGGGGGGTTCCATCCCAGGGCCTGCCGTGCCGGCCCCGTACCCGGGGCGTGCTGAGATGCTAATTGAGACTGAGCATCATGGCGTGCAACTGTAATCCTAGCTCTTGGGAGGCTGTAAGTAGGCAGATCACTTCAAGTCTGATCTCATAGTGAGACCCTGAACACCCTGTTGAACCTTCCCTAAAATATGAGAGAGAGAGAGAGAGAGAGAGAGAGAGAGAGAGAGAGAGACAGAGACAGAGAGAGACAGAGAGAGACAGACAGACAGAGAGGGATAGAGAAAGACAGAGAGACAGAGTTAATACAAATGATATAAAAAGAATATGGGCAGCAGTAATAGCAGAAAACTTCCCAAATACGAGGAAACAATCTGACATTCAGTAACTGAAGCATATAGAATTCCAAATAACATCAACCCAATTAAAAATACCCTGAGACATATAATAGTTAAGATCCCAGAAATGCAGCAAAGGAACAGTATACTAAAAGCTGCTAGAGGAAAGAAACAGGTCACGTTTAAAGGAAAACCCAATAGAATAATGGCAGATTTCTCTTCACAAACCATCAAGTCAAGAAGAGCACGGAACAAAGTACTTCAAATCTTTCAAAAAAACAAATTTCAACCCAGACTGCTATGCCATGCAGAACTCTCTTTCAATTTTGATGGAGAATTGAAGTACTTCCTAGACAAAGAACAACTAAAGAATTTCATGACAACAAAGCCAACCTTACAGAGACTACTAAAAGGTATTCTAGAGAGGGATCAAAATGACTACAACTCCATGAATAAGAATGGAAAGAACCATCCAAATAGGGCAAACAATTAAACACAAAAGAAAAGGAGGTATATAACAGCAGTCTTTCAATTATTCTTTTGTATATAACAGCAACATATTTCCATCAGCATACTCTACAAATGGACTTGTCTTGTACCCTATGGGTCATGATTCTGTCTGGGTCTACAGGGTAGATATCAAGTAAATAGTGTTAGTTCAGTCCTACAAGTGACACCTGGGCACCAGTAAGTGTCATGGACACTGTCCACATCTACCACATACTAGAATTTTGTGTGATATTCTATGCCCAAACTGTTGGAAGTGCTAGTTGTATATTTGTCATTCCAGTATTTTTGTTATGTTTTATTCTTTGTAATTCTTTATTATCATGAAAACTTTTCCTTAGTTGATATTTTTGTATATATTAACCTAATCAAATTCTGTGTGAGTACTCTGAATTGATCACAGATTAATACATATGATACACTACATTCTGGCCTTTTAGTTGGACTCACAATTTAATTTTAGTTTTT
>NW_004524682.1:2769508-2773202 GCF_000260255.1 Octodon degus
AAAAAATATGTACATAACCTGACATAAGATTGATACTGTTTTGTGGAAATCTTCAAAGACCTTTTAAATGGGTTCATCTAAGATGATTATATTTTACACAGTCCTGCATAACTGCCATTTAGAGAGCCCTTTATTCTTTATCCAGGACCATACAGCAACTTCTCTTGCCTTCTGGATTGTGCTCTTTGTTATTTTCTATATGCTATGACTGGAGGTATTACAATACTTCAAGTTAGTATAACTGGAAAACATTTTACTTTTAGTTTTCAAAGGTATATTTGCAAAGTATAAAATTCAATGAGGACATTTTTTTTCAGTCCTTTAAATTAATAAGTCTAGTTTCTTACCCACTTGCTTTCTTTTTTTTCTTATGTGGAATATGATGTCATTTAATTTTGTTGTTCCATAACTAATATTTTTTCTATGTACATACTTTAATGATTTTTTTCTTTGAAATTAGCTTTGAACAAATTTGGTTTTGTGTATCTTGGTATGATTTTATTCATTTTTCTTGTGCAAAAGGTTCACTTTTTTGGAAATGTGTTATAATTTCAACTAAATTCAGAAATTTTAAATCTTTAGAGATTTATTGCCTACCCCTTTCTATTTTGAAAATTCTAATTATATGAATATAAGTTTCTTAATTTTTGGCACAGAGAACACTATTATAAGACTGTTCTGTAAACTTTTTCATCTTCATGTTTATTTTAGACAATTTTATTGGTATATCCATTTAAGTTTGTAAATAATTTTTATAACGTGCAATCTATTATTAATCATGTGTTATGTGTTCATTTCAGAAATATTTTCTAAAATTCACTCTGTATACATCTTATATCTTTCACATTTCAAAATTTGCCTTAGAAACTAAATTATCTTTTTTATTTTTTAAATTTTTATTCATTTTAATGAGAAAAAAAGATAAAAATCAATGAATCAGTTTTAAATCAGGTTAGTGGGACATTTACAGTAATTAATACATTGCATATTGCTGTCTTTGTAGTATTCAGAGGCCAAGATGCAGACAAGATATCTTTTCTAAACAATATTAGTACAAACTTTTATTCTCAGTGAACTAAGAGAATGTAGCTGTATATCTAGCCCAACCCTCTTGTGTACACATATATTTTTTTTCTTCCGTTTCTTTTTCACAACAAATCTGTCCTTTGTTTACACTTTTGTGAGGTTAGTAACATATGACATTAGGTTGCCTAGCAGATCATAGCCAACCTTACCCAGATGGGATGTTCATCTCAGGAGTGAGGTTGCTTGTTTGCTTTAGGCTCTGGGCCAAGTCCCACCTACATATATTTGATCGATTTCCTTGCTTTGTGGCTCCCAACATATCCCCATTTTTGGTTTTGTTTTTTCAGAGATAGGTGTTCCACTGCAATTTGAGAAGTTGTATTCGGAGAAGTCTTTAAAGGACCTTTTCATACTTGAATCCAGTCTAAAGATTGCAGGTACTTGAATTCAGCAAAATTACCTGAACTAGTCCATTAGTGCATAATAGTAGTGGGTTATGAGCACAGCTGGAAAATGTCTGAAGTTGTTCACTTGAGCCTTTTAAAGCTCAGCATATTAATATAGCTTTACATTTTATATCTCATTTGTTGACAATTTTTAATCTTCTATATAATTATTAGTGATTCTTTTTTTTTTTTTCAGAACCGGGGATTGAACTCAGGCCCTTGTGCTTTCCAGGAGGTGTTTATTCTACTGAGCCAACTCCCTGGCTCTGTGATTTTCAATAAAGTTGATAAGTTAAAAAAATGTAAAAAATGTAACCAAAAAATATAATGGTAATAAACTGCAGAGTCTACAGATGCACCAGAAATATGCTTGTTTTTAATTAATCAGAAACAATAGATGGAAGGCAAATTGAAATGATTTTCTTTTATAATAGATACTCAGATGATGTATAAAATATGAATATTTAAAAGAAGGAATATTTATTGTAGATTTAAAAATTTGTTAAAATGTTGGCATTTTAACTTTACTGTTGAAATAATAGAGTTATTTTATTTTTTATTTGGATATCAAGTAATTCTGTGAATCCATACTGATTATTAAAGGAGTTACAATGGATGATTGAGCAACAACTAGTCTCACTTGTGAATAACTTGGGTTACGACTGGAATTTTAGGCTTAACTTACGGGCAAAACCTTGAGTTGAGTCATGACCGAAATATTGGCTGCTTGTGCAGTTGTAACTCAAGAATTGTAATGCCAGAGCAGTAGATGTACACATATGTAATGGCCAGTCTGAGCCCAGATGCATGTTTATAGACTTGATTTTGGTCAGTGCTTTATATAAGTACCGTGATTACCGCTATAAAACTGGTCCCCCCAAAAAAAGCTAAAAAAGAAACTAAGGAAAGAAGGAAAAGAAAGCAATCACAATCTAAATGATGAAAGAAATTGTCAAGAAACATGACAGTGGTGTTCATATGACCTGTCTCACTAAAGTCTACCATGTCTACAGTCTTACAGAGAGAAGTATATAAGAAGGCTAGTGCTGCTAAAGATGTTCAGACCAGCAAGTCATACTCAGTAGTGTTAGACAGGTAGAAAGAAAGGCTATTATTAGTGTGGATAAATGAAAGGCAGAGGGCAGATTGTACTTTATATGAGTCTATAAACAACTAGGGCTATAAATGCAGATCTCTTAAAGGATAATCCATCAAAAAATAATAACGGTGAATCATTTTTCACCACTAAGGATATTTTCACAATTCTAAAGTGAGAACTGGGATTCATAGCATAACTAAGCTTTGTGAAACAGCCAGTGCTGATAAAAATTGTGTCCACCACTCTGAAAAGACTACACAGAGAAGTGGTTTTTGTTTCCTCAAGTTTACAACAGTGATGAAACTGGCCTTTTCTGGAAAAAAAATGCCAAGTAGAATATACATTATTAAAGAAGATGAGAAACTGCCAGGCCACAAGCCTATAAAGACAGGCCAGCTTAGTGCCATGTGTCAAGGCAAGTGGTGACCTCAAGATAGAGCCTGCCTTGGTTTAATCACTCTGAAACCACCAGTGTTTAGAAAACAATCATGAAGAATGGACTAGGGATCATGTGAAGATATAACACAAGAGCCTGGGTAACAAGAGTCCTATGTCTTGAGTGGATCTGGGAGGTTTTCTGTCCTACTGATAAGAAATATCTGGAGAAAAAAAGGCTTACCACTCAAAGTTCTCATAATGGAGAGCGTTTTTGTTCATCCATTAGCTTGGAAGAAGAACTAGCTGAAGAATCCCCAAAGCTCCTGGTTGAGTTCCTCCCATCTACAGTATAGGTCCTATACTGAAGCATAGGGACCAGGGTGTTATAGCTTACTTTAAGTAGCTACAGCACTAAGTGTTTGACTGTGTTCCCAGGTTTCTTATGTAGCCACTTATTTGTTAGGGTCTCAGGTAAGAAGTTAATACAATTTGTTATTTTTAAACAATTTTTTTCTAGCACAAATTTCATTTTTTTAATCATAGTTTCTCACAAAAAGTTGGGTTAACTACAAAAAGTTAGAATGTTTTTCTAAAATATTTCATGTAAAATTTTCATGTAAAAATATATGGTTGGGGCCGGGGAGATGGCTCAGTGGAATAAACGCTTCCCTGGCAAGCTCAAGGGCTTGAGTTCAATCCCTGGTTCTGCAAAAAAAAAAAAAAAAAAAAAAAAAGAATGACCATT
>NW_004524682.1:2773302-2776344 GCF_000260255.1 Octodon degus
GAAGAAGAGAAATGTAACACAACAAGGTCAGCTGAAATTTGAATAGTGAATGAAAATTAAAATATAATATAACATAATTACGACTTTTAGACAACTAAAAAACAAATTTCTATATTCAAATGTATAGCAACATATATGTGTATTATTTAATGTTAACAATGAATTAGCATTCTCTACTGAGTTTGAAGTACACAGCTTCTACTGCATGCACACATAACAAAGAATAAGCAAACCCTAAGAAAACAACATAAAAAATCTACCATAGTGTTATTTCCCCAAAACTAACAAAATAAGACCACAGTAACATGACCTGTATATTACATTTAGGAAATGAAAAATTGGTTACAAGAATTTAAAAAAAAAAACCCTTAAAGGAATGATAGATAATATAATGAAGCAAAAATAATTAAAGCCTAGAAAATTTGTGCATGCTCTGTTGAATGTGTCTTACCAAGCTGAGTATTGCATTTTCAGTCATTTCAGAGGACACATGTCCATGGAAACAGCCAATAAAATGTTTTTAATGAAAGGGACTGAAAGGTTTGAGGCAATGGTTTTCAGGTGAATAAAGCCCTTCATATCTGACCTTTGTACTACAGATACAGTCTCGCAACCTACATTTCTCTAACAGTAAATGTAAAGGCCTAATACCTCTATCTGTGAAATAGCATTGCTGACAATCAAAGCCCACAGGGAACATTTCTGTACAATTTCCTGAAATGATTAGAGTGCCTCAGACCTATATCTGCAATGCACTATGACTATTTATAATCACAGAGAGGATTTCTTAATTTTATGACTTTCAGGTTTCAGTTGCTAAGATTTTTAAGCCCATTCCGCATAGGGTTTCCCCTTGGTAAAATGGTCTAAGCTGAACATTCAGAAAAACACCATCTTTCAGCCAGGGAAAGGAGGTTCCAGTTATTAGGGATGTATTAAGATAACAATGCAAAAACCACATAACTTAAATGATTATTCTAATCAGTTAGATTTAAGGTTAAACTGATATATGCTGAAAATCCATCAGGTAGGATGTTAACAATCTTGGTTTATTAGTTAAATTAGCATTATATCACTGGCCCATATTTTCTAATCCTAAACTGGATGGTAGTCATAGCTGTTTTTACATACCTCTTAACCTTTCACTTATTCACTGTGACAAAAAGATAGATGTCATAAAATTATTTAACAGAAAAAAATATCTAAATGTGTTTGGAGGTAATCCTATCAGTTGCAGACATTTATAAATATTCACACATTTCTTTAGAGAATAGACTTACTATCCAGTTAGGTTAGGTTATGACATGTTAGTAAATAAACAACTCAGGGTTAGGGACCTCTGACCTGATAAACCTTATATTTACAGAAGTTGAAGTTTAGTTTCTGAAAGTCAGGAAAAAATACATATGTATGGTAGATAAAATATATGTATTTATCAAAAGCATCTAAGAGGTTTCCACTTTGAAATCATTTAGAAGGAATTAAAAATGATATTGTTACTCTCTCTGTTACTTTCAAAGACTAAATTTATAGTCAAATAATCTTACAGATAGTCATGTTCTCACTTAGAAGATATTCTTTGATAGCCTGCTATAGAGATTCTTTTTGCAATGTACTTTATAATGAATTCACAGCTTTCAGAAAAACAGCTTACTCTTTGATAATGTTTCATTTTGTTAAAATAAAATTGATGCATTTACTTGTCTCCAACCTAAGTACCCAACTTGACTGATGTCCTATGAGACACATATGTACTTACCATGTTTACATGATCCACAATTTTTGTTAGGTCAGTGGAATTTATGCAAACTAACTTTTATGAAAAACATGGGATACTGAGACCTGTGCTTTAATTTCGAAGTGAAAACAAAATAATTACATTCACAATGTTATACTGACCACTCTTCTCTGTAGTTCTAAAACATCTATCAGACATCACCTTCATACTCATAAAGAGAACATCTCACCCAACCTTCTAGGCAAAATTGCAAACAACATGAATGGATGCAGTGATTTGGATGAATGGCATCTCGGGAATAAAAACAGTATGAAGTTGGTAAGTTTTCATGACTATGCACATGGCTTGTAACCGCAAAATGTTAGTCTGAAGGATTTGCTATGATCATTAATATGGGACAGAACTTGCTGTTGGCCATGCATTAAGGAATTTAAACATTCCCCATAGGCGCATTTAAGCACCCACAACATCTGAGCTCAGTCTTAGAAGTGGGAAATGAAAATAGAGTTCACATAAGGGCTCAGCTGTTGCGTTTTTACTGGTCATTTGTGGCCTGTAGACAAGTCTCAAGTTTTAAGATAAGGGCCCAATTTGCTTGTTGTTGGAAGTGCACACAGGGCTCATTTATTCACTTGTTAATTTTCTTTCTTGCTCTAGCATATTAGGGGACATTAGTTCTCTGGCATATGTGTAACTTTAATCCAGACTGAACCACACTGCGACTTTATACAGAACATACAGCAATAGCTCTGATTGTCTCCTGGTTTCAAGGGCAGAGTTGGAATTGTTTTAGCTGTCAGTTACTGTTTGGAATCTCAAGAATTATTGGAGAAGATTAAACAATATATTTTGAAAGATAGTTAAGTAACGTACAATTTTTCTTTCTTTTTTGATGTATGTTCCCTATCCAGTAACATCAGTTTTCTAGTAGTCAGTTTCAAAAAGACTTCAAATGGTATTTAAGGCAGAATTGCCTGAATGCATGTATCACTAATGCATCTTCATAATTAATGCACAGGTGCCAATAAACTAAATCAACTGTATTTGCTAAAGGTTATCTCATAAGCAAAACTGTGATGAAACAAGAAAAAAATAAGATGACAATCCAAATATGACAAATTCTATCATTAAAGTATTGCTTACAAAGAAACCTATAAGATTATAATTATGAAAAAATTCTTTCAAAAGTAAATGTCACACAGTCATTATGTAAGGACCGGTGAGATAGCTCAGTGGACTAAGCGCCTGCTTAGGCAAGCACAGGGACCAGGGTGCGAACCCTGGCACCAAATGCCATGCCAGCC
>NW_004524682.1:2776519-2792009 GCF_000260255.1 Octodon degus
GTCCCTTAAATTTGACAAAATTTATTCTAAGGGTCTATAGCTCCTTTGTTTTGTGTTATGTAAGATTTATAATTGAGGAAAGCCATAGATCTGTTTTATATTCTTCAATAAGAGCATAAAAGAGTGGCTGTGGATTGAATCCTTCTGTGTATTTCTCCTTTTCGTTAAGGATCATAAAGAAAGAAAATTGGATTAACATGCATAAATGTTCTTAGAACAATTCCCACAAATGCCAATAATTATAGATTCTGGTTTCCTTGGTCCTCGTGGCTCTAATGTTTTGTAGTTTATTACAATGCGCAGCACAGCACTGGATACTTTCCACATGACGCACATTTAACACCCTCCCATTGCAGACACGGGCTGAGAGTCTGGATCAAACGCAATTAGGTTTCAATAATATCAGGAGAGAGAAAGGAAAGGTGGGGCTACTGTGCCCATGCTGCACCTTGGTGCTGAGCTGGAACGGACCAGAAGAACGTCAGTCTGTGAGATCTCACGTTGCCACATTCCCCAATTCTGAAGTAGACCATGGAGTGATCTTTTCGTTTTTGTTTTTGTTCATGATAGTGTTGTTGCCAATATGCAGTTTTCAAGTTTTTTTTCTCACATTTTAAGATTCAAATAAGAACCTGTATGGGGACTTCTTATTCTAGACAGGTATCTCTAATTGCTTACTAGATGGAAGAGGAAAATACTATGCAATTCTCTGTGTCTAATTATAGATTAAAATTTGTTTATTGTTAGTCATTATCCAATACACAGTTATGTTGAAGGCCATCATTTAAAACACACAGATCAGAGGTTAACATGCTTGAGAACAGGCATTAAATGAAAGTGTTCAAATGCAGCAGAAATCACCTGAGGCAGAACGTTTAGAAGACAGGGGATTTTGCTTCTCATTTATTACCAGGCACAAAGTTGATAAGAACTAAAAAATACAATGGATTAAAGACTTGAATAGGGTAAATTAGTTCTAGGAGTGCCATACAGTTCCATACTTCATATTAGATTCTGCTTTATTGCAATGAAGATATTTATTAAAAAGTTCAGAAAGTCAGTCCTGTACTATGAGCAAAAGAATTGTGTAGTTCAGTGTATATTTGTTTCTTACCCAAATCGCTGATTTTGTAGAACTGCAGTGCACTAAGTAGAGGGTAGAAACTACCCTCTAACCACTGAATGACCTGTGCTTACAGCCACTGAGTACTCTGATACTGTTTTCTGTAAAGATTTCTGTCTTTCCAGAAAGGCAGAAAGAGAAGAATCAGCTGGATATGCAGAAGTTCAGCAATGTGTTTTCTGATTGGCCTTTCTGTGTTATGTTTGAAGGCAGAATTTCCTCTGTGAAAAAACAATGTGTTTACACTTCTTCTTTTTGGTTAACTTCAAAAGTTTGGTTGGTATTGTATGGGTTCAAGCTAATTGTAAATATTGCTACTTTGAAACACAGAACTCCTCATTTCATATCTAAACTCTGATAAACTCTACTTTCCACATCCTTTGAAAAGTTGCCTCTGAAGCAGACTTATTTTATTCCTCTTGGTGAATATCAACAGCAACAGATGCCGAGGGAGACTGCTATACTCAAAACCTAGTCCAGTGGCTAAAACACAAAAAGTATAAAATGCTCAAAGGCAAAATCCCTTTCTTGATCCTGTAGTACACTTCAGATAACTGCACAAGTTCACTGACATATTCTGAATCTTGTAATTCTAAGTTTTCATGTGCCATTTTACTGAATTGGGCTACTTCTACCAAAAAAAAATCAAAATAAAACTTTCATTATTTTTTAAACAAATCCTGGGGTGGTATGAGTCTACTAGACCCTCTGTGATGCTTGACTAAATATATGAAAAATTGTTCCATGGTACATAAATGTGTGTATAAATTCCATTTTGCCATTTTTGCGAGTATGCACACACCTTGCTGTTCATCACACTAAGTGGGTAAACACATAGGGGAAAGATACTGTGATGTATATCCAGATAATATTACACTCTATTACAAATTTATAGTAGAAAAGTAAGGGATCATTCTGCTGGATCCAGCCTCATGCTGAGTTAGGAAGAAAGTCAAGCCCCATACAGTTTCTTTAGTCATCCTTTCTCTCTTTAGTTCTCTGTTTACTTATTTTCTTTACTATCAGAACCCTTCTGTCAAATCATGTTGTATTCTGCAGCCAAACCTCTACCATTCAGGCCTCCTGTAAAGCCCCACTCCCTCAGAACCTTTGGCAGAAGGGAATGATATTTCTCCTCTCATGATAGTATTGGCTAAATAAGAGGTGGTCTTATGCTATGGTACATAGTGCTGTTACCACTATTTTATTTTATTTTATTTTATTTGAAAAAGTAGGCATTCTTTAGACCAGAACGCTTTACTAATGATGAATTAATTTTCTCAAGTACACATGATTCTAACAATTCAATTTGAAAGCTACCTGCCTCTTGGAAATGCAAAGTTGTACTGATCACCACTACATGTAGAGTTGCTAAGCTCACTTTTCTTATTCTCCTATAGCAATCACTGAACATTCACAAAGGTCTTCCATATGCAGTTATAATCATTATCTTACAACAGTAATATCCAGTTAAATATTTCTTTTCCCAACTCTATTCACAGGTATGTGCTTGTATGTGCCAGTTTTCTGACCAAGAAGATACGGATGGAAAGCTCCTGGGAATCCTGTGAGAAATAACCACTAGATGTAAGCTCTACCGTATTTTTACTCACCTCTCAATCATTGCATTTCTGTTCCTTCTGCCAAGAAAGGAGGTGTTACCCTTTGGATGTGGTAAACTCATTCTTATCTAATAGCTTATCTATAAATGTCATTTCTCTACAAAATATTATCTCAATTGTAGGGAAATGCAAAGAAATTCTTTGCATGTTCATTTATACTTATAGTATTAGACAAAGAATTGAAAACGGGGTTGAAGTATATACTTACAATTTAAAGAAAGATTGGATAGTTGGCAATCTTTGAAGTAAAATGAATTAAAGTGTGTTAGATACAGGTACCAGTGGCCCTCAATCAATATATACATTATATAGTGCTAACATGAACTAATTTTTTGAAAAATGTATTTTCCTAGCTATGTATGCTTCTGTTTTAAATAGGATCAAACTTGGGAATAAACTACTTACATTTCAATTTCCTGTTTATTTTAAATTTCCAAAATGTAAACCATTAAAGAAATAAGGCTTTTCCACTGTATAAAGAGAGGAAGTTTAAGGTTGTACATCAGTTATCACGGAATCTTTTCAATTCATAATTTCTAAGCTTTTCTATGACAGAAAAAATTCCTTTGTTCAATATAATTATAACCAACTGACTCTTGCTGCTTTGTCCAAAGGGCAGAACATGATCTGGAAAATTTCTTGTTGACCTACAATCTTCATATTTACTTCTAGAATAATATAAATAAAAATATATATTAGGTATTTATTATTTTGCCTGAACAAATTAAGTCTTAGCCCTTTGTCCTACTTATATCTCTAACAGTAATTTTATCACCAATGTAGTTTTTATTTTAAAAATGAGTTAAGAAACAATAGATACTGCCATTTATTTACATTTGAGTCACAAATTTGTGCATATTTCCCATATATTTGGAAATAATAAATCATTGAAAAATAAAAGACATGAAGAACATAAATTCAGGTATTTTTGAATGGGCTGGGGAGATAGCTCAGCAGCATAAGTACCTGCCTGGCAAGGGCAAGGTCATGAGTTTGATTCCCAGTACTCCCCCCAAAACAAAATTGTCTACAATACCACTGCATAAGAATACAATTGCCATCATATACCTTTACTATATATCACTCCTTTTATCACAGGAGGGAAAACTATATTAAATGTATTTATAAGTGAACTCTATATTAAATTTAAATTTTTTTTTTATCAAGCTTGGAAAACAGGAATTCATCAACCATGTCACTTTCATAAAGTAAAAGTGGAAGGATAGGAAGCTGTTGGGGTAAGGAGCAAGAAGAAACATGGAAATAATCATTTCTATCCCAAGATTCAAAAGAAGATGACATTCAAAATAGGATAACATTTTTAGCACTCAATTTTGGGTGGCTGAAATCAAATTTGCTATGAATCCCCCTCCAAAATCTACCCATGTTTTGGTCACCTTTTCCCCATTTTTCTTGCCACTTTCTGAAGTGTTATGTAACTCCTCTCTTGTAAGTGGCCAGGGTTGTGCTCTTGGGGCTGTCTGGATGATTTAATTGATATTAAACATTTGTTTTTCATGGTCATTTTGACTTTGGGGAAGAGCTACATTTGCATGGTGTCAGCTCTGGTGAATAAGGCACATGCAAACATACCATCATGTTCTCAGGAGCCTGCTATTCTGCTGGATCACACTCAGCAGCAGCATTCGCTTTTCTTAACCACGTGATGTAGGGAAACATAAGAAAAAAGTGCCTGGGTGTGGTGGCTCAGAGCCTAAATCCCCACACTCAGGAGCTGAGGTAGGAGGATTGCTGCAAGTTCAAGGTCAGCCTTGCCTACATACTGAGCTCAGAACCTGCCTGAATTGCTTAAAGGGACCCTGTTTAAAAAAACAAAAGAACAGCATTCCCCACAAATCACACATAAGAAAGAAAAAAAGTGGCAAGAATGAGAAAACAAGGATTTTAGAAACTAAGTAGAATCTAACAAGGTGAATTAATGACAATGCGCTTTTTACAATTTTTTTAAAGATACCATATATTATTTGGTCAGCTCTTTCTTTAAATTTTGAAAAATTATTTATTTGTTTGTTTGTTTATTTATTTACTTATTTATTTGGTACAAGATCTTGCTATGCAGCTTGGACTGGCAGTGATCATCCTATCTCAGAACATTGGAATTACACGCATGCACCACCACGCCCAGTTTTGGTGGCCAACTCAGCATGTCCAGGGGTGGGCCTGGCACCATGTGTGGTCCTGGGGATCTAACCTGGGTCCTTGCACTTGCAAGGCAGGTGCCTAGACCTCTGAACTGTCTCCCCAGCCCTTGATCAGCTCTTATGCATTTAAAGTTTCAGTAATGCAGGCAAACAAAAGATACATACGTCTGATAAAAACGTATCAAATGTCTCAATGATTTTTCTTCATGTTGCTTCACTCCCTGACAAAATATCTGTGTATGTATGTATGTTTTTACTTTGTTCTATTATAAAACTTTAACATATATCTGTGATAAGAAAATGATGTTGAGGGCTGGTGAGATAGCTCAATGGACTAAGCGCCTGCTGTGGCAAGCCCAGGCACCAGGGTTTGATCCCCAGTCCTGCATGCTGTACTGGCCCCACATCAGGCAGTGACTGATGCTAAGCTAATGACTAATGACGCAGTCTGGGCATGGTGGTGCACGGCTGTAACCCCAGCACTTGAGAGGCTGAAAATAGGAGGATCACTATGAGTGTGAGCTGCGTAGTGAGACTCTGTACCAAACACATTAATGAAAAAAAAGAAAGAAAATGAAGTTGATAAATGAACAGTGTCAAAGAAAGCCTGTTAAAAATAGCTGGATTCTCTCTTCTTGGAAAAAAAATTTATTTGCCACAGAGAGATTAGAAGTACATTTGTGCTGCTCACCCGCAACCCTAATCCTTACTGTCAGGAAGTCGATTGGAGGTCATGGGTCACGGCGTTAAATTCAGCGGTGGCATGCAGAATATGATCAATATCTGAATGCACAAGGAAAAACTGCTGGAAGCAAACCCATTTTAGTACTGTAATTTTTAAAACTGGCTTAAAGTTATTCTGAAAGTCAGTTGAAATGAAACAAAAATTTGTGTGATTGAGCCATATAAAAACAATCTGTGTTTCACACAAGATGCTGTAGAAGTCCCTACCACCAGGCCATGTTGTTATTTTCAAAACTGCTGCTCAGGTTGGCAGATAGAGGCACGTAGAAGTGATTAAACACTGACTGTCCCTTGCAATGAACTAATGGAAATTCATAGCACAATATCTTAGCTATCTTGTGTATGCATATATGTTTTAAAATGTTCCCTACATTCTTTTCTCGCCCCTCAGTTGTTCTTTCCTTCTGGACAGCTTCTTTCCTTTAACAGTACCTATTGTATCTTTTTCTTTCTTTTTTCCAGAACTGGGGATTGAATTTCCACCCTTGCGCTTGTCAGGGAAGCGCTTACTCTACTGAGCCATTGCCCTGGCCCCTCTATTGTACCTTTCAGATTTTATTTACTCTTTCTCTTTCTTACACTAGGGAGACAGCACAATGTTTACACAATATGCAATGTAATAACCACTGGTAATTTCCTATCATGTTGTTTTAAAATTACATACCATTTTTACTTTCCATAAAATATAAAAGTGAAGAAAAAGTCAGACCCAAATATTTTTCTTTTCTTTTCTGCCTCAGTGATTCTACTGAAACATTTTTTTTACCCCTGAAGGTAACAAGAAACTCACTAGCTGCCAGGTCCAATGACTTTTCTTACATCTCATCTTCTTGGACATGGCTGCATAATGTGACATTGGTTATGTCTACTTCTTTTTGGAATTTATACTCCCTGTCAAAAGAATAAAGCAGTTTTTACGTCACGCTTGTCTTTCATGTGCCTCTCTGAGTGTACTGTTTTTGGCCTTTTGGAACTCTTTCAATGAAACATGTCAGCATAAACTACAAGGGTTCATTAAAAGTTAATTAGCTATTGGATAACTCAGGCATGTGCAATTTCACTTTTACAAGATAAAGAATTATAGAGGATTTATTGCAGAATAAAAGTAGAACGTACGTAGAGGTAATGAGTTAGACCAAGTGTTGACAAACTACAACTATGGCCTAGATAATTACATACTCTATTTTTTTAGCTGCAGCTTTATTCATTTGCATATTGTCTGTGCACCTCAGGGACAGAGCTGAGCAGTTTCCATAGAGACCATGTGGTCCACACACCCTAAGGTTTTTACTCTCTAATTTTGCACTAAACTTTTTACTATTTTTTTTTTTAATTTCACAGGCCCCTGGGTTAGAGGTTTAATTAGATGGAAACAGAGACCACTGTCTTCTTCAATGCACAGCAAGGGTGCACTATGATAAAATATGATACTGAGATAAAAAGATTGTATTGGACATGAATCTTGTAGAAGTGCTTAGTTATATATGACTCCTTTTGGCATCTTACATCAAAGGTAAATGAGTAGACCCAGAGCATCTGCTCACTTCATATTCTGCAAGAGCTCACATTCTCTCATCCACTGTCCTAGCTTCAAGGTACACACAAATGTGTGGAGCCTCCTCTGGAGTAGATTTGGCCTAAAAGGCAAGTGCAGAGAGCAAGGAGAGAGGGCAGAGTGATGTTTTAGCACTTTCCCTTTCACTATTGCATTCCTGTAGATTGTCTGTTTGACGATCTGTGATACAGTAAGAATTTAGGCAGGACCCTGCTGTACATGGCTTTATGGGAGGCTGAGGAAAGAGGATTGCTTGAACCCAGAAATTCAAGACCACTTTGAGCAACATACTGAGGAACTAGTTCAAGAAAAAAGACAGAAAAGAAAAGAGAGAGAATTTAATTTCATCTCCGCTCAATAGAATGTTTAGCAGAAATCCCAAATTGGAAGGAAGAAAAATTGCCTAAGTGAAGTTTCTGGTTGTATTTAATATTTCAAATTTCATCATGCCTTCACTGCCCCTACAATAAATGATGACTAATATTCCACCTAATGTGGCCTAGACTATGTGAGATTTTCTTCCTTATAATACTAACACACCAAATGAAATGACTTGCTCTGACATTATGGAAACTGCAAAATCACAGCGCTTTCTATCATGGTCTAATTCATAAGAATACAGAAAATACTAAACTCCTCCAAAATCTATACAGTCACAAGCATGTAGAAAGTTGGATTTTGATTTAATATCCGTAATAAAATTTCTGAGATTCTTATAAATTAAACCATTAATTGTATCCAACAAATTAATTTTAGGAGGGATTTTGCCCATAAGCAAAACCCTATTAGAGATGTTCAGAAGCCTTGGTTTTATGTTTATTGTCTAGATTTTTTTTATTTCTCTTTTTTTTCCTGTGCCGGGGATTAAACTCAGGACCCTGCACTTGCCAGGCAAGCATTTATTCTACTAAGTTATCGCCCTGGCCCCAGATTGTCTAGTTTTGATCATATTACATAATATATTTTTAAGAGTATGTTTTTAACAATTGAGATTTATTGATTATATGAGAAGTTTTAGACTTAGCATTATAAAACAAAAACAGCTATATCTCTAGAAAACCACATATACATAATATTTTTGAAATACTATAATTTACTCATTGGGAGTAAAATATTTTTATTCCTGAAATGATATTTTAAAATTATCAATTATCATTATTAATACTAGTTAAAAATGATGTTCAGAAAGTCAAATGATATATTACACTTGTATATATTGCTAGTTTTAAACTGTGAGCATTTGATCAAATCTCCTGAGAACTTACTCAGCTATCATGTGTAGGAGAGATTTCAAATGACCTGTTAAGTTACAAAGGTTCACCATTGATAGAAATTAATTAATGATCTGAACTGCAGAAACTGTGTTGATTGACACTTAGTCTCTGAATTAATACTAAAACAAGAAGAAAATGCTACCATATTTGTCTCTTTACGGAATAGTTCAAGTCATTTCTTTATAAAAATGCTTATGAGTAAGTATGGCTTCAAATTTCTACATGTAAACCTCATGTAGTCTCCCTACAATAAGAAAATTATTTTCTTTGTTTTACAAAGTCCAAAAGGTACAATAGATATTGTGAAAGGGAAAAGAAAACTGCTCAGAAAGAAAGAACACCAGGAATGGGAGAAAGGAGAAAAGAAAGGAAGAAAGAAAGAAAGAAAGAAAGAAAGAAAGAAAGAAAGAAAGAAAGAAAGAAAGAAAGAAAGAGGAAGAAGAGGAGGAGGAGGAGAAGGAGGAAGAGGAGGAGGAGGATGAAGAGGAGGAAGAAGAAGAGGTAGAACAGGAAGAAGAAGGAGACAAAGAGGAAGAGGAAGAAGAAGAAAAGAAGATATACATACACACACACACACACACACGATAGTTAAGATAATTATATTACTAATTTCTATTAGCTCATTGAAAGGCAAAGTTAGTGCTTGTATTGTTTGATCAATTTTGCATGTCTATATCTGGTAATCTGAGCAACTAACTTGAAGATGATGATATGTAACATAACCATTATTAATGCCTGTGTTTTTACTTCTTCTTTTGAGTTCTTACACTAGGGAGATTATATGGTATTTACACACATGGGTCTGGTTTATTTCTTTTATGAGTATATCTTCAAGTGGCATCAGCTTGTACATGAAGGCTTCGAGTTTATCATTCTTTATAGCTGAGTAATACTAACAAATTCGAAAATTGCCAGTCCTGTGAAAAACCCACTACTATTATGGACTACTGGACTATATTGGATTATTTTGCAGAATTCACGCACCTATGATATTTAAATGGCAGTGGAATACACATCTCTGACAAAACTAAATGACCATTTTGTATCTGTGTGCACAAAATAGTAGGATAGATATACAGTTACTTTCTCTTAATTCAATGAGAAGTATATTTGTATTAATAGTGTTTGGACAGGATATCATGTCTGCATCTTGTACTATGAATAACTGCTAGGAAGACAACAATAGGCAATGTATTAATTATTGTAACTGTACTACTAAACTGTTTTGAAACTGTCTAATTGTTGTTTCTCAATAAAATTAATTTAAAAAAAAACCTATCTGGAATTTACTACCTGGAATTTACTATAAAATACTTTAGCAAAAGCTTTCCAGTCCCTCATCACATATTCTGGAGACAGAGAGGGTTGAGGTGTATTTCTTACTAGATTTAATCCTTCGCCTGATTTTTGTAAGACCTTCAACTTCTTATGCTCTATTAACTAAAAGAATTACTAGAGCTTTAGAAACATAGATTTTTTTTTAAAGAAATGAGCAGGTAAATATCTAATGCAGGATATGTCAGTAGCAGTTGCTTTCTGAGTCCCAGGGTTCCAAGGACCAGAGCCTAACAATGACTATGGAAGCAAGGTGAAAAGATACAATCAGTATTGTGGAAGGGAAAAGAAAACTGCTCCGAGAAAAAGAACAACAGGGATGGGAGAAAGGAGAAAAGAACGAAGAGTCTTCCTCCTTCTTTATAACCGGTGTGTCCACACTGTTATAGATAATGGCTATATCAATTTACATTTGCACGGTTGTTTGGAAGGGTTTCGTCTTGTCCACATTCTTTCCAGCACTTGTTATTTTGAGTCTTTTACTATGGGTAGTTCTTATTGAGACGTGCTAGTACTTCATTTTGGCTTTGATTTATGTTGCTCTGGTCGTAAGTGACGGTGAACATTTGTTGACCATTTACTTTTCTTCATTAGATATATTATCCAGTGTTTATTTGGGCTATTTTGTTTTTATACTATTGAGCTTTTGAAGTTTCTTGCATATGCTGGAAATTAAACCATTTGTCAGATGTACGGTTTGCAAACACTTTCTCTCATTCTAAAGATTAGGTCTTTGTTGTATTAATTGTTTTCTTTGTTGTAAATGTCCTTAGTTTGATTGAATCACATTTTTTTTTCACTTTTACTTTTGTTACTGCTTTTGGAGTTTTGTAAAAATAAGCAAAAGATTTGTGATCATTCCAATAACCTGAAGTATTTTCTCTGTTTTTGTTTTTTTGGGTTTTTTTTTTGTTTGTTTGTTTGTTTTGTTTTGCTTTTTTTGGTACTTTTGGGAAGGATCTACAGGGTGTTCAGGGTCTCCCTACTAGACCAGACTCATAGTGATTCTCTTGCTTACAACCTCCCATGAACAGGGATTACAGGCACACGCCACCATGCCCAGTCTCAATTGCCACATCAGCGTGCCCCAAACCCTGCGCTTGCTTGCAGGGACTTCAATCTACTGAGCTATTTGGCCTGCCTATCTCTGTTCTTCCCCCCTAGTATTTTCTTATATATTTAAGTCTTCAATTCATTCTAAATTAATTTTTGTAATCAACAATAGGAATCTCATTTATTTTTCATGTATATATCCAAATTTTTACTGAAAGACTTTTCGTTCAATGCAGTCATAGCATCTTTGTTAAAAAATCAGTTGGCTGTGGGTTCGTGGCTTGACTGCAGGCTCTCCATTTTGTTCCTTTTTTCTATGTCTCTGTTTTTGCCAATAGCATGTAGTTTTTATTGCTACACACTTGCAGTTTATTTGAAGTCAGTCATTGTATTCTATTTGATCAAGATGGCTTTTGCAATTTTTTTTTATG
The DNA here is from genome assembly GCF_000260255.1 of Octodon degus. Taxonomy (NCBI): domain Eukaryota; kingdom Metazoa; phylum Chordata; class Mammalia; order Rodentia; family Octodontidae; genus Octodon; species Octodon degus. Next base: position 2,787,819 of record NW_004524682.1, read on the forward strand.
GTTTCACATGTATTATGGGGAATTTTTCTTCATTCTGGAAAAATGATATTAGTATTTTGATGGAGGCTGCATTGAATTTACAGATCATTTTAAGTGTGTGAACATTTTAACAGCACTGATTCTTCCTTTCCATGAACAAGTCTTTTGTGTTCAATGCAGCACAGCGCATAATACCCGTAAAAAGAAATAAAGATATCCATCAACAGACAGACACAGAAAAGACAAACAGTACAGTGTTAGTAGCCCACAAATTAAGGAGATCCTGTCATTCAGATCACTAGGCATGGAACTGCAGTTCATTATTTTAAGTGGTGTAATATAGACACAGAAAGACAAGGGACACAGATCACATATGTGAACTTTAACATTTTCGCTTAGCAGAAGTTAAGTGATGGACAATTATATCCAACCTGATATAAACATTATGATGTGTACATTAAAATATCACAGGGTTACCTATCATGAAAGGCAATCTTCATCTTATTATGCATCCGATGACAATAAACTCAATACTAAACAACTAGGAGTTGGATGAACAAGCTTTTATCTCCCTTGTTCTAGTCCATCATTTCTTGGAACAAGCCTTTTCATTTTCTTCTCTTATATTTCTGTGTTTCTTACTCCTCCCCTTATTTCATCTCATTACTATCTAACTAGTCTTGTAATATATTCTTTATTAGAGGCATCACTTAGAATGAGTTATATTTTTGACAAAAGTTTGACTATGATTTAATATCTGTTATCATCATACATCGTAACTTGTTTCAGGAGTTAAAAATTAGTCTAATCCATCACTTCTAATTTTCTCTGTCACTCTGTCCTGCTTCGGCATACACACACAGGCACAGACCGAACTGAAACAAAATAAATAATACATTTGGATGAATGTTTTCTTTCCTATATCCCTCAGTTGATTTTTTCCACCGTATTTCCAAGGCACTAGAATTATGCACATCAAATAATATTCATTTCCCAGTATTAAGTCTTCAATATTGAAATAATTCCCTTGATACACAGGTTAGAAAGATTTTAATTGCCTATATTAATTTGAGTCCAGTTGCTCACAGTCTCTGAATCTTATAAATCTACTTGGCTCCTGGGACCAGGCACACTAGTAACCCTCTAAAAGAAGTCACTTTGCATTTTTGCAAACAGTTATGTTTCTAATTTGTGAATTGAAAAGGAATAAGAAATGAGAAATTATGAAAATCAACAAGTTGATTGTAAGTACCACTTAAACATATAATCATATATGGCTATATATTCTGAAATAATATAGCATACATTTTCTAGGAAAACTTTAAGGAGCAGGTACTTGTACAATAAAATGACAAAGTAATAGAAATTAGTGCAGAAAAAAATGCATTTTACACTGTGACTGAAATGCTACTGAGCCTATCATTACACGAGGGACAGAGACGAACTTTGGTAGTACATAATATTGCTTCACTTTTCAAATGTAGTTCATGTAGTTCTTTTAGCCACCTTAATCCCGATGATGACCCTCTATTCCTGCATGTCCACTAACTATTGTAAACACAGAGTATTTTCAAAGGGCACCTCAATAAAATCCAAGTTAAAACTATAAAGCAAAACATGTCTTGTTCATTTTCTCCTTTTAATGCATTCTGTAAAAGAAACAGCTTTTAGTCCAACTGGCTTTTTAAGGTTGCATTCTATTAGAGGAAATTGGGCTAAAATTGATCTGTGTAGTGAAATTTATCATTACACAAAGAAAGTGGATAATGAAATGTGATTAGGCTGCATGTGCCCACCATTGCCTTTTTCAAGAGCAATCCTTGAACAGAAGAGCCTGGATTCAATGAATCAATAACAGTAAAAGCAAAATTGGAGGGCTGTCAAATCAACTTAATTCCTCTCCTCTGATCAAGTGGCAACCAATCACCTAAAGCACAATGCTAATAATCAAATTAGATTGCTTTTGACTCCTTTTACCTAGATCCAAAACACACATCTAACTGTAATATGTTTTATATACCAATCTTTGAAAAGCTGCTAACATACCAATATATACGAGAATAAAATATTTGTTGCATTCTCAAGATGCAGCAGAGGGAAAAAATTACTTTTTATGCTGCTCTTAAACTAAACGGAACAATTAAAATAATAGGTTTCATTCATCTATTCAGCAAATATTCTAAAACTAACTAACTTTACATGCATCAGCATATTAATATAATTTATTCCTTTCAATGGTATTCTCTTTGCTAAAAGCAGCATTTTTCACTCTGCTGCTATGGAAGACCTAAATATGCTATTCATTCAATCACGTCACATGCTTTGCCACCTGGCCTGTAGGTAGCATTCTTAAACATTCCTTTAGCAATTTAAAACTCAGTTCTTATTATACCATATAATAATTTCCTGCATATGATAATTTAGAGGGATATGATTCAGTGCTCTTTCAAATGTATATTTGTGACACAGTAATATTTGTTGATTGGATGTATTAATGAGCATGAAGGGCCGCGGAGATGGCTCAGTGCAGTAAGCGCTTCACTGGCAAGCACAAAGGCCTGAGTTCAATGATAACATTTTGGGAATCACAATCTAAAACTGCAAGACTGAACCGGTAGAGATAAGACTGGCTTTCAAAAGCAAAGAAACATTTCTAATATCTTCACTAAGGGAGAAGAAATTTTTCTTTTGAGTATGATAGGAGCCATGAGGATCGTTCTTGGGCTTTACTCTATCAAATTTTCAAGTAGTAACACTTCAGTGAAGAAGATGGTTGATAAGAGATCAGTGGAAGGAGCCCTAGTGCAGCCCCTGGCCAGAGATGAGGGTGGAAATGCGACACACACACCCCCTCACCTTGCCGGAGGAGCTCACAACGGCAGGCGGACCCTGCATTCAGAGTGAATCACAAGAAAAAAAGAGATGGATCCTCAATCACAAACACAACTTTTCTTTCCCCATGAATACATATATACTTGTGGTGTTGTGGACAATTTATAAGCTAGCGGTTCACATAAAGCTTAGATAGAAGAAAGGAAATCTGTGGCAAAGTGCATGGGTGAAGAAAGATGAGAAAAAAAAAAAGAAGTGAATTATGCAAGAAATCTCTTAAGAAGTGAGCTTGGAGAAGTGTTTTGGACAATATAAGACTATGAAAAGACACATAAATCCAAATAGATTCTCAGATAAAAATTAGTGCCAAGAAAACAGCGCCAAAGAATAGAAGAAAAGGGAAGGAATTCGCAAAGGGAAAAGGAAAATGCAAACAGAAAAAGGTGGGCATGGAGGAGGACAGCTCAGGAAAACCAATCAGTGACAGTGGGGAGGGAGAGCGGTGGAGACCGCAGCATCTTTGCTTCGAACAGCCCCCTCGTTGAAAGCATCACTATAGCGTCTGACCCTGGAACTGAGCACGAGCCTGAGGGCCAGGTTCCTTTTGCTACTCTCCCTGCTTTTATTCTTCCCATATGCGGCCCATTCAAGAGTGCCGCGAGGCCAGTCCTACCATTTGCCAATCCCTGTCTCTCAATAGGAGGCTCTAACTTAGCAGCAATATGCATAGATTTGACAGTGTAAAGAACCACAGAACCCAGCTCATCTCCAAATGTAGAGAGCCATATAAAACAATTAAAGTGGAAACAGACGGGAGGAACATCAATGTGAGCTACGAAGTTAGCAGCTACGAGCAGCGGCTTAGGAAGTGATCAACACCATCCAGGAAGGCCTGGCCTTTAAAAGGCATCAAGGGTTCAGGGCTATAAAATGCTCTGCATTGTGTCAATTGGTGTGTGCTTTTCAAAGAAACCTAAAAGGGTATTTAAACATTCGCAGATGGGACAGATGGGACGAAAAAAGAAAACAACATTATTCAGATTACACTATCTGGAAGTCTGGGCAGGACTAAAACAAAGGCACGGGTTAGGGGGAGATTTACTGTCAGTGTGTGATCTCTCCTGCAGATACACACACATCTGCGTGGAGGAGACCAAAGGGGATCTGGGCTTCACAAACTCCAAATAAAAGCACAGAGATCTTGATGTGGTGAAGGCCTGGAAAATACTGATATGGTGGGGAAAATCCCCTTCCCATAAACTGAGTCACTAGCAGAAGATAACTGAAGTGTAAAGCACATTCCAGGATGGAAAACATGCGCCCATGCAAGTGTTGTTTACTTAATGAGATCAGGAAACCCTGCAGATCTGAGGGGCAGCT
>NW_004524682.1:2792196-2794274 GCF_000260255.1 Octodon degus
AACTCAGGCCCTTGCGCTTGCCAGGGAAGCGCTTATTCCACTGAGCCATCCCCTGAGGGGATTTGACTGAGCTTGGCAGATACAAAAGTTGCATTTCTTGTTATATAGGTCTTGCTTTATCTTAGTCTTAACCATCCAGCAGAAAAGTATAATAACCAGGTATGAAAAGTAAAGCCACATTAATATGCTGAGCTGTAAATGGCTCAAGTCAACAACTTCTTCTGACATTGCCAGTCTTATGGATAACCCACTACTATATGGACTACTGGACTATGTTGGATTATTTTGCTGAATTCACACACCTACAATATTTACATGGTAATTGAATACCCATCTCTGACAAAACTAAACAAAAAATGGGGATACAAATGAATGACCATTGTGTATCTGTATATACAAAATACTTAGGGTAGATACACAGCTTACTCATAGTTCAATGAGAAGATAGATTTGTACCAATAGTGTTTTGACAGAATATCATGTCTGCATCTTGTACTATGAATAACCACTGTGAAGACAACAATATGCAACGTATTAATTATTGAAACTGTCCTACTAACCTGTTTTGAAACTGTCTCATTGTTATTTGTTCCTCAATAAAATTAATTTAAAAAATCCAACTGTAGTTAGCCATGCTAAGAAGTCTGAAAAGGTCTCAAAACATTGAATAAAATTAATCTCACAACGGTTAAGACCTACTGCTAAGGTCTATATGTTTCACTTAAGTATGGATCAAATTGAAGGCCTAGAAAAAAATGCTTAGGGAATTTAAATTTTAAAGTTAGTTGTGATTTAGATGAAGAAATATGACCCTAGGAAACTTAAGTTACAGTTTATACCCAGAAACATGTCCCTTATTTCTTTACTGTATATAAATGAGAGAAAAATTTAAAAATCACAATTATTTTATGGAATATGATAAATAGTACACATAAAAACAGTTCCATGGAGAAGTTCCCCCACAAGGAACATAAATGTTATATACTGATAAAAAAGTAACAATTCTAAATATTAAAAAAGCAATCAAAAATAAAATTGTGTATTTTTAACAAGTACAACAAATAAATGGTTTATTTTAAAAATATATTAACTTTCAAAATTTACTTATTTATTTGGTATAGCCTCTTACTACACAGCTTGGACTGGTAGTGATCCTCCTGTCTCAGCCTCCCCAGCACTGGATTACAGGTGCGTGCCAGCATACCGGATTCTGGGGCTGGCTGGCTGGCAAAGCATCCAGTACCAGAGATACTTAAGGTAGGTGCTTAGACCGTGGAGCTGTCCCCCCAGCTCCTTGAAGATATGTTGATAACTGAAGAGAAGTGCATTCCTAGTGGTGGGGTTGTGAAATCTGTAGTGTACTAACAGGTAAATAAATGATTTTCTATGTTTAAAAATAATAGGGGTCTAGTCTTCTAGTCTTCATACAAAATACTCCAGATAGCTCTTAGAAATGTCGTAAAACTTGACGGGTCACATAGAACAGCCTTAAGGACACAGTGTACTAGAGCATACTACTTTTAACAAGGGTTCAAAACGGTTGCTAGCTTAAGAAAAAATATAAACCACTCCAACAGTGCTGCTGGCAGGTGACTGTATTCCCAAGAGCTGAATGTGCATGTCTCTCTCCAGCTTTGCATCCTGTGCTATTGACTTGAACTTGGTTTAGAAACTGTGAGAAGCCACACGAGAGGATTCCTTTCCCTTCCCCTTTCTAGATAGCTAGTTAATTAATGTTTACCTACATACCAGGATCACTGTTCCGGCTCTAAGTTTTATGATGTCTTTGAACGCTACCACAGAGAGTCATTCACACTTTGCCCCTGTCCATACGGCACTGTGTTGGCCGTCACGCTTGGGTTTATGGTTAGCCGGGAGCCCAGTGGGGGTGCAGGTCTCCCCTGTTTCCGTGGTCCCTGAGAACTCAAAGGACAGACTCTGTGTGGAGGGACTCAGGCTCACAGGGTATGGGTGGGGAAACCTAACCAAAATGGAGGTGAGCAGAGCTTCCGCAGGTAGTTGGTATAGATTTCTTTCAAATTTGTTCAAAGTCTATCTTGTATATCATTTCAAAGCAT
>NW_004524682.1:2794389-2820272 GCF_000260255.1 Octodon degus
CTTGCCAGGCAAGTACTTATTCTACTGAGCTAACTCCCTGGCCCAATATTTCTTTTTTGTTCTTTGTAGCTGCTAATACTACTATTGTGGTGGTTATTTCCTTGTTCTGATCAAGTTGACTCACAGAAAATATAATTTTGCTGGTAAAAAGGAACAAATAATTGCACTCTCTTTTTGTTTACTTATTTCTAATAATTTTATTGAGAAACAAGTAGCAATGACACAGTTTCAAAACTGATCACCAGGACAGTTTCAATAATACGTACATTGCACATTGTTGTCTCAATGATTAATTGAAATTTCAAGCAGTTGGATTTAAAACAATTGTTTAATATTTTTACTCACTAATATTCGGCGTGTTTTTGAGTGCCGCAGTCACGTGATTCATCATTTCACTCACAACTTAGACAAATAGCTCAGATATGATGAGCAATTAAATCATACATAAGAAAATTAGAATCAATTAAATACAGAACAATTTTCATGTGAAACATTAATTATATTTTATAATGCTTTTATTATTTTTATTTACTTCAATATATTTGAGATTCTGGCTATCACAATGCTACCAATAACGTGTTAATGAAGGGGCCGGGGAGATGGCTCAGTGGAATAAGAGCTTCCCTGGCAAGCGCAAGGGCCTGAGTTCAATCCCCAGTTCTGCAAAAAAAAAAAAAAAAAAAAAAAAAAAAAAAAAATGTGTTAATGAAATTCTCCTGGGTAAGCATGCTACAGTGTATTTATTCTCATAGACATGTACCACTTAATACATAAAAGTTCTAGCTATAACTCAAAGTGTACCTAAATTCATTAAATGATAGATTTCTACAATGAAATTTCATTTATATTCTTTTTTTAAATGTATTTAGTATAGGGTGTACACATTCTCACTATGTAGATCAGACTCTTAGTGATTCTCCCATTTTCAGCCTCCCAAGCACTGGGATTATCAGTGAGTGCCACCACACCCAATCTCAATCTCTGTCTTAGTGTGGCAGGGGGGCAGAGCCTGCATGGCATGCAGGGGTGGGGTGGGGCTTGAACCCAGCCCCTGTGCTCTGCCTAAGCAGGCACTTTAGTCCACTGAACTATCTGGCTGGCCCTATATTCTTGAAAGTAGCAAATCACTGATAGATAGCAATATACTATTCTAGCACCGTTGTTCTACTAATTAGCAAATCTTTACTTGCAATTACAGATTTGCTTTTGCTATATGTTTTTTTTTTTCCTTTCTGTATTGTATTAGAATTTAAAAAAAAAACAAAAACAAAAAACAGGACATGATTTCTAGGAGGCAACAAGGAAAATTGTTTCAGACATCTAAGTACAAAATGAGTAACATCAGCCCTGTGGAAGAACATAAAACAGACATTAAGAATTGAGAATTCTTCCTTGTGACAACTGGAAATGGGGCCCAAAGTGGAAAGTGACAAGATATGCTCTTGAATTAACTGTTAGCATATCAATAGGTGCAAATTGCAACAAGCAATATTGACTTTAATTGGAAGATCACTATCACAGCTCTGAGACTCACAAATAATGTCATTTTGTTCTGTCACATCTTGTCATAGCTACATGGTAACAATTCAACAAAGACAGACAGAATATGAAGCACGTTTTATCTAGGATCTCTAAGAAAGCAACTCGGCCCACTGACCCAGTTGAGAGTAGGTGTCAATGATTTCTAATGGCTTCTTAAAGACAGACTCTTTCACAATTGCATTTAGTTTGGCAGAAAAGTGTTTAGGGATAATGAGGGTGAGAAGGGAGATCAAATGTTGCCTATTGATTGCTAAAGTGTATAATAAAGAAAGGTTCAAATGGAATATTCATTACAAGTGTTACAATTTGAGGCCATTACTTCTGTTATCATTTCTCAACCCAGGTCATTAATACCTGTGTCAAGCTGCAGCAAAATCAAGACTTTGGATCAGAATTAAAGGCATGAAAACCAGCTGAGAGTAATCTGACAAGACAACAGTAAGAGAAAAAAAGGTGAAAATTTTCAGTTTAACAATTAATGAAGCATCTGTCTGTGATTCCTAAACTCTGACCCATGAAGCAACTAGGCAGTGGAAAGTTGCAAACATATGGAAAACATGAAATTATTGAAAAAGTTCAGCAAATCAGATGTTACCTGCTGTCTACGTATCCAAATCTCACCTGGAAAGGCAATATAGACCTTGATTATGCAATCGGACCAAAGCCAGGTTCTGGTGCCATTGTTTAGCTATGTGACTGATACAAGTCACAGGTGTTCATGGCTTTCAGTTCCCCGGTGTGTGACATGAAAGATTAAATTGCATTGTGTATTACTTCTCTTGCTCTAAGACCCAACTATCAACATGCCCTGCTCAAGGAAGAGAAGTTATTTTCACTGTGTTTTAAGGGGATTCAGCCCATGTTCAGCTACCTCCAAGGCAGAAGCATCATGGTGGAAGGTGGTGGCAGAGCACGGATCTTCAGTCTAGGAGACAAGACAGCATCGTATTTGAAGAGACCCAAACACAGATTCCAAGGCCGCAACTCTATGGCCTGTCCTATCACACACAGATGTGTGCTGCAGTGATTCCCTGGGTAGACCCCAAAGACAATCGAGTTGTCTGATCACCACAACATCCTTCCAAATTATTGTGAGGACTAAAAGAATTAAAATACCTACAGGCCTTGAAATTGTATTGGATACTTAGTAAATAGTAAGAAATATTTGCCATTGACATATTTACAGGACAATGAGCAATTGTGGGCAACATTAATAATGCAAAGTAATGGTAGAAATAATTTAATAATAAGGTACAAATTTAAAAACATTAATATTTGTATAGTTGCCTTTTCTAATAAGAATCTTATTTATCAATCTGTACTAATGCTACAATTGTCTTCTAGAGGAAATGGTACCATATTTTTTTCAAGTTGTAAAAGAATTTTGAAAGTAGCTACAATTAATTATAAAAATAGTGTACTGGAAAACTTCCAAATGATTTTGATCAGTTTGCTGATAAAGCTTTCAGACCAGCATTGAAAGTGAGCTCTGAGTATTTGGGTGTCTGAGAGCCAGGCTGAAAACCATTTATATTCTTTGTATTTTGTGTGGTCAATAAACTAGAACCCTGGACTTCTCAAGGAGATTGGTACCATTGTCATAGATGTTTGGGAATATATGACTTGGGTAAGAACTGTTGGTTCTCATAAGATATTTGCATTGCAGATATATATATATATATATATATATATATATATGAAGCGTATTTAATGTTTACAGAGTAGATAAAAGTAAATTTTAAAATGAAATAGTTAAAAGATATTGTTTTACTGGCAGAAACATTTTATGTAAGAATTTCATGACTTAAACAGGCGGCAAAAAAATCTCTGAAGACACTTGTGTTGCTACACAAAAATACTATGTTAGGCTTAGCTGTTGAGACACTTGGTGATTCTTTCTTGTTGGTGAGGTAAACAATAAAGTGCACTTGTGTAGTAAGATAGGGATGACCTTGTTGTGTTATTTGGGATTTTACCATAACGGTTACGGACTAGCTACTTTATCTTGGCTATTGAACCATAGAAGTGAGAGTCTATAGCAAAGGCATCTTTGGGCAACAGCTATTGAGTTACAGAGCTTTTCTGGGACATCTTCTTGCAGAAATGATTTCTAGCATCATCTCTGGAACTGATCTGTAATGAAGAAAAATGCCCACTTAATTCGTCATTGTAACATTGAGTACTGTGAAGGGGCTTGAATGCGTAATCTAAGTAGAGCACCTGGACAAGCTCCTGCCTGCCGGCACTCACACAGCAAGTCTTTCTCTTCAGATAAGCATTTCAGAAAGTTTTACACACAAATTACATTCACTTGTGGAAATGGAGATATCTTCATATTCTTCCCTTGTGATGGTCAATTTCAAGTGTTAACTGGACTGGCTTCATGGACATAGCCAGGTATTTGGTAGAACACTATTTCAGGATACGTCTGAAGGTGCTTCAGAAAAGATTGGGATTTGAGTTGTACGCTATGGTAGATCTGCTGTCAGCAGATATGAATGGGCACAATTTGATCATCTGAAGGCACAAAAGAATAAAGCAATGGAAAGGCAAATTTCTCTCCTTTCTCTTCTGGGATCCTCATGTCTTCTGGCCCTTGGGCACCTGAACAGAAGGTACTCCAGCTTTTGTACCCAGAGATTTACATCTGTGATTCAAAGCTTTTCAGCGTTTGGACTTGTGCTCACATTAACATCACCAGTTTCCTTTCTTCTTCAGCTTACAGATGGCAGATTGTAGGACTCATCTGAAAACATAAATCATGCTAGCCAATTCCAGTAACAACTAAATCTTCTAATTCTTCTATCAGAGATAATGCCTACAAATTATATGAACCAAAAAATGATTCAAATTTATATAATCTAGAAAATTCATACTAGTATATTGTATACTTAAAATTTGGAGCCTTGACAAAATTTGACATCTTTCATTTAAAATCACAACTCAAATCCCTTGACTGCAGAAAGAGAAGCTCCTTGTTCAGCACACATTGATATCCAATCTTCCTGTTAGGTGAATTTATAACTAAAAATTAGAAAACTGATCAGCTTAGAAGCCAGGCAGAGCATAAGATTCCTTATGCCAAACTGCCTTACATGGGCTATGGAGATAGCAGTCTAAGCACCTGCCTAAGCAAGCTCAAAGACCCAGGTTTGAGCCCTGGTTCTACATGAGGTGCTCGATCTACCCAGGTGGTCCACACTGAGCTAGCCACCAAAACAGAGCATGGTAGTGCACACCCATAATCCAGCAATGGGGAATCTGAAACAGGAGGATCAAGTAGGGTTTGTGTAGTGAAACCCTGTACCAAATACATAAAAGAAAAAATAGGCTGGAGAGATAGCACAATGGCATAGCATCTTCCTGGGCAAGCAGAAGGTCATGAGTTCAATTCCCAGTACCAACAACAAGAGAAAAAAGTGTCAGCCTACAATGCTAGGTCCTCATATTTGGGCTGGGGAGATAGCTCAATAGAACAAGTGCTTTCCTGGCAAGCACAGGGTCCTGAGTTCAATCCCTGGCACCACAAATAAAATAAATAAATAAATAAATAAATAAATAAAAAAAAAGAAAAACAAAACTTCCCCACATGTTAGTAATAGCAGGTCTATAGGAACAGAAGTTCTTCTACTGTAGAAGCTGAGTTGATTTCTTCCCTTCTTTTGGGGTTTAAAAACTGAACCTTGCAGGGTCAGTGGCTCTGCCACCAGGCTCAGCATACCTTTACCACCCTGAGTAAGCACGCGGAAGCTTTTTCTTTGTGTTTTAAGCCCTGATATACCAACTGTGAACATACTTGACTGTTTCCAAAGGTGCAAGACAATCCTTATGTAGAAATCCTAGAAATGTCTTTCAAAATGATTATGGCCATGCCTGGCAGTAATTTGAGAGCCCAACACTCTGACTGGCTTCTCTCCTTTGGTCCCTCAACAGGAGTAGCCATCTAGCTCTTCAAATTCTTTTTTGTTGGTCAAGGGGAAACTCATTTACTCTCTCTTCCTCTGATTTCTCACATCTCTCTTCTTTTACCAAATCTACACTTCTTTTCCAACTTTTAAATTCTAACATTTAAAAGCTTCATCTGTAATCACAAATGACTTTTCACATTCCCCACATGATCTTCATCCCTTGGGTGAAACTTGGTTCTTCTCTGACAGTATCATTTTTCTTAGAACCCCTGCAACTAGCTTTTACCACTTGAATATTTGTATCTCAGGTCTGGAAGTGGGTCAGTTTGACTTAATTCTATGTGACACTCTGCCATGCTTCTTCCTATTGATGCTTAATTGTCGTTTTGGAGCTTCTTATACACGTGTTTCATAGCCTCCACCACCTTTGTTCCTACTACCAACTGAAAGTCATCCAGAATCTTTTGATATTCTCTCTATTTTATCTGTCCATGTCTATGTACGGGTCAGTCATAACAACATGCTCCATAGCTTCTTTGCATTTATATTGTTATCTTTACATTCATCCTCTCTGTAATGACTTTTTTCATTCTAGTTTATCATCCCTCTTTCCTGTACCACTTCTCTAAAATAATATCTTTCATTGTATTGCCCATTTATGCTCCCTCTCATTTTCCACCTATTCCTATTTCCCTTCCATTTAAATTACATCATCTTATTTATTTGCATTAACGTTTTTATTTTTTATAATTCATTCAATTCCCTTTTATTATTGTCACAACTATGTGAGGAAACTCAATACTAAATAAATTTCCTATTTTCACAGCCATACTTACAGATCAAAGCCACTATTAATTAGTCACTTGCTATGCTTTATTTATTCTGCCTTCAAGTTGCTAGAACTAATAACATACTAGGGATAAATTGGGAACTAATCATTTATATGTTCTGCTGGCTAGCTCTTTGAAAAAATAACAAATAAGTCTAAAAATACATATATGACAAGAACTATCTTGGTCTGTTTATGATGCTATAACAGTATTTGTCTGGGAAATTTATGAACAACACATTTTTAATTCATTATTCTAGAGGCTTAGAAATTTAAAATCAGTTTACAACAGGATCTGTGTCTGATGAGGACAGCACTCTTCTTCCTCCTGTCTGGATGATGCAGCCTCTGGAGAAGTAGAGATAAGATGAATAGACCCACCTCCTCAAGCCCTTTCCTAAGGGTATCTCATTATATTCAGAAGGTCTTTGCTTCCAGAACTTAATAATCTCTTAGTACTATTACATTGATGAGTAAGTTTCAAAATATGATTTTGAGGGGACCTACTCAGATCACAGCAAGGATAAACTTCTTGCAATGACAAACTCCTTAATATGTTGTGTTATTTAGTCTTCCCATTGTTGAAACATAATACCCAACACCTGCAACTTAAAGAAGGACAAGTTTGTTTGGCTCAGACTTCTTAGTGGTTCAGTCTGTGGTAGGTTGGCTTGATAAAAGGACATAGTCAAGGAAATGTTCTCAACCCATGGTACCCAGGAAGGAGAGAGAGAAAGGAGAACTCATGGAGGGAGATGTCCCCTTCTAAGACACAGTCCAGGAGCAAAAGATTCGATGCCTGTCAGCATATTCAGCTGTGGTATACTAAAGCATCAGTTCACTGATGAACACAGCACCACATTGCACCTTCTCAGGGCCCTGCCTTTGAATACATCTGACTTGTGACACTCTGCCCCCAGCCCATAATATTCTGGTTCCCAGTCACCAATAGACTAATATGTATTTTATTATATAAAATATGTTTTGGACATCTCTAAAAATTGCCAAAGTTTTAACAGTTTTATCAGTGCTAAAAAGTCCAAGCCAAATGTCTTCTCTGACTCAAAGCAAACTCTTAGCTATGAGCCTCTCTCTAAGTCAATATGAAAGTTAAACATTTCCAGTGTACAATGATGCACGATGAATATGCGAATTCAGATAGAGAAGAATAAAAATGTAGGTAGGAAAGGGAACACAAGAAAATAAAAAACCAGCCGGTAAATATTGAATCCTGTAGCTGCATGTCTAGCACCTATGGCAGGCTGAAGACAGACATGAGCCCCAAATGATTGGGAAGCTTCATTTCTATGGCTTACTGCAGCCCAAGTGGCTTTTCTCTTAGATTGGCTCTGCTCAGTGCCTGGAGCTCTCCTCAGCAGAAGATGTATATTCCTGGATATTATGGTTTGTGTCTGGATGTGGCCCTGGAGCCTCATGCAGTCAGAGGGTTTGATCAGAGAGACTGAGTCTAGAGTGCTTGGATCAAGGATGTGAGTGCTACACCCGTAACAAGTGGCGGCCTGCATAAAATATTAGCCAGAAAGAGGTTTGTCTTCTCTCCTCTTCTTTCTCTTGCTGTCGTCTGCCACCATGCACCACTGAGTCTCTGCCATGTGCTACATTGTCTCGGAGCCAGCCAATTATGGACTGTTGCCTCTACAAACTATGATAAATAAAACTTTCCTCCTTTAACTTTGGGAGTCCGACATTTTATCTCATTAATGAGAAAAGAAACTAAGCTCCTGGTCTTTCCAACTTTCAGAGGCCTTCACTGCAGCTTGGTTTCACTCTCACAACTCCATGCCTCACCTCTCAGGTACACAGTGGTCCCAGACTTCTTTGAATATGGGCTGGAAAATTCTCTGATCCCACTCCATTTGGATTCTTCGTGTGAGCTAAGTTAACATAATATGGTTAAAGCCAAGTTCTGAGACCAGCTTGCTCTCTTGGCATGTACTATTGCTGCAGTGGCCTCTGAGTTCATAAATGGCTAAGCATGGTGAATGAATCTAAGGGAAGCAAGCCCCGTGATGGGGTTTTTCAGGCAAGAGTGCTAGACCCTCTCTTTCCTAATGAAAAGTTATCCTTTTTGCACTTTTGAACCTGTGATGGGCAGAGCTTTGGTGATTTGTGGGGTGCCCTCAAGGTACTATACAGACTGCTTGGTTTTGTTTTAAAGGTCCTAATCTCTTTGGACCCCAACCTCACACCTGGCTTCTCCTGGGGCAAAGTCTTCATTTTTAAAATTTTTATGGTTTTATTTTGCCCCCAATTCTCACTATAAAACTCACTAAAAGAGATGGCAATATTCATAGCCCAGTGGGGCAATCCTGAAGCATCCTTTGCAAGTCAATTAGCCCACTGTCCTTAATCTCAGTCTTATCCAAGGTTTCATGGAATGGAAAAAAAAAATAGAGAAATTTTATGCCAGAGCTTAACACACATGGCCTCCAGTCCCTCTTCTTTCCAATGGAAACCTCTTCAACCTGAGTTTTATTGTCCACTTTTTTATTACCATTCTGTCCTTCTGAGATCCAAGTAGAATCATCCATCAATCTTGGTTAAAGCATTCTGGGCCTTATCTAGCCCACATTGTCCAACCATCCAAAACTCCTCTTATAAACCACAAAGTCTTCTAAACCACAAATATGGCCCTAATCCTAGAGCCAAATTTCTCCATAATTCAGTATTTGCATTACTGAGACACAGTATTGGGTACTACGATTTAAATAAAATGTTTATTTAGTTCACAGTTTCCATTTAATGCATGGTTAGATGGCTCCATGACAGGGAAGAGAAAAGGCGCTCTACCAAGATGGTCAAGAAAACAGGGCAAAAGAAAAAGGACTAAGAATACAGATGCACCATCCAAAGACATCGTCCTGGTGCCATACCTCTTCCTACAAGTCCATGCCTTCTAATTGCACATTCAGCTATGAACTCATCACTGGGTTAATTTCCTGTGTGTGTAGCACTCCCACGATCTAATCATCTTCCAAAAGCCTCACCTTGGAACACATGAACTTTTCTGAGAGACTAGATCTAAACCATAATATATAGCTTAGTACACACTCCATGACTGAGTATGTGCTTGCCTCGCTAGGCACACAGAACGTCATGGCATCTCTTTCTTTTTGAGAGAATTCTTCCTCTGCTTTGAAATGTTTCCAAACTGCCTTTAATCCTAGGCTCTTCTGTTTTCACACATGGCCTGATGACTGTTTTGGTCTTCTATGATGTCAAATGTTTATTAACTTTCTTTTTTTATGTATTCGGTACAGGGTCCATAGGATGTCACTACACAGATAGGAATTGTAGTGATCCTTCTGTTTTCAGCCTCCTACCACTCTCAGTCTCTATTGCTGTCTCAGTGTGCCTTGGGGGCAGGGCCAGCACTGCACACTGGGGATCCAGTCCCGGTCCTTGAGTCTGCCTAAGTAGCTGCTTTAGTAAGCTGAGCTATCTGGCCGGCCCTATTAACTTTCAAATAATGTTTTCCTGTGGTACTTTATATGTCTTTGTCATTGCAGCAATGGATTTCACTAGCCAACTTCGACATCAAAGAGAAGCAATAAAGTAGAAGACAGATTGCTGTTCCATGAAATGGTTATGTCACATACTGGGAAACATGGGCAAGTGTAAAGATGAACAGAAATTGATAGAAGAAAACAGTCAGAAAATTGATTATGGAGAGCCAGAAAATAGGACTGATTTTATGAACTGGAGGATTTTCAATACCTTCTATAACAGAGACTATTTAGACAAAAGGAGAGATATCAACACTAAGCTACAAGGAAGATTTCTGTACGATATCTCCGTAGTCATCTTCCTTTGTCTCTGCAACAAACACTAGGGTAGCAATCAACATTATTCTTTAAAGTTTCTAGTGTTTTCTCTACATTTTGTGGGGATAAAGGGATAGCTGGTGAAATTCGTGTTCACAAGTACTTGGATGAATCTGAGCTATATTTTAATTGCTTGCACCTCAGTATATTGCATTACAATTATTTTGGTTTAATTGTGTTTTCACTGATAAATTTTACGCTGCATGAAACTAAGAATTATTTTCAGTAAGTTGCAGAGTAAATGGTCAATATTTACTAAATGAATAAAAAAAGTGATTAAATGCATGAATGAATATACTGTTATATATTTCTGGAACATAATTCAATTTGTCAAAAAACCACCAGAAGCTAACAATTCAAACCTGCATAATTACTAATAAAGGGAGAAGTAATTATAATTAATTTTAATCTTCCTTTGAAAATAAATATGAACAGTTTCATTTGTGTATTATGCCTTCTCATAATTTTGTGATTTTTGAGAAGCCGCATTCTTGGACTATGTTATTAACCTAAAAACAATAGAAATGTTTGGTAATTTTTGTGCTTATAAGATTATATATGTGTATAATAAGCAAAAGCTATGGGCAGAAAATAGAATGTTTTGATTGGCTTGATGCTTTTATAAAACTTGTGGGGGGGATTGAAATAGAGAATAAGGGGCTAAGGAAAGACCAAACATGATACTAGTTATAATTGTAGGTTGGGGAAAAACATGTGAAATTATTAAAGAAAGAGAAAGATGATTATAATGATTAAAGTAGTGTATTCTTATGAAATTAAAAATGACTAGGTTTCTTATAATTATTTTACTTAATAAATAATTTCAATGGACCATGATGACTGTTCTTTGTTTCTTTATATGCACCAACACTTCAGCATATGCTTAAAGATCTCTCTATGTCTACACCAGAATTATGCTCCCTTTTCTTACCTCTCTTTTTTTTCTTCTAATGGTTAATCATTTCAAAATTTAATGGTAGTTAGTAATTTTTTTTCTGTTTTTGTCTGGATTTTTTAAAAAGGGGAATCATTCTAGAAGCTCCTGAATCATGAAGCATGTCAATTTTCCTTCCATTTAGTTTCTTAACTCCTTTCATCTCCCAGTCCAAACTCCTTCTTCATGGATGACGCAATGTATGAAAATCCTATCTAAAATGTCTTTAGCCATAATTGTTTTTATGAAAAATTCTCTTTAATGACAGTGCCACAGAATACTTTACTATTTCCTGAAGCACGCCTGATCTTTTCCTTAATTGGTATTATGGAACATTTTTGGTTTTTTGGTCAGGTAACATAATCCATGTAAAAATGTGGAGCTACAAGAAAAGTCACTAATTTCATTTTTACTATTAGATTACTTTAATAGATAACTTTAAGGTTTAACATCACACACAACCTCATGGTGTAAAATATCTCCTTCAAAATGGTAGTACATAAGGAAATTTATAATTTAAAGAATGTGTTTTGCTTTTGTCCTGAATATTAACTCCAAAAATTGGACACTTTGTTGATTGGATGCTCACATATTATGGAATTTTTTTTCTTTCAGAAAACTTCTTTTATTTTTTTTTCTATTTTCATAAACTATTTGTTATATTGCCAAAAATGTGTTTTCTTAACAACTTTCTACTTTCTAAAGCTGGTTACAGTGAATAAAATTTAACATGCTATTAATGAATCATTTATAAACATCGTTTGATCTGTTAATGAGAATTTTAGAAGTTAGTGAAGGCTATAGGGTATATTTTGTAGTGTTTCAATTTCTTGAATTTTAAAAAGATTTTTCCCTTGTTTTATGTGTGTTGATCATCTCTAAAGGTCTTAAAACTATTTACAGTTATACAAGGGCCAGGTAGATAGCTCAGCAGACTAAAGCACCTGCTTAGGCAGGTGCAGGGACCCGGGTTTGGTCCCTGGATTGTCGTGCTGGCCCTGCCCCCGGGGAGTGATGTGATGGTGATTGAAACTGGATGTGATGGTGAGAGCCTATAATCCCAGCGCCTGGAAGGCTGAAAACAGGAGGATCACTATGAGTCCAATCTGTATAGTGAGACCCTATAGACCCTGTACTAAATACATAAAAAAACTTACACTTATGTTTATACTTAGGTTGCCAAATGAAAACATGATATGTATCCATTGAATGTGAACCATGTATGATATTCCTCGAATATCACTATATCCTCACATATGAGGGTATCCCCATTTTACAAATGAGAAAATGGACAGAGAGGTAAAGC
Organism: Octodon degus; assembly: GCF_000260255.1. Lineage (NCBI taxonomy): Eukaryota > Metazoa > Chordata > Mammalia > Rodentia > Octodontidae > Octodon > Octodon degus. The sequence goes on from NW_004524682.1 coordinate 2,806,754, forward strand.
ACTTGCCCAGATTCACATGCTGGAAGGAATCTGAGCCCGATTAGTCCAGCTTCCCAGCCTATAGCCAAAACCTCTGAGCTGTGATGGAGACATAATTGTATTAAAACATTTTCTATTGTGCTGCAATGAGAACAATTTTACGTTACATAAAAGTTACATTAAAATTTTATGAGTCAAAGGATACAGAAGAATTTATTTTTTTATTTTTTTAAAATTTTTATTTATTTATTTATTTATTTATTTTATTTAGTGTGTGTGTATGTGTGTGTGTGGCCAGCTCAGCCACCAGGGGGCGGGGCTGGCTGGCATGTGGTGCTGGGGGATTGAACCGTGGTCCCTGTGCTTTGCTAAGCTTGTTCTAAGTAGGTGCTTTAGACCACTGAGCCATCTCACCAGCCCAATACAGAAGAATTTATGAGAAGAACTAAAACCAGTGTGCCTCAGTGGAACACAGAGTGTCCAATACAGAGGACCAGCACAATGTGGAAAACAACGTTATGGGCAAAGCAGAAAGAAGTCAGGTCTCAAAGACAACAACTCATGCCAGTAGAGGAAAGGCGAAGGGAGGTGGCCACAGAGCAAACAATGCGTTCTGCTCAGGCAACAGCCAGTGCTAATTAACATTTTCGTTCAAAACAGATTATTATTCCTGAGTTTTAGAAAATCCGAACAGTATTTAGCATACACATTTCAAAAATGCTTATGCATTAAGAAGTAGAATTTTCTGTACAATTTATGAGTAATTATAAATTTCACACATTTCAGCAACTTTGTTTCTATTTATAAAGAACCACAAATTAAACTGAAAAAAAAAATCTTTTAGGCTGATCAAGTAAGTAGAATAATTCTAGACTAAGCTTATGTCTTTGAGAATAAGATTATGCAGTAGATTTCTAGGATCACTTAGATAAAATAAAGAGTAGAGCCCAAAACTATTTAGAAATTATTCCTCCAAATTATGTATTTTCCTTTATTTATAAATTATATTTTTGCTAGATGATTGTGTGAAGTAGCTTATCTGATTCCTGACAATGTCTTGACAGTATGCTAAAGACTGAGCATTTGTATTTCAGTATTTATTATTAAACAATTTTGGTATGATTATTTCTTGCATTCTTCAAATATTAATATGGTATGTAGAAAAAATGAGGTCTTGTACATCTCCTGTTGGACTTTATAGGATTTACAAAGCCTCTAAAATTGTGAGAAAATATTCAGTATATTTGCTTTTATGAAAGCTTTTGTAAGTTTCTCAGTAGGATCTATTAACATAAAAATATAAGGAACAAAAGTCTATAGGACTTTAATATTTACATAGTTTACTTTCTCATAGACTATTTAAAATAACACTATTGTATAATGAGTTTATCTAGGAAGCAAAGTAATTTTTTTGTGGACACTACAGAGTAGAAACTTTGAATTAAGTGATATAATAAAATTATTTAATTGGGAAATATTCTGGAGTACTAATGTGCTTGCTTAATGCTTTTGTAAAACTATTGTTAATTCTTTTCTTCCTCTAGCCTGACCACCTCTAGAAGAAAAGCAATAGGAAATAGGACACCTCTATCTGTGGAAATAGGTTATGACTCTATCTTCTGACTAAATTGAAGTTCAAAGAGATGGGCCCTTTTCCATTATCACATATATTTAGAGATAAGGAAATGAAAATCTAGACTTTTGAGGAAAAGAGAAGGAGAACATTCATTGTAGCACTAGTTTTTCATTAACCTTTTGCTTGCTCTCTCAAGCCTATTTTTCTACCTTGTATTCAGAGTTAAGCAAAACCATGAAAGGGTAGATATTTCCTGTTTAAATTTGAAGAGATATTTAAAACAATTACTTAACATTAATGTATATTTATTTTCATTTGCCTTGTTCAACGATTTATGGCAAAAGAAAAATTCAGGTTCCAGTTATAAGTTCAACTACAATATGAACTTCAATTTTGAGGATAAGCTTAATTAAATTTCTATTATCAAAAAGGACTATTTTCTATTTATCTAAATCTTGTTGCCAGTTTGATCTCAGAATTGTAATTAACAAGTATTTTTGAAGAAAAGGGAAAAAACAGTGATTTTAAACTTTTGTATTTTACTAAAAATACTGTACCCTATAACTGTTAAAGTATAAACTTAGGATGATTTAAAGCACAATATCAAAATTAAAGAAAAAAACATCCTCACAGCCTTTCTGCTTTCCTAGAGTAACTATGGTGATTCAAAATCTGTTCATGAACTTTTATTTTTGTCCCAGAACATTTTTGGTGCTCATTAAGTTAAAATTACTGGAAAAAAACCATAAATAGTCTCAAGCCCAGGCAAAGGGGTGGGTGGTCCATGATTTCAAGAATTAGTTACAGTTTTGATAATTAACTCTTGTGATAGTTTTATACAAATCTTACTGAAAAAAATGTTCTTTGTGGAAACTTTTCCTTCTGAGAATGTGGGAACCTTTTTCTCTTTCCATGATCCTGTAGAGAGATTATATTTGTACCGTAGATATAACAAGTTATTTCAAATACTACATCAACATTTTGCCTAGAGTTTTAATTAAGTGGCATTGAAATTGAGACCATTGGTTTTAACAGTGTGATTACATAATGTAAAACATGCTTTTACTTTACTTATTTTTAGAGCAGTACAGCTTAATATATATAGTAATATTTAATAATATTCCTGAGAATATTAGCTAATTCTGTTCTTTGCTTCATGACATAATCTGTATACTTTGTTTATGTTAACCTTACTATAAAAGAATTGTAAGCTTAAAGAAAATTTAAAAATAAGAAACTAAGTAATACTCGCTCAGCCTAGTATATAATAATTACTGAATTCAATGTACAATTCTTTTGTTCTTTTCTCAGCATCCTTCTCCCTCTTTATGGGCTGTAAGCAAAATTAATTCACTAATAGATCTAGCTTAGTAACACTCAGTAAATTGCTCAGGAATTTGGATGTAAATCGTGTTTTTTTTTTTAAATCTTATTGTACTTTCTTCACCTTCCATCATTTTCTTTTCCTGGTACCGGGGATCGAATTTGGGACCTTGCACTTGTCAGGCAGGCCCTTGCACTGCTGAGCTACTCCTCAGAGAGGAGCTCAGAACTATTCTTTTTCTGCAGTTAAATCTAATGATGTCTGTATACACAGTCACCTCTAGTAGTCATTTTGATGGCAAATGTTCTCAGGAAAACAGTGTAGATCAACTAAGTCTTTAGAATACAACATACGAAACCAGTTAAAATGTACAAAGGTTTACTTTTTAAAAGAAAAGTAAGACATTTTCAAAACTCTTCAAATGAGATCCTAACTTCCTTGTGCTAGTGCTCAGATTTGGATTTGTTGAGAGTATTATAAATTTACGGTATAATAAAAGTACCTAAGGACATGAATAAAATTTGGGCAAGTCTAGAGAAGGGATTTCTAAAACCATTAAAATAGTCACCCAGATTGCGTCTTTTCCCATCTTTATTTCAAGTCCAAACAAATATTTAAGAGCTTAAAACTTCAAAAAGATGTTTCAGGATTCCCAGTCACATGAAATTATAGAATATGTAATAAATGACATATTTATAATCAACTGGAGAACCACAGAGTAATGAATTTGAAAAATTAGTTGCAACCTAATGAGTTTGATGGACAACAGGCGCCATTTGCTCTTTTGTTTTTTCAGTTACTTTTAAACTTAATTTTATCATCCACATCTATATTAAACTGAATCATTATACTGAGCCAGCTAGCATTTTAAACATTTTGCCATCTATGAAAAAACAACAAGCTGCGAAAATCAAGCATTTATTTGTAGCATTAACTTGCAATATTTTTTTGTCTGAAGAGGGTTGGTTCCAATTTCTTAATACATATCTTAGGATAATTTTATACTAATTAAGTTATAGAAATATTCTTTAATCTCCTTGTTCTTGGTATTCATGTTTTCTGGTTTAAAAAATATTGAATGGATTGCAAGATGCCCCAATATTTCTTCTATTCATTTTGGTTTTTTTCATTTTGTAAAATTTCATTCATACGTTTTATGCTTTGTTGATTTTTTTTTTTTTCGAACCAGGGATTGAACTCAGGACCCTGCACTTGCCAGGCAGGCACTTATTCCACTGAGCGAGCTCCCCTGAAATATTTTATGCTTTGGTGATTTTTTAAAACATATCTTTGTTTTCTTGTCCCTTCTTTCCTTTTCCTCTCCCATATCTTTGTCCTCTTTTTCATTTAAATATATTCTTCCCAACTCCCAATACCTGTTATACATTTTCATCCCTATTTATGCTTTTTGTTTCTCACCCCAGAAACAATATGGTATTTAGACATATGCATCTGACTTATTTCACTCAAGAGCATAGCCTCAAGGTGCATCCAGTTAGCTAAAAGTGTCTCAAGCTTAACCTTTATGGTAGTTGTACTCCATTGCACTAAAAACCTTCACATATTTTCTATACATTCACTCCTTGACGGGAACTTGGATTGCTTCCAAGATTTAACTATCACAAAATATGCTGCTATAAACACGGTTGTGCACAGACGTGTGATTTTTTTCATTCTTTCAGGAAGACATTGAGAGGAACAGTTGGGTCAAAGGGAACCTCTAGTGGTCTAAAGCACCTGCTTACTCAGAGCGCAGCAGCCAGAGTTTGATCCCTGTCCACTGGGCCCACTGGCCCCGCCCCGGGGATGCACTGAGACAGTGATTGAGACCAGGCATGGTAGCATGTGCCTGTAATCCCAGCACTTGGGAGGCTGAAAACAGGGGGATCATTAGGAGTCCGATCTATGAAGTGAGACCCTGTGCACCCTGTAGACACTGTACTAAATACAGGGGGAAAAAATAAGAGAGAGAGCCTCTAGTACTAGCTTTTTGAGGCATCTCCTCACTGATTTCCATGGTGGTTGTACCAATCTCCATTCCCACTAACAGTGGAGAAGTGTTTCTTTTTTTCCACAGCCCCTCCAGCATTTGTTATCGGTTGATTTCTTGATGACAACCATTCTTTCTGAGGTGAGATGGAATCTCAGGGTTGTTTTAACTTGCATCTCCAAAATTACCAGTAATACTGAATATTTTTTCATATATTGATTTACCATTTTGTATTTCTTTATTTGAGAAGTGTCTGTTCATGCCATGCACATTCTTGAATTGGGTCTTTAAATTTTGGGGAGGTCTGATTTTTTGAGTTTTTTGTCTAAAGATTTTTTTCCTTTGTCCCAATCTTCATTTGAACTATTCTTATTCCTTCTAGGTCTCAACTTAAGTAGTTACCCTGGATAAATTTTCCATTGACCATCTTACTAATGCCTGTAAGCCAAACTTGACCCCTTCATAACTAACTTTAGGAAAGTTAAAAACTTTCTGTGATCCTCTCCGTCCTCACCTCTAAAATAAGTAACAATGTGAACCAGATCAGAATATTGAGGCAATATATGTGGTTGGCTTTTGCAAACTGCTTAGAATATGGTAGCTCTTGGATGTGAAACATTCAAAAAGTGACATCTTTACTAGTATTAACTTGTTCGTGTCTCCTCTCTCATCATTCATCATCGAGTTCAGATAACTTTTCCTCACATGCACTCACCCAGTGGACTTGACAATGGTTGTGCTGCTTCTTTCTCTGGAATCATGCCTCTGTGTTACTTTCCAATACCAACCGTACCTCTTACTAAAATTAGATTTTAAATTATTGTCTTTTATGACACTAGTGTTATATGCTTAAGAGTTTTAGATACAGTATTAACAATCTGGTTGATTTAAAATGTATGATCTATTGTATTAAATGGTGATGGGGTACTTACCGTAGTTCTGTGAAATTTTACACTCATATTTCTAAGCTTCTCCTTAGGATTTTAAAACTGAAATTATTATGGAAATTAAAAAGTCACATCTCATACAAAGACTGAGACTATTTTACATGTAAATATAGAAGGGAAACGCTAGTATTGATTGAAATTACTATTTATGTCATGTAGTCTAACTTTTAGCATATGTCCTGAATTTACCAGAACCTAAATTCCTAATAAAACTGGAATACCCCATTGTATTATATTATTATAGGAGTTAAAAGTAAATATTAAATTGATAACTTAGGAAAAAATGAAGAGATAAAAAATCAGTAATTAAGCTTAACTTAATTTCATGCTTGTTTTTCTTTAAAAATATTCCATATAAATAAGTTTTAAATATCTGACATTGCCAGTCAAGCAGAAGACCCAATACTATTATGGGCTACTGGACTCTTTTAGAATATTTTGCTGAGTTTACACACCTATAATATTCAAATAATGGAACTTAACAAAAAACGGGGATACAGATGAATGTCCATTTTGTATCTGTGTATTCAAAGTGGTTAGGATAGATATATAGTTACATTCTCTTAATGAATAGAGGGATTTGTTGTAATGGTGATTGTAAATAGGATATCATGTCTGCATCTTATACAGCAATTAACCACTAGGAAGAATGTATACAATGTGTTAATTATTGAAACTGTCCTACCAATTTGATTTGAAACTGTCTCATTGCTATTTGTTTCTCAATAAAATTATGAAAAAAATAAACTGCCTAGTAACTTAAAAAATTAGTTTTAAAGACTATTCCATAACATGAAAAACAAGCGTATGAGATTCTAAAATATCCAGATGGTTCTTAGTCTGTCAGATGTAAAGATTTATAGAAAATCCTAATTTCTGGTATTTTGGTTAATATGAAAGAGTACCAACAATAATTTCCTATAGGATCTTTAGTGTAAAAAGCTTTTTAAAAATATAAAGTGTATGAGATCTCAGGGTCCAGAGAAAGTTGGATTTCTTTGTGAATTGAAGGTTTGTAATCAACTTCCATTGTTCAATGTTTATCTCTAATTATCTTTGAAAATATACCAACTGTGCATAGCAATAACTTTATACTTACTTTGATAAGAGGCTAACTACACTCAGAGCACCACAAAATCCATCATATCTAATCCCAATGGCTTGGAAAAATAACACTATAGAAACCTCAGCTTAATTTAAATCTGTAATAAGTCAGAGAAGAAAAAAACAATTACTATCCTCAGATTAGTGTGCATTCCAACCATTCTAAGAAAATAATTACCTCAGCTTTCTTATGTGGAATCGATAATTTTGCAAGGCACAAATTAGGATGAACTAAAAAAACAAACAATTTCACCACATAACTATAGCGTACCTAAAATAGTAAAATCTGTAACTGGATTTCAATGCCTCCTACCCCACCAAGTGGACTAATAGTGTTATTTTTGTTAACAGCCTTCAAATAAAGTATCCAAGTAACAGGCTGAACAGGCTTTTTCCATAGGAAAAATACTGTTCCTTCCCAAATTAATGTCTTAAGATTTTCACCTTAAAGCATTTAAAAATCAATGTAAAGCATTCTTATCCTCAGTTTTAAATTTATATAACTACATAGAAGCATATGCAAGCACAAATGTCAGCAGCTTAACAGTTCAGTATACAAAATACTTCAAATTAACACAGATTAGAGATTTGGAAAAAAATGAGTTGGCTAAAATCAAGATATAGAAATTAATGAATGAGTGAAATTTATTTATTTCTAAAATAAATGCCTTGAGAAACTTTTACAAAGTTTTATCTGCCATAGGTGTTTCATGATGAGTCTTTTCTTTTCTTTTCTTTTCTTTTCTTTTCTTTTCTTTTCTTTCTTTCTTTCAAAATGTATTTGGTACAGGGTCTCACTACAGAGCACGGACTTGCAGTGACCTTCCTATGTTCAACCTCCCCAGAACTGGTACTATGAGTGTGCACTATCACACTTGGTCTCTAGAGCCTGCTCAGAGGTGGGACTGGTGCAGCGAGTGGCACCAGGGATTGACCCCATCCCTACATTTGCCTAGGCAGGCACTGAGTCTGCTGAACTATCTCACTGGCCATGTGAGTTTTTCTTTATATTTTAACATAAAAGGTTGAAAATATTTTCTAGAAGAAAAAAAAATAAAATTTTTTTAGCAATTCAAAAGTGAGGGTGGAATTTAAGAAAACAAATTAAACTGAAAAACCTGAAACCAAAGGTTTGGGGATAAAAATTACTTGGGAAGTGTGGAACCACTGTTTGCAACACTGATTAAGAAGTTATCCTATCCCTTTAGCAAATGGAACAAATTGTATTTAATGGGAACAGGTATGAAACCAGTTCTGTAACATGTGACTAGAAGTAGTCTGATTATATGACAACAATAAGCATAACTGTGGTAAAAGTATAGAATAAACTATAAGAACTTCCTTTATAACAAGTAATATTTTAAGCACTTTAATGAATTACTTTACTAAGAACTTCATATCCCTTATCTCATTTACTCTCTTACAAGTTTTATCATACATAGAAACTAAATGATGCACTCAGAAATTGTCCAAATTCAAGCTAATATTAGTGGCCAAGAAAAATCACAACCTAAATGTCTATCGCTAGCATCCATTTTTATGCACTGCATTGATGATACTTAGTAAATGTCAAATAAACACATATAACTCCCGGCTATTTATATATGCACAGATTATTTTTCAGAAAAAGGATAATCTTAAAGATAAAAATCAGATAGCCTATACATAAGAGCTTTAATTTAAAAGATAAGTAACTTCAAGTATACGAAAGGCAAGCTTATCTCAGGGTTCAGCGCCAGTGAAGCATTCACCAACACGTGCTCATCAATGACTCTCCACAGTGCTGCACTTCCCGAGCCTCTGCACTGTAATTAGTGTGTCTGATACCAGTTCTGATCCTATTCCACTAAATAGAAGCTCATTGTTAAGAGTACCTAGAAGAAAGTGGAACAGCTTATCTATCATTTATCTAGACTTTAAATAAAGAAGGAAAAATGTCATAGATTAAAAATATGTCTTTTCTTTGCCAATGGAAATACTTCCTAGAGTTTAGTTATAAGATTGGCAGCAGAGACACAACTCTAGGAGTGCAACAGAAGCTATCAGTCATGTTTTCCCTCTCTCTCTCTCTCTCTCTCTCTCTCTCTCTCTCTCTCTCTCTCTCTGTGTGTGTGTTTAATTTTATGTATTTGGTACAGGGTCTCACTATGCAGCTCAGAATCATAGTGGTCCTCTTGTTTCAGCCTCCCCAGAGCTGGGATTACAAGCATATGCTCCCACTCCTCCAGTTAGTGGCCCGCTCAGTGTGCCTGGGGGCAGGCCCAGTGTGGCACATGGTGCCGGGGATCAAACTTGGGTCCTTGCACTTGCCTAAGGCAGGCGCTTAGACTGCTGAGCTACCTCAGTGGCCCCACATCTTCTGTTTTATGGTGCATATAAGTGTGTTAGCACAAGCAATTTCCCACGGTTCAAGCTGTATGTATTTTCCTTTTAAGGAACCTTTTACATTTTTTTTTTCTCACCAAGAACGCACTATAGGTATAACAATTGGAAAGGCTTGACCCATAGCTGTTACTCTGTGAAGGGTTGGTAAATCTTCTTTTCCTCCTGCCCTTGGGTATGCATCTATTTTTTTTTTTTTTACTTTTTTTCTTTTTTCTTTGAGGTACTAGGGATCAAACTCAGGACGCTGTGCTTGCCAGGCAGGCACTTGCACTTGGTACAGGGTTCCACTCTGCACCTTGGAGGTGGGGCCGGCACAGCATATGGTGCAGGGGATCGAACCCAGTTCTTGGGCTCACCAGGCCTGGTGCTCATACTGGAGACACCTCATGCAACTAATGAACTAACTCTTGAGGCAACAGCTGAGGGTAGAATAATCTAAAGAAAATTCAACATTTTTCTGCCAAAGTATGGTCTTCATAGCTTTAAAATCATGGGAATTGGGATATTTATGTATTTGTCAATTGTTGTATGTGTGACCACAACTGGAAGATTAAAAGGATGGGAAGGCCACTCTTCTGAGTGAAGAGGGGTGACAGAGAAGTATTGACCCTTTCTGAAACGAACACTACGAGCTAATATGCTGTGCTAAATAGAGCCCCTCTTCCATGAGACTAAGGGTGCTTCTCAGAAGATCCTTTTCTTCATTGGGAGGTAGAATTAAGAACAATGGTTCTCAACCTAGGAAACACATAAGAATCATAAGTACAGCACAAAGAAGTTCCCATACTCAGATCCTCAATAGAGCATTGTATTGATTTGAGAGGTTAGACGACAGATGCAGTCATTTTCAAAATTTCCTGGGTACCTGAATGTGCACACTAAGTTGTTTTCCCAGCCTCCTCTGCATCCACTGCCCTCTTGTTCCTATCTTTTCTCCTTATCTACTTTCCCATCAATGACCCAAACTACTGATAACTACAACTTGAAGGAGGAAGGTTTATTTTGACTAAACAATTACAGTCCTCAGCCCCCTGGCTCCAAGGTAGAAATGGGGCAGTGGCAGAGTCCAGCTGAAGGAAGCTGCCCAAGTGGTGGCATCCTAGGAGCAGAGGGGGACAAGAAAAGGTAGATAGAGGCTCATACTGCCACAGCACACACCCTTCAGTGGATGAACCCACAGACACCTGCAGTGTCCTCACAATCGGATCACCTTCCCAAAGCCCCACCTTAGATACGTGAGTCAGTTGAGAGAAGCTGCAGATCTAATGCAGCAATCCTTTGCCAACCTCTGCCCTCTACTTCTCTTTTTCTTAATGCCACACAATATTCCAAGGTCTGGATTTTCCTCGGATACCTAATCTTGGTAATATTCAGTGATGCGTTCATGAAGACATACTAAGTATCATCCTACGAAACACCAGAAAGTAAAACCCAGGGTAGGAGAGGGATCCAGTAATACTAGGACTATCTGGACACAGGACTAGTTTCCAGGATGATTTATTCAGGTTGTTACAGGACATTAAAATTGCATTAATTGTGGTTTAAACAAATCTGGATTTTAGGCAAATCTAAAGCATCTGTTTACTTCCTTCCAGAGGGCTTTGTGTCTAACTTAGTGCTGGGTGTTGGGTGCGAACCCAAGATGCCTGGAAAAGTGAGACAGTTTGAAGTGGCCTTGGGACAGGGCTTGGCTGAGGTAAAAAATGTAAAAAGACCATTAGTATGAATTTTGGCCAAATGCGGTCAGTCTTCTGTCATTTTTTTTGGAAATAGCATATATGGTAAGCAGAATGCTTAGGTCATTAAAAAAAAGAAAAGAATCAGGTTAAAGTCAGAGAAATATAGGAACTCTGGATTGCTTCAGATTACTTTAGAAAGCAAACATATACACACAAACAAGAAACCACACAAAAGGAAAAACACCATAATCTTCTACCTGCAAAGGTAAACGTGGTTTATACCGTTTTTCATATCCAAAAGGTAATTACAGACTACATTTTTGCTTTCTGAATTTCCTTCTAAAATCTTAACTATAGAGCATCTGTTGTAGCATTATAATATGTAAATAAATTTACAGCACACACTCACTGGCAATACACATTTTAAATAATTAATTTTGAAACAACCAAAAGCAAACCTTAGCACACTTTTAAGCCATAAGTCCATGAACTTATGACTCCTTCAACTAGCTCCGTGGAAAATTGCCTCCACTAAATGCAGAAACTAGCATAAATTTATATCTCCCCTATGACTTTTGTACTTTTGGAATATTAAGAAAAAATCTCTAGAGATGGTTAAATTCTAAAACTTAGAAGAAAAAGAGGTCTTTTTGCTGGAAGCCAGACTGTAGCTTTTAAAACCTTTGTTCTCAGCATTTGTGAAATGTAGGATCTAAATAAACTCCAGAGGAGATCCAAACTCCCATGTGGACTTCATAAAATCCAATCCAGTCGAGCTCTGTGAAGTCTGCTCCCAGCCTAGATAGGCTTTGAGGAAGAAGACTAAACCAAGATTAATCAGTTTAAGATCTGGAATTCAAAGTGTCCGTGAACTGCCTATTGTTAAAATGGTTTATATGCTTGTATGATTTCTGGGCAGCGGAGAAAATCATTGTTCCCAAAGAAAGCTAAAACCCTAAAAATGTGTTGAAAGATTTGTTGAGCTGTACGCAGATTGCTTTCAGTGTTATCCAGTTTTTACTTGGGAATTATGACAAGGAGATAATACATCTTAGACTTATTCAGATAGAATGAGTTCAATTAATTCTTCCTCACCTTCAGGAAAGCTGTCCACCTGAAGAAGCAGAGTCAAGAGGCAGTCGCCATGCCAGAAAGTCAGAACTCACGGAAAACTACAGATGACCAGTGCGGTACGTTTACACTGTGACAAACATTCTGTAATGCCGAGCTGCGTTTGGCCTTATTTTACTTTTAGTTTTGAAGAATAAACACAATAAATATTTTATGGTCCTTTCCAAAGAACCCAGCAAGCTTTTCTTCAAACAGCAAAAGGGATCTCACTCCTCCCCCATGCACTCATTACAAACCAGAAATTTAAACTTCAAGTCATAGTGAAATTAAATTGAAAAGAAGCAAGCATATTCTCATTAACGGTGCCTTGCAAGGAAGGGCTGTGCAAGGTCAGCCCTGCTTCCTACGCTGGAGCCGCCCTTGGCAGCATCACGAGACTGTGGGGCCGGGGATGCCATTCAGGCACAGAGCCTGCCTGGGAAGCAGGAGGTTGTAAATTCGATTCCTGCCCCCCACCAAAGGAAAAAAAAAAGTGCAGTATCACAAGTTCCATTCCAGACCTATCATATCTAAATCTGTTTTTGAACAAAATCCCTATGCAATTTGTATGCACATTGAAGTTTAAGGAGCACTGTGACATTCAATTTTTCAGTTTCTGTGTGTGTGTGTGTGTGTGTGTGTGTGTGTGTGTGTGTGTGTTTGGGTGTGTAATGGTGAGGTAAAATAGGACTAGCAATATTTGTATAAGCTTATCAATGCTGTATATCTTATTTTCTTCCCTCAAATGTGTGAATGTCATTGAATAATACATTCATGTACTTCTCCCAAAATTCATATATACTCTGGAATGGTCTACATATCTTTACATATTTTTGTTTACATGTGTATAATAAGATCCCTTAAATATCTATCTTTCTATTTCTTGGAAAGTAAAGAAATTTTGTTTTGTTTCCCCTGGACACAGCTTCTCTCAGCAGGAAGGTGGTACCTAGAGTCCTTCATAGTGGCGTGTCACTAGGACACCACTCATGGAAAATAAGAGAGAACTTGAAGTAGCGGGGCAGTGTGAGGGAAAACACTTCAGCAGGCATTCCACACTTGCCACTCCTTGCTCTCTTCCACTGGTTGAGAATTGTGGAATTCCTGGTGGACCACAAAGCATGGCCATACACAGAAAGCTAGCTTATTAACACTGAGAGAAACTTCCAGGTGGATATTTATTTAAAATGAAAGAAATAAATTTCATTTTTTCTGATGTCGTAATTTTAGAATCACTGAATTGTGAAAAATCATAATCAGTGACATACAACGGAGTTTTGTGGACTTCTTTAGGGGTGACACAAAAATTTATTTTGTTCTCAATAAATGTTACAGGGGCTGGAGAGATGGCTCAGTGGTCTAAAGCACCTACTTAGAACAAGCTTAGCAAAGCATCGGGGACCGCGGTTCAATCCCCCAGCACCA
>NW_004524682.1:2820372-2825486 GCF_000260255.1 Octodon degus
GGGACCGCGGTTCAATCCCCCAGCACCACATGCCAGCCAGCCTCGCCCCCTGGTGGGCTGAGCTGGCCCCACACACACACACCCCTCTCTCTCTCTCTCTCTCTCTCTCTCTCTCTCTCTCTCTCTCTCTCAAATAAATAAAAATTTAAAAAAAAATTAAAAAAATAAATGTTACAATAAAATTTTTGAGCAAAATAATTTTAAGTAGATCTTAATAGATTTCTGAAATATTCTCAAAGTGAGACTGTCAGATAAAATATAGCATAACATTTAATAGGCAAAAAAACCTAAGTTTGTAGTTTAAATTTGACTGATAAAGTTGACATTTTTAGTTTAACCTGGAAAATACAATTTAAAAGGTATTTTGAAATACTAGTTATGCTACTGAATTCTGAATTGCCTTTACTTTGAAATCTATATTATAGTTAAATTTCTATAACATTTATATTATATGATAGTTCTTTGCTATTTGATTTTCTCACCTTACTGAAAATTGGTAAGGTAAATTAGTAATTTACCTTACTAATTAGGTAAATTAGTAAATTTAGTAATTAGTGAAATTAGTATCAAAATATAACTATGTGTGTATTTTTAGATAAACATAATTTCAGGCGGTGGGTATAGTTTGATTTTAAGGTTTTGCATGACATTTTTAAAATGAAATAGTTAGAAATTTACATTTAATTATAATATTAATAGTTTATGCTTGATGACGTAACTGTGGAATTTCCTTTCTCACATATCAATGTTGGTTTGTTAATAAGGACATTTTATATGATTTTTTAAAATGTTCAGGAGTTCCAATCAAGAATGTACATGTGCTTTCATTTTTCTTGTATTTCATAAAAGGACAAAAGATAAGCGAAACAGAAAAACAAAGCTTTAAAAAATTGAGAATCCAGGCCAGGGAGACAGCTCAGTAGAATAAGTGCTCGACTGCCAAGTACAAGGTCCTGAGATCAATCCTGGGTACCACAAAAAAAGAAAAAGAAAAGGAAAGGAAAGAAAGAAAGAAAATCAGAATGTCACAAGAATGTCACAAGAGACAGTGAGTCAGTGATCTGACAATATTTACTCTAGTTTAGCACCTGTTTTTACAAAACTAGAAAGTCAAACACACCACAGGGTTAATATTATTTGAGCTCTGTCACATCTCCTGAAGGCAATTAATAAGCACTTAAAGTTATATAGTTCTGTAACTAATAAGGTAACAGAAATAAAGGCATTTCTCTACTTCTTTTGAAAACTACCAACAACAAAGAATCCAAGAAACTAAACAATAGAAAAATCAAAACCTTCCAAAACCAGAATCTGAAGCGTCTACTTTTATATATTAAGATCTGTGAAGATGAAAGGACAGGAGAGGAATGAGGAATGACTTCTCATAAAGAAACAACATTGAATTCCATGACCTAGAGGAGAAAAAAGAGTACTGCTTAGAAGCAAGCTAGCTTGACCGGCAGATCGTAGGAATGTCAATGACTGCAGGCACCAAAGTGAAGATGTGAAGGAAGGTCAAACTAGATAAAACTTGAGAGATGTGTTGTAAAGAGCAATTAGAGTTGCAAGCACCCAACTTTAGCTTCTTCCTTTATCAAAGGAGATTTACTATTTATTGCTATGCATGAGAGGTTTCAAAGGCCAAACCTGGGTATAGTGTGGAGATCAACTGCTGGATTAAGGAACAAACTCCAGTATTCTAACATCTTATGGTCATTCAACTCCCCAGGGTTACACCAACCTTAAAGCCACTAAGAAGGAGTTTAGGGGAGTATTGGGAGAACCGGCTCTATCTCTGAGAGAAAAAGCTGCAGAATAGGACATTAACACCAAAATGTGTCAGATTCCTTTGCTTAATGAATTTTGAAAACATTCATTTTGTTCTCTTGAGAGAATTTTTCAAGGACAGGGTAATTTAAAAATTACAGTGTAGCAATGCTGGAGACTGAATGCCTGGAATTTTCAGATTTAGGCTTTGAAATCGTGAAGTTGATTTCCTGAGAAGTACTGTGGGAAGCACGCTGTTCAAATGACCATGTAAATGTGAAAACATTCAAGTGAAGTAAATAGCTTTTCAAATCAGTGGGGTACTTTGGATAGTGCTTCAGTATTAAATAAGAGGTAAGTTTCAGCTTAGGTTTTATATTCCACAGGAGAGAAGGCAAACACTGCTATTCAACTACTCATAATTACTTGCTATTAGATGTCCAGGATGGCATGAGAAAAAGAACAGCATGAAAGGAATATATGCCTAAAATAACTTCTATTATTTTTCTGGCTATCTTTTAAATAGAACAATTTTACATAAATTTACCAAAAGATTCTCTACTTCAAGTCCATTTATTTCTGCTTTACTTGACTGTTTTAAAAAGTTATGTCTATTATTTAAGTTAGTCATTTAAATGTTTTATGGTAGTTCTTTTACAGAATTACTATTTTAGTTTTTATTTATTTGTGTGTAAGTTTTCTGTAAGAGTATACACTCTCTGGGGGAAAAATGTATTACATTAGCAATAACTGTAATACATACTCTATTTAATAAAATCAAGAAATGGATTAAGGAAAAGTTCATCTAAAGTAAGTTCTTCAATTCTGTAGTTGTGAATTAAGCATGTAAAGTAATCAGTTTTTAAAAAGTGACAGTGTATACAAGAACAGCAGCAAATTCATTTGTAGGGACTGATAGCAACAGAAGTAGGGTATTAATTAATAGTCCCTAAATTTGTAAGTGTAATTAATTTATAGTTAATATACATATAAACAGCCATGTTCTTATGTATTCTTTTTTTTTTTTTCCTATACTTGGGCTCAAATTCAGGACCTTTCACTTGCCAAACAGGCACTTAGGCCACTGAGCTATCTCCCCAGTTAACTATGCTCTTACTGATTGGAAATATATGTCCTTTTCAGAGTAAAATACATGTATATACTGTGACAATATGGAAGACTCCAGTTGTACAATAGTGAGGAAGACAAAAATAGTCACCCTGTCTTCAGCTGTGGAGCGTATAATATATTAATAGGCATTAAGGATATAGATTTTCCTAAGAAATGGGAAGCATAGAGGGGCTGTGGGCTTAAATCTTTGCTTTGACACTTGCCACAGATGTTTACGTAGCATATTATATAGAGGTGACATTTTGGGCACTTATATAGAGATGATTTGATCCATCATTTTTTACAAGCTCAATAAATGCAGAAAAACACGTAATCTGTCTGTTCTCTAGTCAAAATCAGCCTAGAGACATAACTGGAAGAAACTGAAAAAATAAGAAAGAAAAGAGAGTCCTAGTCTAGGATTCATATGCTTCTTCATTAAGTAAAATTTATTTAAAATATTAAATTAACTATTAAATTAATTAATGTTAAAGGCATAAATCGTTAAATGAGAATACTAATTAAGACTGAATTGCATGCATATTTTGCCAAGGTCTTTATAACCACTTCCTAACTTTGTAATTATTTCTAAATATAGTACAGTTTATTTTTGCAATCAGTACAAACAAGTTATTGAATGTATATGAAAATCATAAACCAGGTGGCTTCAATAATTTCCTCTTCCATAAGGCATCCTATTTATTACACACAGCTTTAATTAAATTAATAGAAATTAGTATATGCATAAAAATGGAAAATGAATATGAGAGCTGCATTTTAGAGATGACTATTATGTTTTGAGCAGTGTGAGAAAGCTAGTCTCTTTTAATTAAAGGTTTTATTTCAAATTAGAGTTCATGGGATATGATAATAAAAATGCATACTGAGAAAAAATCTTGAAAGGTTAATGTATTGATGCATATAAAGATTTAATTAAATTAATAAATATTGCACAACAGCAATAGTAGTTGTAATTCAGCTTTTAATAGTAGTGTTTTAGAATCCAGCATGTGCCTCATTGCTCTATGTTCTCTGACTCATCGAGGTCTTTCTCTTACTAAAGCTAGGGAACACTCTTGTATTTTACTTATCTTTACATGGCTTCAATTCAAAGGAAGGAAGGAAGGAAAGAAGGAAGGAAGAGAGAGAGAAGGAAAGAAAGAAGAAAAAAATGGTAGGAAATAAGTAAGCAATCCTGTCCATATTTGTACCCACAGAACCCTACAGTGGCTTTCTGGCTCCAGGTTTCCTTTATCTCCCCTCCCCCTGGCCCCCACACAGCTCAATCCCTTTCAGAGCCCTCTGCTGTGTAATTTATTCCTGCCTTCTTTGCCAAAGTAGAAGCAGCTTTACAAAGTTAAAGGAGGAAAGGATGAATTACATTATTTTTATAAAATTCTTGTGCTTAAAAAAAAAATTCCTTATTGGGGGCCCAGCCCTAGCTCAGTTCTTTAAGTGGCTGCTTCCACAATGCTGGCAGCCTCAGTCTGCTGTAGTTCGATCCCCACAACACTCCAGCCATGCAAAAGTGCCCTGAAGGCATTCAAGGAGCAAAAAAAAAAAAATTCCTTGTGCTTATAATAATATTTCATAGACATACTTGAGTGGAAAAGTATATAAGGAGCATTTTGTTTTTTCCTGAAATGGGTGCAATATCCTCTTTAATTGTTCTCACCCAATTACTTTGCATTTATTGTTGTTTGTTTGTTTGTTTAAGGAACTAGAGAAGTAAATCAGGGACTTTGTGCTGCATTACATAGCTAGCCAGCTTTAGTTTTTGTTTTGTTAGGGGAAATGGTCTTTCTAAATCACAAAATTTCCCATGCTGGCTTCAAGTTTGCAATCCTCCTGCTTCAGCCTCTCAGAGGTGTGGGACTATATGCATGCGTCACCCACCCAGATTCTTAGCAGCTTTAAAAGAACTAAGTGGAATTTTCCTCAGACACTGAAATAACAACAATTTGGAATGAGAGCACAGTGAATGTTGATCCTTAGAGACAGAAGACCCTGCTTTCAAAATTTTCACTTTATTTTATTAATATTCTTGGAGATTAAGAGTACTAAGTGTATGACCTTCTCAGACCAAAAAGCTACAACTCTTGTTGCATAGGTCCTGCTTTACCTTGGTCATAACCATCCAGTAGAAAAGTATGAAGTCAAAATATAAGAAATAAAGCCATGTTGTTACGTTGAGCTGTGGGGGACTCAGGTCAATAATTTCTGACATTGCCAGTTAA
>NW_004524682.1:2825981-2827082 GCF_000260255.1 Octodon degus
CTTGCCAGGCAAGCATTTATTCTACTGAGCCATTTCCCTGGCCCCCGCTTCTGTCAGTTTTGCTTTCCCACATGCTCCATGTTCTATTCTGTAGGCTCAATGGTCTGGCTATCCTCCCACCCCTAAGCTTTCCCAAGAAGCAAAAACAAACCATTCAACTTTAGCAAACTGACTTTTCCCCTTTCTTATTTTTGTTAAACTATAAATTTAAGTTCTCCCAATTCAACAAAAATGACCTGAAAAATGTCACTATTACCATTGTAAGAATAGTATCTGCCTCCCTGTAATTTTGGAAGGTCCAATCTAGTTATAATAAAATGTCTTTTAACAAATGAAACATAGCGGCCGGGGAGATGGCTCAGTGGAATAAGTGCTTTCCTGGCAAGCGCAAGGGACTGAGTTCAATCCCCGGTTCCACAAAAAAAAAAAAAAAAAAAAGAAAGGAAGGAAAGAAAGAAAGAAAGAAAGAAAAAAAGAAAAAAAAAAAAAAAAAAAGAAAGAAAGAAAGAAACATAGCAATGGTGGGAGGATGCTGGAAAATCTGTCCCTGTCTTGCTAGAATAGTTTTCTTGTATTCCAGTTAATCACATATCAAACTTTTGGTTGAAACAAAGGAATTATTTGGTGGTTAGATGAAGTCAAAGTACGCACTGGGCCAAGCCACCAAAGTAATATTGCAGCTTGCGGTCTTCATTAATTTTCAGGACTTGCCTTAGGCCTGAGCTAGACAAGATTTTCTTTTTTCATTGTTAAATAGAGTTTCTGCAGGTCAGCCTTGAATTCCCCAGATCTGTGAGGCTACACGGGCTTTATGTATATAGCATGTCGTACTGGCCTGAGAAGAGTTTGAGTTTGCAATTTCCACCTGTATTAAAATTATTCTTTATTTCTCAGGACACAGACAAAAGTATTTGAAATATGTAGTGATTTTTCAAATTCTTGATAGTCAAAGATAAAGTTAGTGACAGCTCTTTTTTAACATTTAAATAAAATACTCTACGGACAACACATTTTTAAAAGTATTTTGCATAAAAATAGGTGGATAAAAATTTTACATAATTATTTTCAGACATACTCTTTATTAAGTAATATATAAAATTA
>NW_004524682.1:2827225-2831577 GCF_000260255.1 Octodon degus
AGAATTTGTAAAAAGTCAGATCATTGAACAAAGTACCCTTAAGATAATAAGAAAAATAATACCACTTAGAAATAATACTTTCCATTTAACCCTTATTACTCTAAAACACTATCATCATCATGTTTTATTGACATATATCAAGTTAACTTTGTGTGACCTGATTTGATCATTAACTCACTTATTTGTACTTTTAGTCTCAAGCTTGTTACCCTATCGCATGTTAGACTATTGTCCCATGCTACTTCTGGAAAGAAGAAAGAGTAGAATTGCCAAAGGGAAGAAAATGCACACGAGAAAGCCTGAGCTCCTTCATGGTTGGCAGCCATGGCTTGACTTGGATTTGGCTTTCAACTACTAATTTGACAGTATCAGGAAAAAGAAAGCAATTGCTTTTGGGAAACTTGTTTGTATTATATGTGTGAAATATTTCAGTCACATTAGATTTGAAGGAGTTTGGCAAATTGACATCAATCCTTAGTGATCCTAGAGTTATCTGTCAATAACTAATCAAAAAAGTCATTGTGAGCTAGAGGTGTCTTACACAGTTCTGAAAACTGTCCCTTTATATGAATCTACAGCTTTTACCTGCAACTACCCCTCTGAGACACTGTCAGATTTCCAATAGAAGTGTGTGGTAATAATAAAACATGCCTGTAAATATTCACTTTGTCCAACATATGCAAATGAATACGTGTCATTTCCTCTGCATTGAATGCATTCTGAAAGGTTATCTATGTCATGCTTTGAAATAGAAATATTATCAGAGAACAAATCAATAAATGGTTGGTGAAGCTGTCATTTTTGGGGATAATAGCTTTCTAAATCATTATTATTTATTTTTGAACATATTTATAAAGAGATTAAAAAGTAAATGGAATCAATAAATAATTAATTATAGAAAAATGTGCTTTTCTGCTGATAATAAAACAGATAAGAAAACTCATCACGTTACATTGTAAGTGAAAAATAATTGCAAAGTCTAAGAACTAGTTTATTTTTTATGGTGGCAGTAGATATTAGATATGAAATCATCACCTTGCTTAAATTTTATACTTTAAAAAAATTTTCATGTATTTAGTACAGGCTGTACAGGGTCTCACTACACAGACTGGACTCCTAGTGATCCTCCTGAACTTCAGCCTTCCAAGCGCTGGGATTTCAGGCACGCATCACCACACCCAGTCTCAGTCGCACAGTCTCAGCATGCCCTGGTCATCACTCCTCACTGGGCATCAAATCCTGGTCCCTGTGTCAGCCTAAGCAGGTACTTTAATCCGCCAAGCTATCTGGGCAGACCTATACTTTTGAATAGATATGACTTTAGGAAATCCAGACTAGCATTCACTGGGAAATTCCACTTTGATGCTTTCAGTTTCAATTAAGCTCAAGACATTCTGCTAAACCCAAGGAACTTCATGGTTCTGAGTATGTAAACCAAACTTGTTAAAGCTCTCTATGCAATATATTAAAAAACTGTTCTAAGTTACTTTGATAATGTTTATCCTATTATACATTAAAAAGTACCATTAGGAATGCCTTTTCTTTACAATGAGCTGAACTCTCTTACTATGGTTAAGTTCAGTGATTATAAACTAGTCATTGTACCAGTAGTGGAGCTGTCAGAATGCAAGCAAAATCACCTGAGTTGAAGTTTGTCACCAAGAATGATGGCTATGTCCACATTCACCCTTCATCAGTGAGCTATCAGGTCAGACTTTTCGACAGCCCCTACATGTTGTACCACGAGACGATCAAAACTAGCCAGGTGGTCATCTGGTAGTGCAGCATGGTCTGTGTGTCCCCGCTGGTCTTGTTTGGAGGAGGCCAAGTGAATGTCTTCTTGGATGATGGCTGGATGAATTTGTTGCTGCTTCCCATCAGATGGCCAAGTTAGTAAAGGAACTTTGTGGTGAACTTGACCAGCTCCTCCAAGATAAAATTAAAAACCCAAGCATGGACCTGTACAGCTGTCCTTGGGACTCCTGTGTTATCAGCATCGTCGTGAAATCGCCCCCACAGAGCAGGGACTCACCCCGGGGAGTGCTCACTAGAGTGCTCACTACTCACCTGCGAAGTCACAGCAGTGCAGCTATCTCAAACCAAAAGCCTGAGCCGGGACTGGCCCCGGAGACCACCTGGGTGGAGCCCGAGCGGCTGAGGCCCACACCCTGACGGGCCAGCCTCACACAGTTCGCAGGCGCCGTGAGGTTGCAAAACCCCCTCGCTGCCGCAGAGCCAGTAAGGCTCGCCTGACGGCACAGAAGTGAATGTTTAACATAATTGTTTTAGCCTATGTATTCTTTGTCTCCTGCTTTTTATGATGTATGTGTATGCACAACCTATGTATCTGTTCTCCTGTTTTTGCATCAGGTGTGAGGAGAAATAGTTGAGGGTTTTTGTGTCATAATAAAAATTCAGTTGAGAGAAGTTACAGCAGAGAAGAAAAAACAAAAATGAAATTATGTGAGGAAAAAATAAAATAAACTGGTCACTATAGAAAGTTACAGCACAGAGTCTGACCAAGCACCCAGATGAAAAAAGTGTACTTAAATCATTTTAGGGGTTACATATTTAGTACAGGAAAAACATATGCAATAGTTTAAAATTAGAGTATCTATTTCTATATCTATACTTTCTATATATTTGCTGATGTATATATGTATATAGAAAGTATAGATACACATAACTACATGAGGCTTTGGAAGGACAAATACACACAAACCATTACATAATATGCATATATGTGTGTTGATATCTCTGTATTTTCTGTCATCCCTTAATCTATTAGGATATTTTAATTTTATTTACTTTGCTTAGAATATTTCCTGTAGGACCTGGGGCCACAGGATCCTGAACAGACCCAGAGCACAGGCCCAGCGAGTAAGTGAGACTGCCCATGGCCTGCGGATCCTGAATAGACCCAGAGCTCAGACCCCATGAGTAAGTAAGATGGCCCAGGCCGTGGGATCCTGAACAGACCTAGAGCACAGGCTCAGCAAGTGAGTGAGATGACACGGCCATGGGATCCTGAATAGACCCAGAGCGCATGCCTAGCAAGTGAGTGAGATGACCCAGGGCCTGTGGATCCTCATTCGACCCGGGCTGCAGGTCCAGCAGGGAACCCTTCAGCAGAACTCCCTGCAAAGAGGCTAGAGGCAAGACCCACCCAGCTGATTCAGAAGCAGAACATCTTGGACGAGAGACACAAAGGGTTCAACTCTAATGCCTGCAACAGAAAGAAGTGGAGCACGGTAGCCAGATCCAAACAACACCCACCTGGAGGAATCTGAATTTCATAGATCCGGACCTGGTGCTAAGGTAATAACTCTATCTGAGCTCTACACCAAAGGTCAGAAGACAGTGGTATACAAAACAACAAAGAGAAGGAACAAAATGCAGTCTTAGGCCCTGAGTCCACCCAATACAAATTCAGAAGACACTAGCACTGAGGAAACTGGAAATCATACACCAGATATCTCTGAAATAATAGCGTTGACAGTAAAGAATCAACTACAGAAAAGTATAGAAGAAATCAGATCAGAAATAATTTCGGAACTAAAAATGTAGTGGTAACTATAATCAAAGAAGTACTAAGTGCTTCTAAAGAATACACTGACAAAAAAATAGAGGAGAATATAAAAATGATAGAACCCCTGTATAAACAATTTAGGAAAGAAATAGAATCTATGAAACAGGTTCAAAGTGATATACAGGGAATTAAAACCTCAATCACAAGCTGGCAAAACTGTTTGCATGAAAGTGAAAATAGACTTTCTGACCTGAAAGACATCATTGCAACTAGTGAAAAAGTAAGAAAAGATCTCTTTAAAACAACTAAGATGCAGGAAAAAATAATTCAATACCTGCAAGGCTATGCAAAGATGAACATGTGAGACTAATAGGCATCAATGAGAAGGAAGGAGTCAATACAAATGATATAAAGAGAATATGGGCAGAAATAATAGCAGAAAACTTCCCAAATATGGAGCAACAATCTGACATTCATGTAACCAAAGCATACAGAACTCCAAATAACATCAATCCAATGAAAACCACACCCAGACATATAGTAATCAAGATCCCAGAAATTCAGTATAAGAACAATATACTAAAAGCTGCTAAAGAAAAGAAACAGATTACATTTAAAGGAAAACCCATCGGAATAGCGGCAGATTTTTCTTCACAAACCATCAAGTCAAGAAGAGCATGGAGCAAAGTACTTCACATCTTGCAAGAAAACAAATTCCAACCCAGACTGATCTATCCTGCAAAACTATCTTTCAAATATAATGGAGAAGTGAAATACTTCCATGACAAAGAACAACTAAAGAATTTCATGATGACAAAGCAAA
>NW_004524682.1:2832960-2849033 GCF_000260255.1 Octodon degus
TTGGTTATCTATAGTATGAAGATCCAAATATAGTGAGTGACTTCCTTATGAGTGGTTCGGAAATGAAGTTGAGAGGAGCAACTCAAAACGTTAAGGGCTCCTACCCTGAATATATCTACCAGCATTGCCTGGCTGTCTCTCTGAAGTAGCCGCGCTCTGGTGAACATTGAAGGAGACTTGGGGAATGTGAAGGAAGCGTGTCCATGTTCCAGGCCTTTGGAACTTGAGCTTAGCAGATGATAGGAAAGGAGGCAAAAATTATGGAAGCTGTGGATACAACACTTGATGTTAGAAGATGGAAGGCTCAGCTAATTTGTGGCTATGGAACTGCTGTGGAGTGAATGATTGTGTCTCCCGAGTGTGTAAACTAAAATCTTCGTCTCCAATAGAATGGTAGTAGGAGGTGGAGCTTTTACAAGTGATGAAGTCCCAAAGGTGTTGCTGCCATGAATGAAAGCAGTGTCCTTATAAGATGTTCGAGAAGCTTGCTGTTTCTCTCTCTTTTGGGGCACAAGTTCACAAGGAGAAGTTCACAGTCCACCCCCAGGAGAACGTTCTTGTTAGAGCCCAGTCATTCTGATCTCGGATCTCCAGCATCCAGAAGTCTGAGAAGTAAACAGCTACTGTTTATGATACCCTCCATCCATAGTAATTCCTTACCGTGGTCCACACCAGCACAGGTGTCCTAAGACAAGTTATTTCACTTTGAAACCTCAGCAGTTTAACATGTAGAAAGGGATTGATAACACCCTCTTCTCTTATTATAAGGGTAAAAGTTGTATATCTAAAATTTCATTGGAAATTAGTTACTATCAGGACTTAAAATTTTGGCAAAGCACAGGCTCAAATGAGAAGTGGAGGTATCAGTGATGTTTAGAATGAAAACAGTCAGAAAACTGGAATGAAGAATTGACAAAATAATGGGGGAAGTAGGTGCTTTAATACTTATTTCCTTTCATACTTCTCGCTTGTGATCTGGCTTTGTCTCCCATCAGTGTAGTAAAGAGCATGGGACACCAATTACTGTGAGGCCTCCTCCTTAACAAATCCAGTGCCAAACCCGTCATTATTCTCACTGAGGTCTCCTCTTCAGGACAGTGCTACCTTGGTTAGTGAACTTAATTTGTTCCAAGATTCTGGAAATGATGGCCACATCTGTGTTTATCAGGGAAGATGGCCTGGGTCCTGTTTGTCATCTCAGTGCACAAACAGAAAAAAATGTTGCCAAATGCTTCTGTTTGTGAATCCAACTTTTTGGAAACAAAAGTGTTCAAATAATGAGGTGCCACTCTATTTGATTCAGATCACATTTTATTTTTCCAGAACCATCTCTTATTTGCCTTTATTCATTGCTATTTCTGAATTCCTCAGTTTTTCCGTACAGTTCACCATTTATTCCCCTAATAGTTTGCTTCTTTCTCTTAATTTTTTAATGGTAGCAAAATTTTATTAAAGGTAGGAAAATAAACAGTTCTGTAGAGTTTGGGTCAAGCAAAAGTAAGAAAAGAAATAGATTCAATAGGGCCGGTCAGATAGCTCAGCGGATTCAAGTGCCTGCTTAGGCAGACGCAAGGGCCAGGAGTTCAATCCCTAGCCTGCGGGGCCAGCCCTATCCCTAGGGCATGATTGAGACTGGGCATGGTAGTGCGTGTCTGTAATCCTAGTGCTTGGGAGACTGAAAACAGGAGGATCACTAGGAGTCCGATCTGTATAATGAGACTCTGCAGATCCTGTACTAAAAACATTTTTTAAAAAAGAAATAGACTCAACAGTATGAGAAC
Organism: Octodon degus; assembly: GCF_000260255.1. NCBI lineage: Eukaryota > Metazoa > Chordata > Mammalia > Rodentia > Octodontidae > Octodon > Octodon degus. The sequence continues at coordinate 2,834,742 of NW_004524682.1, forward strand.
AGGCCACCATACAAGTGAGAACACTGTGGCAAAATCTCAGTGTGGATTGCACTTTTTGCACCTCCTTTCAGGCTGACGTCATGTCCTGGGGCTCCTATAGGAAACCTGCTCCAGTTCTGAGGAGTCCACATGCGAGGCTTTGGAAGCTGTTGCATGCATCCTGGACCCTAGCACATCAAACTACTCCCCCGCCTGTCTTGCCACACTCGAATCTCCTATCTCATTTCCCAGAGAATATTCTCATAATTCTTCATGGGGTGCTCGGGGAGCAGACACCTCCCTCTTCACACAGCCACTTCCAGCTGAAAGGTGTTATAGTCCCTACCTACTAGGGACTGTGCTGTCCACTTGGGTATTGTGCTCACTGACTGGGTCAAAGAAAAATAAAATTTTCTGCTCCTGTCTGGTTAAGCCAGACATATCGCTGTGTTCTCAGGTACTTGAATCATGTTCTGTAGGTGGTTTTTGGGTTCTTTCTATCCTGAGCAAAGAACCAAGCACAAATGGTACCTAAGTTTTATGAAAGACGGAGGAACAAAGGCTGTGCAGAGTGGATTTAGACCAAATAAAACTAGCAAAAGAAATACACCTACAGTGTAAGGGTAGGCCACAAAGCAAGAAGGAATATAGTGGCCTACTTTGTCCATTTTATTTAAATTTTATTTTATTCCTCTCATTTCATCTAATGAAATGAGCTCCCATGATTCTGGAGAGGTTAGGAAGACTCATACTTCGACTTTAAGAAAGTTTTCTTTTAGTGGAGGATACAGAAGCCCATTCTTTTTTCTATTTTGATGTTCTCAATTCATGTGAAATAAGGCTTTTGAACACACCCAAAGCAGGGTTGCCATAAATTCAAAATTCTTGACTCACATTCCAAAGCCTCTAAACATTTCTCCATTGAGGTCCTACAAGTTTTCAAATTCTCTTCTCACATTCCACATGCTGTATTTTATCCTTTAACTATTTGTCCATCAAGTCTCTTTCTCTTTGCTCAGAAAACATTTTCTTGGCTCAAGTCTTCATTATTTCATGCCTGGATGACTAACTCAATTTTTTTCTCTAACCCATTTTTGATAAAATATCCATGTCGAATGCAAAAACTTCATTAAAGCTAGTCTAACTTTGACCCCCCGCTGGCTCCCTCTTCATCCACAGAGCTGAGTCCCATCCTTTAATGCACAGCCAAGGACACACCACACTAATTCTGTGCTTTATGCTTCATGCTTCAGCTACACAAACTCTACATGCTTCTGTGCCATTGACTGACCCTGCTGTTTCCTATCCCTGATGCCTCTTTCCATCTACCTGTTTCATTTCCTTTCTCCCTTATTGATCAGTTTGCTAATATCCATGCCCTAAATCTAGACAACCCATTAAGTTCACTGGGAAAGTGTTTGTAACTTCAGAGAAGCGGTCAAGTTCGCTTTATCCCTAGAAAAGAAACATCTAGCTTTCTCCATGAAAATAACCTAGGCTATTAGAAGAAGATATCCCAGTTGCTTTTGAATCCACAGTACTTCATTAAAGAGGGATAATTTTTGGCAGGGGCTGGGAGCTGGGGTTCATACTCCGCACCTTGCGCTTGTGAGGCAGGCGCTGTGCTGCTGAGCTCCATCCCCGGCTAAGCAGGACCTTGGAAAAACTATCCTGGCTTCAGAACAAAGTTTATTCATTGTGTATACATGGATGGGATGCGGCACTTCCTGCTATGGAGTTAATTTGGCACACTTGGCTTTTGGTTTTCCAACTGTCCAAAGTTCAGATGACCTAACATTTGGTCCTTTAAAAACAAAGATCCTCCTGAAGCCAGAGGAAACACTGTACTGCTTCAGGGTATTTTTTTCTTAGTCATATTTTGTATTACAAGGTTGGAGTAAAAATGTAGGAGAAGCCAGCGGAGTGATGCTGTGGAAATGTGTTAGGCCTATAAAATGTAGGAGAAACTAATGATACAGAAAACTTGGTGGTAGCAGTTAAAGGAAGTCCAGATGCCATTGGAAAGTGGTTTCTGTAGCTCACCAATCATTCATTTCTCATTACTTTGAGAAATTTTCTACATTTTAGATCCTACAAAATGCTCTATCATTCTCTTCATATTTTCATATTTTTAAGAAGACGGAGTATATATATGCCCATTCATCACTAGGCTATTTACATGATAGAAAGCTTTAATTGATGGGCAAAATTAAGTGCTTAAGCTGAATATAACCATTCAATAGCTGTAGGTCCTTTTTGAGCATCTAAATGTCAAAATAGCTTTGATTTACATAATTAAATTTGCCAAATCATTAGCCCATAATATAATGCTCTTGGTATTTTTCAAAGGGAGCACAACAACTAAGCTTTTAATGTTTTAAAATTGATTACAACACTGGATACAATTTCCACATAATCACTAGAAAGAGCTAAATAAAAATGATTTATTGACAATATGTTGGAATGTGTAACAGCTTCTATAGGTCTTGCTTTAAAACACCCAGTTAATGTTTCTATTTGGTACAGCAATTACCACGGTGCCCTTGAAAATTATTAATGCTTTCAATGTGCGGAAGCCCAATCCCTCACTGATGTGACAAGTAGCATCTTTTCATATCTCTGAAGATCAAGAAGACTGAGCCAGATTTCCGGTCTTCACTCTTGGGACACAAATTTACTTCAGTATTGCAGTTTTGATGCTAAATACTCAGTGCAGTTCCCCTTAACCTCATTGTTAAGGTGTCAGACTATGTGTGAAGAACAAGTTACTTTCCTTTATTTATTTTTCCCACCCAGGATGGAGTTCAGGGCCTTCACACTGAGCCACATCCTCAGCCCCTTTTTACTTTTGAGTCAGTGTCTCACTGTGTTTCCCAGGCTGGGCTTGAACTTGTGGTCCTTCTCTCTCTGCCTCCCAAAGTGCTGGGATTACAGGCAGGCTAAGACCCAGCAGTTACCCTCCTACCTAAAATGTCTACTCTCTCACAGGCATGACATTTTAACAGACACTGAATATAAATTGCTGGGGAAAACAATAAGTCCAAGGGCTAGCCGAATAGCTCAGTGGATTAAAGCACCTGCCAGCAGGCTCAGGGGCCGGGGGTTGGATTTCCGGGCCTGCCGTGCCAGCCCCGCCTCCCAGAGGCACGCTGCGACAGCAATTGAGACTGGGTGTGGTAGTGTGCACCAATAATCCCGGCTCTTGGAAGACTGTAGAACAGTGGATCACTAGAGTCCGATCTAGTAGTGAGACCCTGAACACCCTGTAGACCCTTCACCTCCTCCCAAAAAATCCGAAGACAAAATGTACATCCTATTGAAATTATTACATTGATTCCCAAAGCACAAAATTACCGTCAAATTTCTGTACACATTCCATGTTTATATGTAGTTTCACCCTTCACTACCGACCAGTAACAATGTTCTCCACAGCCGGCTGTCCCACAGACCATACACGAGAGGCAGTAAACCGACACCTGCCTTCAACTCACAAGAGCAGGACCTGGAACAGAGACCCAGCCTCAGTCCTCCGAATGCTTTTGAGGGGAAAAGCTCACTGGCTCTGGGCGTGGACAGTGGCCCCCACTTCCGGCCCCTCTTGTGAAGATGAGAGAAACCTCTATTCGTGGTGTCTCTGCGCTTCATTCATTCAGTGTCTGAAGAACACTCAGTGAGGATCGTGTTGTTTGTTCATTTTGCCTGCCTGTGGGAGTGTACTTACAGCAACATTTTTTTTTTCTTTTTTATTTAAATTCATTGGTACAATATAGTATAAACAGTGATCATGCGCATTATAGGGAATTTGTATCTGCACATGAATACCTTGATTTATCTTTTTTTCCCCATTCTCTTCCTCTCTTTTCAAATACCCTTATGATCTCTATTCACAAAGCTCACTTTTCATTTTATCCTTCTTTTCTTGTTTTATTTCATTCCCTTCTTTTCCCCTCCCTTTTCCTATTTCTCTCTCCCTCTTTAGAAATTTATTTCTATTTCACAATATCTATTATACATTTATGTTCTTATTTACATTTTCAATCGCTCATACCAGAGAAATAATGAGATAGTTACACGTGTGTGCCCAGTTTATTTCACTTGTCATTATAGTCTCAAGGTCCATCCATTCAGCTATGAACACATCAATTTTATATTTCTTTATGACTGAGCAGCACTCCACTATATTTAAAAAATAAACACGTCTTTTTTATCCATTCACTGGTTGATGGGCATTTGGGTTGCTTCCAAGATTTAGCTATTACAAAGTGTGCTTCTATAAACATGGGTGTGCATATATCACCATGTATGGTGCTTTTAATTCTTCTGGGAAGATACCAAGAAGGGGAATGTCTGGGTCAGATGGAAACACTAATCCTAGCTCTTTGAGGAGTCTCCACACTGACTGGACTGTCCCGCGGCAGCCTAGACAAGCACTTGCCTATGCTAGGGCCTCACAGCATTATTGACAAGCTCTTTGTTTTCTTAACTAAACTTGTAAAAAATAATATGCTGAATTTGCTTAAACACGCATCTTAACATGTATTAGTTTTGTGGGAGACATCTATTAAGTTGTGTTGTAGGACTCTGAGGTCTGGCTTAGTCCTTATGTGGAAAAACTGGGTTCAGCCAAGGACAAGTGAGAGGAGAAGGCACAGCGGAGGAAAAGCAAACTCACAAAGGGTGAGTGGAAGGGCGCAGCCAAGTGCTCTTTAATCTTCTCCCCTCCCCCCACATTCACTAGTTCCATAACTCCAGGTCCTATTAGCCACAAATACAAAATATGTGGGAAAACATTGCTTCAATACTGAGCATGTAAGGATCAGGGAGACGGCTCAGTAAAATAAGTGCTTGCCTGGCAAGTGCAAGGTCCTGAGATCAATCCCCTTGTACCACAAAAAACAAACAAAAAATAAATAAATAAAAAATACTGAGCACAGCCAACTTTCCTTGTCATCACTTCCTGAACAATGCAGTAAAGGAACTATTTACATAGAGCTTTCATTTTATTTAATATTATACATATCTGGATATAATTTATGACATTATAAATGGCATAAATTATATGCACAAACTTCATATTTTATATAAGGGACTCAAGCATACAAAGATTTTGTTATCTATGGATTCCAAAAACCAGTTCCATAATGCTGCTGAGACAACTGTTTACACAAAGCTCAGTCAAAGGGTACATGTGTATTTTATGTATACATACATACACATACACTGGTTATTACATATATGATAAGTAATGTATGTGTTCACGTGTAATATCTGTATATGTCTATATGTACACACCTTGGTACACAGATTTCTCATCTCCTTCCCAACCTCCATGAAATATATCTGAGACAAAGAGCACTATAACAAATCAGCACAGCATTGATTTTCTGAAAATAGATATCCCAAACCTAGATCTTCTTTTCTTAGCTCTAGATCAGAATACTCTCTACTCGATTTCTTTCTTCAGTGTTTCTAAGGAAGCTGACATGTCAGTATATCTAAAGTTGAACTCATCGCTGGCTCTCTAATACAGTTCTTTTTACAGCATGCCCTCTCTCAGCAGCTCCTATTTAGAAACTTATCTTCCTGGAATGTGTGCCATCATCACCTCTCTCTTTGTGTGAGCATAGTAACTTTCAATAAAGTATTGGTAACATAAATAACAGCTATTCAATGCGATGTTTTTCAACTTTTCAATGCATAAAACAGGCTTTTGTACCCTGTTATGAACAGATGTGCTTCAAGATACACCATTATGTAAAAAAGGAAACTTGAAGACAGAAGACAGAAAGGAAGATATGATCAAAGCTTAAATAATAATAATAATAATAATAATAACAATAACAATAACAATAATAGTAATAATACCAGTAAGCATGTACATAGATCAAATTATCTGGAGCAGCACATGCAAGAAAAACGTATAGTGGCTGTGTGTGGATACGTAGATTATAGAAATGTGCATTTTTCAAAGCAATTATTTAAAATGATTTTTGAATAGCATTTATCATTAACAATAATTTTTAAAAACACAAGATAAGTGCTCAAGTGAGACTATACCTAAGAAAATGGAGAAAGAGGAGAACTAAGTAGAGATGCTTAGAGACTCAGTTAGCATTTGAACTGTGGTTCTCCGGAAGATAGAGGCACTTACAGAACAAGCATTGCAAGGGTAATGCTGCTCACTTTTTATTTTACAGTAAATGAGAATCATGCCACTGGTGAGGATGATGGAGTCGCAGTTGGTTTAAGTGATTAGCCTTTCTTTGCTACACACTCCACTGATTTTCCAGCACCTTCAGGCTAAAACCAGTGACTGCAAGTTCAAGGCCACCCACTTGTCTCAGAGGTCAGTGCTCAGCGAGAGAAATGAGGAATGGGGTGTCTCACTCTGTAGCAGGAAGTTGCTTAAAAGTAAAAGAAGAAAAAGGAATTAATGAGCCCTAAAATTACCCATGCAGGAGGAAGCTCTTGTGATTCTAAACATGTTCTACCAATGGCAGCTATGTGATTTTGATTTTAGAAAGATGACAGCTGTTTTCTGGTCATTTTCATCTCGTCTCTCTACGTCATCCTGCAAAATCAGTGCAGGTAAGGGGCCTGTTGAGGCAAGGATCCATACCACTGTGTACCACAATTTGAGGGACAAAAGACGCTGATGACCACAACAACGTAAGCAATCTGGGTTCAATCCCTACCACCACACTCCATGCTGGCCCACTCCCAGGTGGGCTGAGCTGGGGACAGAGCAGCATTGTGCTGGTGCACACCTGCAATCCCACAATGAGGAGGCTGACAAAGGATTACTACGAGAAGGTAATGATGGCACTGACTGTACTTTGGGGCACAATGCATATAATGACATTTTGACAGGAACACACAGTAACTCTAATTTTCATGCCAATTTTAGCTAACTTGGACCTTTAAAAATAAACATGGAACTTCTTAGTTATAGATAGCCCACTGTGGGATATTGGTGACCATCGACAAGCTGACCCTCAGGAACTGAGCGGAAGAGCTCAAGGTCAGATTCAGTAAAAAAACATCTTCATAAGAGTCTGCCATAACTCATTCCAATTTCACTGGATTTTATTGTTTGCCTTTTTTACTTTAAGTATACTTAAAATGGAGCTAAGTACAAGGGCGTTTGTGTTGTTTTGTTTTGCTATGTTTGTTTGGCTTTTCTTAGTTTTATTTTGCCTTGATTTTGCTTTGCTTTGCTTGCTTTGCTTTGCTTTGCTTTGCGTTTGGCCTGAAGACTCAGTCAGGGCTTCCCATATTGTTAGGCCAACACCACTAAGCTGTGCCTCCAAAGTTAATGATCAAATGAGCATGATTTATAATGAATTCATCAAAAATTCCTATGTCCTAAGAGTACCATGTCATCATCAAACCTAAAATTTCTAAGGAACTTGTTTAAATATGTTTTAGACTTTTGTTTAGGTGTAGTAGTGTTACACGATAAAATGTTTTCATTTTTATCTTTAAACATGGAGCTTAGGCCCAGCGAGATAGCTCAGTGGATTAAGCGCCTGCTTAGGCAAGCACAGGGACCAGGGTTCCATCCCACATGCTATGCAGGCCTATCCCCCAGCACACTGAGCCACCGGGCATGGTGACTCACACTTGTAATCCCTCCCTGGGGAGACTGAGACAGGAGGATCACTACTATTCGGAGCTACATGGAGGGACCCTGTTCCAAATATATAAAAAGTTAAAAAATAAAAGTAAAATAAAAATTGGGTTTAATTATTCTTAATTAAAATCTCTGGTCTATGACACATTTTCATCTTGGATTCCTCCTTTATTTTTTTTCTTTCGTCTTGCTTCATCTCTCTCTTCGCTCCCCTTTTGTTCATTTGTCAATTTTAATGATCTAATGAAAAGAAACTCATACCCTAATTCAAAAACTAGAAGATCACCACAAACTCAGTGGATCTATGGACTCTTTTCCCAACTCATTTCTTTTTTTTAATCTCCCACCAAGATAAATCACACCGGAATATTGACATTGTAATTTCATTCTTTGAAAGAATCTACATATATTGCATACATTAAAAAAAATCTAATGATTTTTATAATAGAAATACTTTTATAAATATTAGCATGATTTCATAGATTTTGATGTTTTTCATTGAATCTCTTATTGAGTATGGACTACTTTCATTTATCTAGAATGCAAGCACTTTTATGACTGTATAATATTCTCTTATTTAGCAGACTATGATTTATTGAAGTTTATCCTTTTATGGGAAACACAGCAACACCAATCCAAAAAATATTAATAAAAGAAGTGGTTGCATGTATTCACCAGAAATGTTCATGGCAGTACGATTCATAACAACAAATCAGCAATCCTTTTAAACTTCAATGAGAGGAATTTCTTAGCTATATCTAACATTTTTATACAGACACCTGTTGTGAAATCAAGTGAATATTAAGATCTGTCTGTTTCTTATCTGCACACTAAGCTATCTATTTCTCTCTGCAATGACATGCACTGCATTCAAGGACAACATTTCAAAATACGTTCCTTCATTTCCAGTTATACTCAGCATCTTGACTACTATTTTCCAGAATAGATACATAGTGAATGTCTACTTGTTTGTTTGGTGATTGGTTTGTGTAGCTGGGGGTCTGCTGTGTAGCTCAGGAGAGCCTTTAAGTAGCACTGATCTCTCAATCTCTACCTTTTGAGTGTTGAGATTACAGGCTGGGACCAGTGCAGATGGATAATTAATCTTTATGTCTACCCTTTTTGCTGTAGCACTTTTGTGAACTGTTGGTTTCCTTTCTATTTGATTACTTTCTCCTTCCCACTGAGCAGGGATCTAACTCCCCTTGGGAATTTCTGTATCTCAAGCACACTGAAAAGCGCAATAGATTTTCAGGAATGAGGAAGCTATTGTCAGTGTAGTGTTACTGTATTACAAAGTTTGGTCATCATGTATGGGTGCCTGAGATTGTTGGTATTTTTCCCCTAGGAGTACACTGATCAAAACCTGGTATGTGATATAAGTATGCTTGAACTGCATTGAATACAAGATGCCTATCTTCAGGTCTGAAATAAAATGCAAAAGGATATTTTTTAATCATTCATAAAATACCTCTGCAATTAACTTAATACTTCTTTCATACTCTACCAGTATGATAAACTTTCTGCTGGAAAATATAAAACTGAGCCCAAAATGGGGCATCGTAGGCCTGCTGGTCATGATTGTGGCCCTAATTAATGATGGCTTTCTAAAGTGAGAGGTGGTTGCTGATACACATAATGCAGAAGGTTCAATGTGGAAGATGAACAGCAATGAATATTCACTTTGAAGCTTGTCTGGCAGAATGCTTAGGTTACAAAACTTGGGGAAGCATCCTGAATATGGCTGATAAATGAGATTTCGTTCCTGACCCTCACTTCCAGTGGTACTTAAGCAATATCTTGTTTAACACATTACTTTGGGAGCATTGCCTCTAAAAGTCAGAGATTTATGATGACTGAAAAATGTCCATATTAAAAAGGAAAGAGAAGATCCAGATGATATCCACTTTTGACCACTATAATTAATAGCTGAATCTTCAGTGGTAACTAATTGAACAGAGGTCAGTATGTTGCCATGGTAATGTCCTAGCCAAGCAATTTTACCCATTTTCCAGTCTGCTGCCCTTCTGCATAACCAAAGTTATAAAATGCGTTAATTGCAAGATTTGCAAATGATGCAACATCTGGGATCAAATTTACATATAAAGGGAGAAGTTTAATGGAGTTATTAGCATAGCTGGTGGACTCCTCAGGTTTTATATTTAATTATGAAACCCACGGTTTCACTGACAAAATCCATTTTTTCATATTACAGGAAAAACAGTACACGAAGATGTAAGAACCAGCAACTAAGATTCCCTCATTTTGGTTTCGAAAGTACAATGTTCATAAAAGCAAGTATTCACTTTGATTTTGTCACTAAGTTATGAAACTCAGCAAATGGCAAGTTCACTAGATACATAAATAGCTGCCTCATTTTCCTGTTATTATACATTAAAATAAAGTTGGCCAATAATATATACAGGACGCTCTTAAAAATTGCGGCAAGAATAAATATTAAATGTAAAATAGTGCAGTCAGTGCACCGTTGTAACAAGAATGTCGTCACACTTTCATTTAAGTCTAGGCGTGTGAGAATTCCTGGAAATATATCAATCCAAGTGAAGAGAAAAGAATATATCTGCTTTATGAATTAATGAATTCATGTAGAGTGAATGATTATAAAAAATAACCTTATAATAATATCTCCTTATGGAAAGTAGAATATACATTGTGTTTATGTTTAATATAGTTTGGTGTATGTAAAATAAGACAAAATAACAGCACTAAAAATTTTGTTATTTGTAAATAAACATAAACAACAAAATGATATTATTGCAGTCAGAGCATTCCCTATTTATGGGTTCTGGAAAGTACTTTCTTGAATATCCTCACAACATTTGTACTAGGGTGTAAATATTCTAAATACGTTTCAATCAACATGATAGTTACGGAGATGGAACTACCTTCTGGGCCTCATATGTAGAAAATATCAAAAACAAGGAATTGAAAAAGAAACAAAGACCATAACACTTCACTATGCTGTGAATGGACTACTCTTCATTTTACAAGCATCATTGAGTTTCCTAGTAGGATCTTATGCCTACGGCATATTTTCCTCCCCAAATCATGACATTTCACTGTGTTTAGCAGAATGCTGACACAGCTAATCGTCAGAGATATCCAACCTTAAATTTCATTGTTTGCAGAAAAGTTGGTTTACATAGAGCAGGCACAAAACATGCTGGAGATTAAAACCGAAAGCTATAAATTCCATCTATGCATCTTAAAATCCTAAATTATATTGAATATATGTTTTACTTTTAATTGTTTATTTTATGAAAAATATGATGCAATAATAGGAGAATAACAGTAGTTTTACATGATATATCAATGCCTTCAAAACAGTTACTCAGACTACATGGCATAAAGCAAAAAGATTCTTACAAAAAAGAAACAAAAGATACTGTAACTCAAATCTTTCTTTTCTTGCATAAGTATCAACTGTTATATTTAAAATTTAATCAAGAGAAAAACATCTAAACTTATGATGCATAGTAAAGCACAAAAGTAAAAGGCCAGAGATATGATATCCACAGTGCTGGATTCAAATCTCACCTCTCTTCTTTTTAACTAAGGGAGCAGGTACCCCAATATAACAGTATAGCTTCTCACTGCGGAGTGAGACAGTTAATACTAACTAACCATCTTGTCACAGAAATTTAGCAATACACATAAAATTCTTAGCAAAAGGCCTAGTACATAATAAGCCTCAGATAATAGGTGCCTAATCTCATTGTAATTATCCACCTCATTTGTGGGGACAGCTACTACCTCTGATAAGAAGTGACTGAAATTGGTCAGAGGAAGATAAAACCATAGCTACCTCATAATTCTGAATTAGTCTATGGTCTCCTAATGATAGTATAGCCTTTTACTAATAGCCAATTTCATGGAAATGAAGCCACTTTGAAGTCTAACCTACACCCATATTTTTTCTGGTATAGTAAATTTGCTCCGTGTTAGGATACGTGAAATCCTGCCAGTAATGACATTCTGTTTTCGGTAAGGAAAGGTAATATCCTCTCGGGAAGGATGTGAACAGATAGTTACCTGAGGTTAAAAAAAAAAAAAGAAAAAAAGTTGAGAGAATTAGGTATAATAGCAAGGAAAGGGAAAAAATGAAGAAATAGAAATAAGGTCTTAAAAGCTTCTACATGGTCTATGGCACCTAGAATCCACACTAAACTAAAGACAAATAATTCTTTAAGTGAGTATCCACTTACAAGAGGCAGAAAACATAAAGAGAAATAAAAGAGAAATACTACCATAGGATATGTTTAGATTCAACTAGTTTTCAAAAGTTATTTCTACTTTTCATTCTTCCCCTACTACTCTTAAACATTTTATTTCTCAAATTGTCTATTTCACACAAGATAACCTATTATTATATTGCAAACCTATTATTACCTTTTCAATCTACATCAAATTGCTGGTCATATTCCTCATTTAGACCTAATTAAATCAAGATGATTCATTCAATATGATATTGGTACATTTCGTTTATGCTAAAAATTGTGTTGGAAGACGTTTTTGACAAAGTCCCTACTCTCATGAGATTAAATCTGCTAGGAGAGAGGCGTCAAAGTGGCTTAACCCTGCACACCACACCAAACTAGAGTGTGAGAATTTCTCCCAGTGAGATTTTTCGTGGCTGGGGAGAAGGCTCAGTAAAATAAACACTTCCCTGGCAAGCATCGGAGTTCAATTCCAGGTTCTACCAAAATAAAAGAGATTTTTCTAGTGATCCACTGAACTCAAACAAGGGGGGGGGGAGGGTTTTCTCCTATACAAACGAAGAAATAGATCCTTGCCACTTCGGAAGACCGTTTATCATCATGTGTAAATATTTTTCCTGAAAATGACAGAGAAGTTAAACTCAGAGAAGGAAAGTTACAGATTCCCAATATTTTTAGTGGTTTTATATGAAAGCATGCATGAAAACATTCTTTTCAACTGTAAAGTACATAAACTTCCAATATTTTACCTTCCTTGAACAACTAAAACATTCGAGGTGGGCTTTGATTCTTGCAAGAAAAGTACAGCTATTGACCAGCAAATTTTCAATTTTTTTTTTAAGTGGACATATACAAGCACAAATTGACTGTGCTTAACAAAAGCATTTTAACAACCACATTTAAGTTCTAGTTAATCTGCATGTTTTACTACATTTTAGTCCCTGTTAAAAACTTAAGGTGATCTGTGTGTGTGTGTGTGTGTGTGTGTGTGTGTGTGTGTGTTTTCATATTTGGATATTTGGAAATAATCCAAGTGCTCTGAAACAATTATTCCAATTGATAATTCTGTGCTAATTCTTATGCTACATCTGGGCATCTTTAGAGCTTAAAAATGATGGTAATTTTAGTGGTTATTGCTGCTGCAGCACTCTGCTGTGACACAGCTTGAAGCCACCAGTCTAAACCCCACACCTTCTATGTTTGTGGTAAAAATAGAATTTGTGCGAGCAGAGTGAGATGGCTTGGAAGTAGCTGCTGCCGGCTCGTACTTTGATGTTACAAAATTGTCAGGTATTCCAGCCTGTTCATTATTAGAAACAGAATTTAGAATCACCTTACTGGAAACCGAAGCATTCTCCCAAGAAACGGGAAAAGAAGCCAGCGTGCAGCCAGCAGTCAGTATTACAGAAATCATCAGACTATAAGGGTATGAACACAAAGCAGACCTAGAGACTGATCCACAGCAAATAGTTCAGTGATCAGTTGTGAGGAGAGGCAAGACGCAGGAACTGGGAAGCATCATGTTGTCCACTTTGTGGCTGATGGAACTTCCAGATTTAAAAGGAATATGGTACTGCCAGGGGTCTTTGCATTAGTACTGCAAATAACCCTGCTGTCATGGTGCCTTGTTTGGCTGGCTATGCTGAACCTCAGTGTCTACCTTGGTGCTTGGCTATTAGGCAAATAAATTTATATCACAGCGCAGGGCCAGCCAGATAGCTCAGCGGATTAAAGTGCCTACTTAGGCAAACACAGGGCCTGGAGTTCAATCCCTGGCCGGCCCAGCCACAGAGACATGTTGAGACAGTGATTGAGACTGGGCATGGTGGCACATGCCTGTAATCCCAGCGCTTGGGAGGCTGAAAACAGGATGATCAGTATGAGTCTGATTTATGTAGTGAGACCCTGTAGACCCTGTACTAAATATAAATAAATAAATAAATAAATAATATTACAAGGTTAATTCTGAAAATATTTGTGCATAAAACTCTATTATACAATTCATAGAGGAAAAATATCTCAAAGTAAATTTTTACAAGAAAAAACCTTACACATTCTTTCCTCACTTCCCCTTTCTATGACACCTTGTCTTCCACCCAGACAGGCGTCTGTTCTTTTCTCCTACATAGCTGACTACCACAATCCCATCCAGTCGTGTATGACGCTGACTGAAACAAAAGGAGTGTGAAGAGTACAGTCATACATAACTACCACTAGGCTCACGGCCATACTAAAATTCATCTACACTCGTGTGTTTAGCCGAGAATGTTTTGCAAATTAGACTTTTATTCTTGTCTCTGTGGGTAAGGCCTTGTCCTTCAGCCGCAGACCGTGTTTGTACTCGGCTTTAGGGAGGGAAACACCCTTTGCCCCCCACACTTTTGTTCTGCGGGCTGCTGCCTGTGAGGTGCTGGGAGCGAGACACGCCCGCAGCCTTGAAGG